>NC_053488.1:38112822-38470322 GCF_015227805.2 Hirundo rustica
CTTTAGCTAGTTCTCAGTGTGACAGCACTTACCACACTCACTCTTATGGACAACCAGGGTGTATTTACCATGTGTCGGTGCCTGGGTTTGTGTCCTCTCTTGCCTCCTGTTCAGCCAGTTAAATCCCCTATCCCAACCCCAGTGGTGCAGTGAAACCTTTGGGACCTGTGCTTCGCTCTGTCCCCTGAACAGAAGGCAGGTTCACAGCTGATAATCATATTACAAGGCTGTCCTTAATCACTCCTCACAACGCAACCTAAAGTCCTTTGTAAATTGTTTTTCTCTTGGTTACACTCCACTGAATGCCAGTGTCTGTGAATTGAGACCAAGTAATATGGGCTGCCTCACTCAGATACCCCCTGTTGTGGTATTGTGATATTGTGGTATCTCTATGAGACTAGACGACCGCCAGTGGCAAAAGGAAAGAGTCTGCTCTTCCACTGGGTGGAATATAACAGCTTTATTCTCGAGTGCTGCCCTGCTTGGCTGGAGATCTTTCCCGGTGGCTCACCGGTGCCAGAGAGCGCTAGGCCCTGCCCTGTGGCGGCTTTTCTCCCAGGGGACAGGGCCCAGAGGCAGGGACAAGATACTACTCAATCAGGGATAAAGTGGGTGGGAAACAGAGTTGGGTTACAGCTGAGCAAAGATAAACCACTTGATACAGATTAGAAATCCGATGAATCACAATATAAACCCGGTTAATGCATTACAACACCCTGTAGTTTTCCTCTGGTTGACAATCTGTCCCCCTGGAAAAGGAAATCTTCCAACCCCTGCTCTGAAACCTATTCACCCCAGTAGAATGAAACCAATTGTAAATGCCAGAAACCTTTCTGTGGTACTACAAGTCTTTTCTCTGTAAGACAGGGTACAATCATGAATTTCCAATGAAAACCAGAAAATTTGTGTTAATCAATGAAAGATTCATTATTATTCTCCTGTGGAATAAAACACTGAAATGGGTTTCTATTGTATTTTTGATAATTTTAAAATCAATTACCAAGTAATAGTTCACCTATGCAATCTTCAAATCACTAGGTACTAGAAATAAAATACTTCTATTGAATTTTCTCATTGGACTCCAGTTAAATATTGTAGTTTCTTTCCTTCTCTTACTTCCTTATTGCTATCATTTGACATGAGAGATATATTAACACAATTGAAAATTATTTATAATTTTAATCCAATATTCTTCCCCTACTCATCTGCCAAGGTAATTTTGTATTTTCTAGTATTCTGTTATCATCGCACTTGACAGGTCTTGTTTCTCTCCCCGCACCGGGCGGACGCTGACTTCCAGCTAGCTCTGGGCAGCACAGCTACAAGGTGTTCCCAGTTCGGATGGGCACGCAGGTTATTTTTACCTGCTGGTTCGGCTTCTCAGCAGCAGCTGGACCAAGTAGTGTCGTGACAGCAGCAGCAGTAGAAGAAAGGGATGGCTCTCAGCTTTGCAGGTTAAAAGATGTTTATTCAGGCCGGGCTGCGGGAAGTCCACAGCTGGTCCAAACCTCAGGCCAGAGAGACCAGCAAGTGAGAGAGAGAGAATCTCCCTCCTCCACCTTATAAGCGGGGGAGGGGTTCGGGGGGGGGGGGTTACAACAAGACAACAAATCAGGGGATTCAGGGGGTAACAAGGTGTGCCCACCCCCAAGCCTCAGACCACTAAAATCCAGAGCCAGAGGAATTCCCCCCAGGGGACCTATCACCTGAAGCCCTCTCCCTGAGATTTCACAATCTGGGAGGGACCCCAAAGTGATAGACAGGCTGCCCCAGGGAGGGGGGCAGAGGGGGTGGACAAGGATAGGTGGGGGGTGAGATGATTGACACAAAACACCTTATTATACAGAAGACACAAAAGAGTTACCGAATTGGTGATACAGTGAAATGAACCATAACATAAACTTCTTATAAAAACCTAATAAAACAATTCTCGCACCACCACAGACAGGTAAAGAACACATCTTTCCAGTGACCTCTGGGAATAAAAGTGTCATGAATAGTCCCATAAAAATATGAACCGAAGAGATGGGTATGGGAATTCTTGAGCTGCTACAGAGCTGTGCAACCAGCCAGATTTTTTTCAGGTTTGCTATAAAACACTGGATAGAAGACCATATCCAAACATAAGATGAACCTCAAAATCTGTAAACAAGGAGGAAAGGAAAAACGTGTCTCTCACAGTAAGCACTAGGATCTTTTCTATTTCCAGTAATGGAAGTTGCATTGGCTTTAAAATGTCATTATATTAAATGAGCTATGAGTAGAAATAGTATTTAGTCCAAATTTCATAAAATGACAATTTCTCAGCACTAGAGATAAGAATTAATATTGCTACCAAATAAAGTCCTACTAAATACTGGAAAATATATCCTGTAACTGCTTTATCAGAGTGGATTTTTTTTTTTTCCCCCACTCCTCTGAGACTTACAGAAAAGGATATATAATGAAAGAGTTATTGCACAAAAATGAACTGCTGCAGAAATTAATTGAACTATTCTTAGTAATCTTCTATGTTTTAAAATAATATTACTGTTCAGTCTAAGACTCTCATTAGGAAGCATGCAGCCACAGCTAACATTTGGACGAAAACTAGTAAGTGTATGTTACTGTATTTACAAGCTAATTTCTTTTACCAGGAACTTTGGGGTTGCTGCTGAAGGATTTGTTCACATTATTTGGTTATTGCCCAGCTCAAACTACTGATTTGGGGCATAATAAATATATTAAATGTGTTAAATAGTTTATCTATACCTGTGTGTATACAACTGTGCACTTACCCAGTTGCATATGAAGTATCGGACTCTAACAAGACTACTTGAGACCTGTTCTTGAGAGATTTTCCACTACAACAATAAGCAGTAGCAGCTCTGAGATTCCAACAGTTGAAATGTCAAAAGCTATCTTATTTCTTCACTTCTTACCTTTTGTGAAGCAGGATGACATTACTGATACATACTCAGATTTGTTACCTTATTGTGACTGGCACACCCTGCCACACTCCACCACACCCCTCAGTTTGGTTTCAGCTACAAAGCCAGAAGCATCATAAGAACCACCACTGAAAACTCTAAACTATAGAAGACTGAGAGCAAAGGCTGTGAAGAGCTCAAAACATTCTTTCCAAACTAAACAAGTCACTGCCATCTTCTCTTGAAATTGATTCCAAACATTTTTACATTTATTTGTAAATATTTGAACATAGCATGTTTTTGTTGATTGCTTGTGAGAAGAACAGAGAAAACAGTGACAAAAACTTTGGTATCTACTCTTTCTCTTCAAGAGAGCTAGCATATTGCAGGGCAAGGTAAGATGCACTGCACTTTAGGAGCAATAGTCAGAAGGAAGCACAGAAGGCCCAGTAAATTACAAACATCTAAGTTATCCAGATGTTATCTAACCTGTATCTTCTCTATAAAATGTTGAGCACTTATCCATTCATCTCTGTTATTGATTACTTTATCCAAATGACCGTAGTCACCTTATGTAAAATTTCATGTAAATATTTTCCCCACATTGTCAATCACTTTCCTTGTCCAAATAATACAATTTTTTTTTTTAATCTTCCTCTTATTGTCACTTTTGTAGAAAGACTTTCTGTAACTAGGGATAAAATGCTCTAGCTTCATATCCTCTGGAAATATGTGACTATCTTGCTAATAAATACACTCAAATTGCATATAACAGCTCCTAAAAATATGTTTTAAACTTCAAATTCTCTGTGTCCTCTTACAGTTCTGAGACTGTCACTAGAGAACACAAAGAGAAAATGATACTCACACACTCTGGCTCTAAGATGAAGAAACTTTATTATGATGACCTTGCATGTATAGATTCTGGACAATGACCAGGAATTGGAGAACAAGGTTACCACCTCTCCATCTTGCTGGCCAGGCTAGAAAACAATCAGTTGACCCTCATCAGAAAGGAATGTGAAAAACAACTCTTGTTTATGTTACAATCATGAGAAAACTCCACTACAGAATTGTAAACATTCAGAAAGCTAACAGAATATAGCAAGAGAGACAGTTCCCTGGGAAGAGAGATCTAAGCTCCTCGGTCATACACTATTCTCACATTTAATTAACAGAAAATTGAGTATATTTTCTTTGTAGCATGAGGCCTTGACAGTGGATTTCTTCTGCTTTTCTGTATGTTCCTGTTCACCAAATAAATTGTGGATGTCCCGCATCTCTGGAAGGCCGGGTTGGATGGGGCTTTGAGCAACCTGATCTAGTGAGTGTCATTCATTATCATGACAGGTGTTTGGAACAAGATGATCTTTAGGGTCCCTTCCAACTCAAGCCATTCTATGACTGTAGGTGTGCAAAAGTACATCTATGACAATTGCTGTTTGGGAACATTTTCCTCTTCAGTGGGCAACACAGAAAGAAAACTAAACCTAAATTAAATTTGATATAAAAATTTCTGAACTCGGTAGACACCAGCTGAGTCAAATGAGCTTCAGGACTTTCTCTTTTTTTTTCTGGTTTTGTACAAAATAAGGTTCTTTCCTGTTTAATCCTTCCCCTATATAAAGGTAACGCCCAGAAATATACTGTATCAAATAACTTTTCATCAGGTTCTGTTGAAAAGAAGGCTGAAGACACATATAACTACTAAAGAAAAAACATCATGCTTAACTCTTTAAACCACAGAGAATCACTTGCTAGTATATAAAACAAACAAACAAACAAACAAAAACATAAAACTTGGTGACATGGACTCCCCCTTGTGGTTTTCGTCGTGAAAGATTCTAATTCTCCACACAAACCCCTTAAATTTACGAGACCTAGTGACAGTCAAGCAAGACAATGCTCTGAAAGCAAATGTGTTCTGTGTAAAAATATTTTTCTAAATCATAAGTAAATTATCAAAATCAAAGAGTTCTTGATCCATCATTTTTAGGATGGATAATTAATTAAGCATACTGAGAGATCATGCTGCTAGACATCTACATCCTGTTAAAGGCAACCATAGTTAATTATGCTTATGTTTGCATTTGCTGGAGTGATAATGGGTTTTTGAAACCACATGTCCAAGATTTATTACAGGTTCTGCATCACTCTTTCTCTTGCATTAATGTGGAGATTTGTCAATCCCCTTCCCTAACTCTGGGCTTTTTGAATGTTCTTCAAAAGAAGAGATAGGTTTTATTAGCACTGAAATTGCTGTGTTTCTTGGTTGTTCGGTTGGTTGGTGGTTTGGTGGTTTTTTTGGGTTTTTTTTTTTTGGGGGGGGGGGTGTTGGTGTTTTTTTTGTTTGGTTGTTTGGTTGGTTTTTTTTTAACTGAATCTCCTCACATTTATAATATTTTGGATCAGGAACACTCTCGGTTTGCTATAGAAAAGGTACAAGTAAGAGAAAAATTCGCCAGTGGCTAGCCTCATGCATCCAATTTAATTGTTCTTTGCACCAGCTGTAAAACCAAGACAAAAATTATGTACCTTAACAGAAGTGCTGCAGAGTTATAGTCTCCATTTCAATCTGAAAACATAATTTATGATACAAATACAGGGAAATGTAACTGTTTCAGATCATTAAAACAGACCTTTAATTAACTAACAGGTTCTTAGATGACTTAGGTTAAGAAGTACCCAGTAATTAATGAAGATCGATAGTTCTGATCTAGGTCTTGGCCTACAATTGCAAGACCTGTGCCACTGATTTCTCTAGAAATTCCTTATTTACAGAATGCAGCAATATACATTATGCATAAAAACCCCCACCAAAATAAAAGAAAAAAGAAAACAAAAAAAACCACCCCAAAAAACAACTAAAAAAACCAACAACACAAAAATACCTGAAGCTTGATATCTCCAGATAAGACCAGACAAAAATTTCCTCCTTTAATATCTTTGTAATATATAAAAATTAAACCTGAGGGTTTGAGGCTTCAAATTTTTTGTTATACAACACTTTCATGCACTTTACTGCAATGAGCAGTAAATCATAATATTTATTAATATTATAGAAGTTAATTGAAAAGCAAAGGTTTTACACAGAACAATAAACAGATCTTCTTTAATCTCCATAGAATAAAAAATGATGAATTACTAGATTGCAAACTAGTGGTTGCTTAGAGATCAGTTATCGTAACACACATTATTCATTGTGGAAATACATACGTATTCATTATGGAAATGCAGAACACAGTTCTAACAATTAATTTTCTGATCAAAAGAGCTAAATTTCCAACTGCAAAAAGCTGTAAGAAAAACTGCTGGGAAGAAGAATGTTCAGAGGAAACTGACCTGTGTATTCTTTAATTAAATTTTGAAGTTATTGCAAATGCCGCGTCCGGCAGAACTCCTTAATTCTGGTAATCTTTGTCTAAAGAACAGAGAACTGCATTTAGAAACAACAATTAGGAAAAAAAATTACAAAACCACCAAAAATAATTTAATTAATGTTAAAAAAAATGAAAATGGATGGTAATATAAATGAAATTGAAAAGTGTAAGAAAAATATTAGAGAACCTAAAGATTTCTGAAATAAATATATAGTCAGATATAAGTACAGTAAGATAAATATATTTCCTGTAAATTAACAACAAAGGAAATAATGCCAATTATATAATCCCACTTCCAGACCGTGATGGAAAACTATTTATACTCCATGAAAGGAAGAACTGAGGGTCCTCTGGACAAGTCAAAGCCAGAAATTTCCCAAAAGAAGACCAACAGTTGCCTGGGCTGCATTAGGAAAGTGTCACCAACAGATTGAGTGAGGTGATCCTTCCTCTCTACTCAGCATGGTAGGACACACCTGGAAAGCTGGGTCCATCTCTGGGCTCCCAGTACAAGACAGATGTGGGCATATGGGACCAACACCAGCAAACTGCTATGAAGGAGACTGACATTCCGTGATTAGAGAACTTATGCAGCTGTCACAGAGGGAAAGGCTGAGAGAACAGGAAGAAGGGAAGTTTTAGTGTGCATAACTACCTGATGGGAAGTTATAAGGAAGACAGAGTCAGGCTTCTCTCAATGGTATCTGGTGGTGGGACAAGAGGCAATGAGCACAAAGTGAAATGCAAGAATTTTAATTCAAATAGATTAAAATCTTTTTGACACTAAGGACTATCGAACACTAGAACATATTGCCTATGTAAGCTGTGGAGTCTCCCTGGTGAGTCTCCATTCTTGGAGATATTCAACACCCAACTGGAGACAGCAGTAAGCAAACTGGCCTAGCTGGTTGTCTTTGAGCTGTGGTATTGGACTAGCCAATGCTTAGAGCTCCCTCCTCCTTCAGCCAATCTGTGATTCAGTGAAACAAAGAAATCCAAATATTGAGAGGCTACACCAATTATCAAATCACTTTCTAAAAACTCTCTCCTCTCTTCATTTAAAGTCTAGTCTCAATTAATATAGCTCAAAGTCTTTTACAAATGCAACTGTTTAGTGGAAGCCTTGCTAAGGCAGGATTGAATATCAGCTGCAGCAAAAGCAACTTGGCTTACCTTAAATGTCCAAGTGTTTCCAGCAGGATGTTAACCCTTATGGTAAATTTTCAGATATTGTCCCTTGTGTAGAGTCCTTGTGAGCACGTCTGCAGCAGGAAATACCATACCAGGGAAAGACCTTTTCTAGTTATTAATGAACTGGAACACCACACTGACATACAACAATATTAGCTTATGTATCTAAAAGCTGTGAAATTGCATCAGCACAATGCTACATCCAGGCTAATTAGCTCTGCCAATCAAACAAATTAGCACAGAGCAGAGCCATGCTGAACACCATTGCTAGTTTCTGAACTACTGATCAAAGCACTACTAGACAGTGAACACCAAATAAAAATCATTGAAGTATATTCAGCAGTGAAAAATTCTGTAATTCTGTCCATTCTGTAAGTATATGTAAAACTTTCAGAAAACCTTTTTCTTGCTTCTCAAAACACATCTTTTTAGCACATTTCAAGTCTTTGTAAAAAAATAATTCAAATATTTTAAAAATGTGCTTTGCTTAATACTTGTTATTCTGCAAGATAATTGGGTGCTATAGCAGATTCCCATAAGTTTCTTTATTTTAGAAGGTGAATCTGTAGAAAGACGTGGATTTCACAGATGAAGTTTTGTTTCTTCACATAGGGCATTCACAAAGCTCTGTTTCCTTTAACACGAGTGGCATAAAAGCACAGACACTTTTCTGGTTTTATACTACCACCTTCTTTGAAGTGTCACCCTTAATTTTAATTTGCATCAAAAAAAAAAAAGTTTCTGATGTTTAGTACATTTTTTTGTTTGTTTCAAAATGTTCTAATAAAGTTTGGGCTAGCTGGTGCTTGCTCAAAACTGAAGGTGCAATTTCCTGTAGCATGTGAGGCTTGCATAAAGAACAGCTCAGCCTTGGTCATGCTCTGCTTATTTCACAGAAAATTATCATGTTGCTTAGGTGGATTATGTTTATTTCATCCACTTCCAAATAAGTAATGTCTTTGATGTCAGCTAATTACTTCTGCACTGTTTGATCCTGTTTAACAACATTTGTGTATCTGGGCTAACATAGGGCTAGCATAATAAAACGTTTTAAGAAAACTCATCTAAAGTACACTTCTCAGGTCATACTTGAGAGTGGATTCCACATTTATGTTTTGAATTACCTCTGCAATATGGTTGTGATCTGACAGTTGTTTCCATCTAGGCAAAGCCATTCTGGACTTGATAAAAATTTTCTAAATCTTGATCATGAAAGAATCTTAATACCCAAGATTTTACTGTTTTTCTTTCCAGCTGTGACTCTTTACTTTTGCTCTTTTGTGAAAGTGCTTTAGCCTTAACTCCAGATAACTGACTTTGAACAAAATAACTGAAGCTTGAGTTACTTCCAGCATGTATCTAAGTAAAGTAACCAAAATACTTGTAATACATGCTCAAATGCTAATGATTTGTTATTGCAAACATTAGTTTGACAGTTATGGCTGAAAATTTAACCTTAAAGGTTCAACATTTTCCAAGTTGCTGAAATTTACTCTACGGAAGGGGGCCCTGGAAAGTTAGTCCTTTTCTGTTTGCAGCACGTTGGATACTAGTGCCCATAGCAACCCCATAGGGAACCACTGCTCCAGGGCAGACTTCCTGCTTCAAGCAGAGGACGAGGCAAGGCACTAATAAATGCTACCTCAGTTACCACCCTTTCTGCATTTTAAATATTGTTACTTGGCTGATGATCCCACATCAGGAAGTACTCTATTTAAGTACCTGAAGTACACTTTGAATTAGCTACTTAATATCAAGAGCACTAGACAGCAAGAAAAAAAAGGAAAGCAAATATCCTAAATCAATAAAGGATTAAATTATTGCACTTTACTAAGCTCAGTGCACAAGAAGAAGAATAATCCAAATCTCGGACATGAAAAATAAGTCGTATTTTAGTTGCTGAAAGAGAAATTCTAATAGAGTCTGATCAGCAGTGGTAATTTGCGTCAGAGTAGAAGGCAAGGGGGCTTGCTGCAAAAAAGGGTTAAAATGGCTGGGAACAGAAATGCCAAGGCCAGAAGGACTCCTTGACAGGGATTAGTTTCCCTTGGTAATGGGATAAGAAGCAAGCCTCAGTTGGAGAATGCAGGGTGAATCTTGGGGCAACAGAGGTGGGCTGGGGAATGGACCCACCGCAAAGCTCAAGTGCCCCGTGCATCTGCTCAGTGGATTGGCACTGCTGATGGTTCGAGTGCCTATGGGGGATCAGCTTGTGAGACATCTTTGCAGACCCCAAGTAGAACCATGTATTGCAGTGAAACTTTGCCCAAGATTTGTTCATTGAATTTTTCTATTTTCAGCACAAATGTGTTGACTTCTCCTTGAAGGGTACCCTAGAAATTCCATAAAAGTTGTCAAAACTATCTTAAAGGACATGAAATGGGTTCAGGTGATAGGACTGCTCTGCTTATGTACACCAGCCTTTATGCTGCATCCCACAAAAGCAGTATAGGATAATAGCTGCTACACTATTTTGTATGGCTTTTCACATCCTCATTATTGCATAGGTATTCAGTGCATAGGTATTCAATGTAAGTGCAGCCTTAGCTTGCACTGTCATTTGAAAGTATCTCAGAATCTGTTCTAGAAATGAGAAATATTTGAGGACACCCTTTAAACATCTGATTTCTGCCATTTATGAGTTGCTTATTTTGCCTCTTTTAAGGATCTACAGCTTAGTATTTCAGACTGTCACAAAAGTATATTAAGATCCTTTTGTCATTTATTCCCATTTATTGACTGTCCTTTGCTTTAAGTATCATTAAGTTAATCTAGAACAAATCTAAAATACTTTGCTTACTTGTCAAAAACATACCACATGCATGTCAGATTGTATATGAATGGGACAAAAGCAATAACTTAATAACTTAAGCATACTTAATTCAGAGAATGTCTAGAATCTGCTGTTTCTCACAATAAGTATTATATTACTTTAAATTAATCCTCTTAGTGCCTTTTTCTGTGTGCCAAAATTCACTTTAGCATTTGATAACAAAACTTAAAGCAATTAAAATTAGCTTAAATTAACTTAAATTGCTGTTCCAAAAAGAAGGTTCAAACAGATTCCATGTTAAATGATTTGACTAACCTTAGCCATTTCAATTCACTGTTTTCATCTCTTTCTTCTATTCTGGAATGTACATTAGCTCAAACTGTATGTGTAAATGACCCTATTGTAAGTGGTATATTTAAAAGTTAGGGCTTTGTTTGGAGATTATGATAAAATCCCCCAGGCTTTATTCATCTACAGAAACTACTGGTACTCCAAGAATGAGCCCAGAACACCTGTGCTTTCTAGAGTTTATAACGCAAAGATTTATTTATTTTAAAATTCTCGGCTCTATGGCAGTTACAAACGTGTATTTATATACAACCATCCATGCTCTGTATTCATGTAAAGCTTAAGAAAAAGTCTGTAGCTTTTGCTAGGACCCATATTAATCTGTTTCCTTAACAAGATATAGGATACAATATCGCTGAGCTAAACAAGCCAGCTATTTTAAACAGTCAGATAACAGTTTATTCACTCATGTAATACCATTTCCTAATGTCCTGATTACATGAGATTGCCCTCTGCTCAGTCTCCAAATCCTTGCTTAAGCATCACTCCCTAAAATTACATTTGTCATTACTACAGATTAGTAGTCATTTTACCTAAACTACTGGTGGGGAACAGAAATTAAGAGTATGAGCTAAGCATTAGAAGTAGAAAAAGGCTGGGTTTTCAGCAGCATAAACACTGAAAAGCAGGAACTATGCAGAGGGATGCCTCCCACTCCACTCCTGTTGCATGACAAGAGTATTTCAGAACCAGCTGAGAGACTGCCGATGAACCCAAAAATGGCTGTCTGCACTTAATGACTACAGAGGAGCTAAATGATATAATTATTTCTAGTTCAGCCTGATGAGTTAATATATTTGTTTGCTTATAAAACACCCATGAAAAGCTAATTTAGATATGTAGTTTTTCCTGAAGTCCTAAATATAAAACATATGCTAATAACACTAGTGGCTAGAATAATCTGCAGCAGCTGATTACAGGAGAAACCAAGGATCTTCACACCTTAGTATACTCAGAATTCTAGCTCTGCCATCCTGCCATTCTTTCTTTTTCAGCAGCTGGAATTCTTTCCCTCAATACTGCCTTGGTGTTAGCATGCAGATTTTGTACAGTTGTCTTTGTATGGGCTCCACTGCTTTATTTCTCTACTCCTAATTATTCCAGTTAAGATACTGGTATGATTAAAGTGGAAAGTAGTTACGATTACCAAACATATGAATGCAGGAATTTATGAAAATTTTGAAAATATGCACATAAAGTACATGATTGTGTTGACAAAGTGGGCTGAACCTGATTTTGTGTCAGTATGAAATGTTAGGATGAGATAAAGGCAGTCTATCTTTTGGAACACATTCAACTGAGAAAAAAAAATTGTTTCACTCACTAGAGGCCTCCTATTCAGCTAGAGAAGATCCACATTACCTTCATATTTTCAAACTTTATGCATTATAATTAGCAGAGTATTGACAGCATGGAAATATACATACAGAAGTATCTGCTGTCAAACGGTATATCTCAATCACTCTTGGAAATTGAGTACATGTCCTGTCTTTGAAAGTACTGCATAACCACCCTCACCAAGAAAAAGCTGACATCCTTTCTTATACATCTGAACATGTACAGCTGAAAAGACCTTGCTGAGTTTTACGTTCCGGTTCATGACATGTACAACAATCGAAGCGAACTAAAATATAAGAACCAAGAGGAAAATCCCTCTGACTTGAATTTTGCCATGCCTGCCTGGTGACTGTCATTTACCTATATGTGTGTTTCCTATAGGTGATAGCCTGTAACACCAGACAAAACCCTGCAGAGAGGCCTCCTGCCTTCCTGTGTCACAAGCTGCTCGTGTGATGCCCCCGGGGTGGGCTGTAGCCGGCTGCTGCTGCTGCTGAGGCTGCTGCTGCCGCCTCTCCAAAGGAACAGCATGCTTCATTGCTGGAACATTTGTTCAGCTCTACTGAAATGTATCTCCTGACGTTTGTTTGTGCAAGGTGTATTTGCTCAGGAATTCACTGTGAGAACGTGACATAAGCCATGACAGAGCTACCCTACAGCCAGTGACCTACGGTTTTGTTTGCTTTAGTCACAGCCTTGAGTTGCTTCTTTTTTTAGAAACCACTTTCCTTATTAACTATTCTGGTCATCCAGTGCATGCAGGTTTCTTTTGCTTTGTTTCTGTTACCCTTTGGTCTTTGGATAAAAGTTTGCTGATGTTTTCACTTTATTATATTTGACTTAAATTCTTGAGAACAATGAGAAAAATGTTCTTTGCCAATGGAAAACATTTGATTTTCTTTTTTTTTTCTTCTTCTTCAATAATTTAACTGAACTGAAGCAAATTGGGTTCACTGAACAGTCCTAGTCATAGCAGAAATTTGTAGCAAAGATCTGAATGCAGATGTCCCTGATCACAAACCGACAATTCCCCTACATACACATGTGCATCTATGTGGCCAGAACCACTGCTGAAGGACAGCAGAAAGCCTTTTTCATCACAGAAAACTTTCCCGAGTAACATCTCTCATAAATAGTATACAGATTAGATCCAACAGGATGACATGTATCTATATGTTCTTCTGTAACAATAAAAGCATTTCGTTCACTTTTAGTATAACTTTATGCATACATCTTGCTGAGTAATAGTTGCTTGGTTAAGGAAAAAATCATCAAAGGCTTAGTAAGACCTGTTATCCTTAGATAGTTATGGGAAGTATCAACAAACTTTTGCAGGGACAGAATTACCTTGTATTTTACATAGCACATGTAATTTAAAATACGTATCTCAATGCTACACAAACAATCCCGATCTATCTGGTTGATACTCCAGTTGGTTGTGCGTTGTCAGACAGCTGGGAGAAATGGGTAAAGAGAAATTTCTTTGACTTCAGCAAAGGGGAAGGAAAAGTCCTTTTCCTGAGGAGAAATAACGACATGCATCAGAACAAACTGGGCAACAACAGCTGAGGACAAGCTTGATAGGAAAAGACTTAGGGGTTTTGTGGGCAATTGAGTATGAATCATCACTACACCTTTGCTGCAGAGATGGCCAACAACCACCATCTAGGCTGCATTAGGAGAAATGTTACCAGCAGATTGAGTGAGGTGATCATTTCTCTCTACTCAGCGCTGGTGAGACACACCTGGAAAACTGGGTCTAGCTCTGGGCTCCCCAGTATAAGAGAAACATGGTCATACTGGACTGGCTCCAGCAAACAGCCACAAAGGACAGTGATGTAGAGTCTCTGTCCTTGGAGATATTCAATACCTATCTGGAGACTGAGAGTTCTGCTTTAGTTGTCCCTTTTTTGAGCCAGGACAGTGCAGGAGGCAATCTCCAGAAGTTCCCTCTACTTCAGTGACTGTAATTCTACATTCATCCAGGGGCCTATTTACTCTCCCAATTTTTCAGAAAGTGCTCTGATTTCTACTCTTTATTAAGGCTTATCTCAGCAATGTGAACAATAAAATGCTTGGTTGAAATAATCTCATGATAAATGGGATGACATTACTTTGTATGTTTAAACCTACAAGCAAAGCACAAAGCACAACTTTTTGTGAGCTCTCTTCAGCAGGAGTAGAATGTAGCCAGTAGAAGATCTCACCAAAAGCATGGAGAATAAAAAAGTGAGAATGCCAGAAGAATGAAGAAAATTAGTTCATACATGACATGTAGAAATAATATACTTTTGAATTAATAATCCAAGTTACATTTTAAAGGTGAGTATAACGCATTTGGTTTTTCAAAGTCAATCTTTCTTTAATTTTGTGTACCACACAGCAGAGTTAATTGGAAAAAAGGGAAGGTTAATAATCAACATAGACTCACAGGGTCCAAATTCTTTTGGGCAGGAAAGAGACAAAATGTGATTACCACCAAACTCTGGGATGATACACTAGTTTTGTACTAGCTATGTATTCCTAGGCATATGTGAAATCCAGTTCCACTTTCTAAGCTGATAAAAGATAATTCTATGCTTCTTTTTCCCTAGTTCATATTGTATATTTAGAAGTGGGATGGAAAATACTAGATCACCACATTTAATGAAACTGATTCAGAGAAGTGAAACATGAAGAAATAAAGGGAAGAATATTGAGCAAGTCCTATACATTGCTTCCCCTTTCATTGAAAAACCATGATGTAATGGTTTTTGGTTTAATTAGTATATACAAAAAAAAAAAAAAAAAAAGAAATCAATTTTCATCCCTTCATGAAGTTCAATAAGGAGAAGTGCACTTGAGTCACAACCTGATGCAGTGTTACAGGCTGAAGGAGGAGTGTCAGGAGTTGTTTTGCAGAAAGGTACTTGGGGGAGGTCAGTGAAGAAGGCCCGGTGTGAGCCAACACTGTGCCCAGGTGGCCAAGAAGCCCTGTGGCATCCTGACCAGCATGACTAAGAAAGTGATTATCCCCTTGTACTCAGCCCTGGTGAGGCCACACCTCAAATCCTGTTCAGTTTGGGTCCTCTCACTCCAAAAATGCCTTTGAGTTGCTCTAGCATGTTCAGAGAAGGGCAACAAGGTTCATGAAAGCACTCAAGAGATTGTTTGTGGGGTTGTTTAGTCTGGAGAAGAGAGGCTCAGAGGGGACCTTATCGCTTTCCACAACTCCCTGAAAGGAGGGTGCAGTGAGGTGGGGGCTGGTCTCCTCTACTGTGCCTGCAGTGAGAGGACCAGAGGAAATGGCCTTAAGATGAGACAGGAGAGATTCAGAACTTTTTTCCACTTTAGGGTCAAGAACTGGAAAAGGTTGCCCAGGGAGGTGGTGGAGTCACCATCCCCGGAGGTGCCCAAGAGAAGCCTGGATCTGTCGCTGGGTGATGTGGCTTAGTGGTTAAGGGGGTGCTGTGGTAATGCTGGGTGGATGGTTGGACTGGATGACCTTGTAGGTCATCTTGTCTCTTCCATGATGATTACATGATTATATAATCAAACTTACCTCCTGTGTAAAGGCTTATCTGATCCATGCTAAACAGTCTACTTAAGTATGCAAGCTTTCTTTTTCTAATAGTTACTTTTCTATTTCCTGTTTTAAATATTTCTCTCCACTAAAAAAATAAAAACAAAAACAACAACAACAACAAAAACAGCAACAAAACAGCAATAACAACAACAACAACAACAACAACAAAAAAAGGCAATGAAGTTCTGAAGACTTTGAATAAAAATATTACTACACAGACATTATGGAGCCTTAGAGGATATTAACAATACAGGACTTGTCTTATTTATGGATTTGCTTCAATGAGATAGAAACATTGATAAAAGGAGTGTATTCATTGTATTCTACCACCTTGCTGAAGAATATATTAAAACGAAAAGCTCTAACAACAGTACTTTCATTTATTTGTATCATGGGTCAGCACAATTTTGTTTTCTAGATATAGAGAAATGTAAAATGTTTTTCCCCTGTCCTAACCGCAGCATAGGCAGGAGAGGGGAGGACAAGGACCTATCAGAAAGCAGGCTGGGATATTGGCAGCTAAGCTGACCAATGAGAGGTGTCAGTGCGACCTTGGAAGGAACATTTAAAACTAATCCGCTGCTGAGGACCCACTCTCTCTCTTCGGTGACCTGCCATGAGGTAACATTGTAGTCGGGCCCGGCCGGGTCAGGCTCTGCTGCCCCTCTGGGCAGCCGGGCCGGGCCCAGCTGGGCTTTCAGGAGCTGCTGCCTGCATGGAGAGCAGGGGGAGCCCAAGTTGGCCCCCCATTGCTGGCTGGGCACTGGGCTGGGCCCAGCCAGGCTTCTGAGAACTGCTGCCCGAATGCAGCTGGGGGGGAGACCCAGGTCAGGCCCTTCTGCCTCTGGGCGGCTGGGCCGGGCCCAGCCGAGCCTTCTAAGGACTGCTGCTCGCATGAGAGCAGCCTGAGTGAAGCCTTTTTGCAGCTTAGTAATAGCTCGGAGCTGGACCACCCTAGATAAGACCGAGGGGTGGAAAAAAGGACATTTATCAGCTTCTTCTACCAGCCCAGCGCGTGCACATGGCCTTTGCAAGCCCAGGCAAAATTAAACCCTTTCTTAGCAACATGGAACTTTTAAAGCACAATTCTGCCTCAAGAGGAAGAAGAAAGAAGAAAACAAAAGGTACATGGAACAGACACTGCGTGAAGTCAGTTAGATGAGAAGTGAAAGAACTGATAATATTGGAATAGGACTGAAGAAGTGGACATTTTTAACTGGATTTTTCTAAGGTAAATTATGAAGAAATGAACTGTTCTTTGCAGCATCTTAGTATTATTCGGGTAGAATGCTATTCTAATCAAAATTAAGGACTGGTGTATGTCTTGGTTTGAAAAGACAGGTGTCTGCTAAGGAGAGGCAGGCCTCTCCAGGAAATGAGGAATTCAAATCCTTCCCTCCGTGTTATTATAATTTGGAAGATTAAAAAAAAACTTTTCAGTCAGAGCTATGGGGAAAAGGAATAACAGTCCTTTACTAGTAAATATAACAGGACAGACAAAAAACCAACAGCAATTATAATAATTGCAAAACAGAACCAAGAACCCCGAGGGCAAACGGTGGAAGCTCCGGCGCTGATGGCTGGAAGCCCGGCGCGGTGGACTGTCCTCCGCAGGCAGGGGGTGTCCTCGGCAGGCAGGGGTGGCAGTGCCGGAGAAGCCGCAGCGGCTGGACCCGGGCTGACCCAAAATCCAGCAGGACAGCGAAGAAAACTCCGAATTCCTGGGCGCTCCAACAGATGGTAGAATTCCCAGGACCAGACTCCTTCGTTAACCATGGACTCCAGGCAGCTAGCAGCCACACGATCTGTGCTCCCTGGAAGACTGCCAGCCATGAGACCACCACCCTCAGCTCTCTCTGGGAGCTTTCTCCCTCCCCCAAACTAAGTGATCAGCTTCTTTTGTCCAAGTTAAGCACTCTATAACTACCAGCATTTAGTCTCCTAGCAACTTGGGGGGGAGGGGGGGGGGGGCGGGAAGCGGGAATTCTACAGGAAACTTAACCCTCAACAGTGTAGGAGAGATTTATTTGGGAACTTTGAAACCCCTGCTCTTGGGTCAAAAGGAGGTCTCACCCTTTTGAGACGAAGATAATTTTAGATCAGAAGAAGTATTCGTAAATAATACCCCAGATACACTGAGAAGCTCTGCGGATCGAACATCACAGTCTGCGAAAACTCCGGGCAGCAGCAGATGTGTAGGACATTAAGAAGACTGGACTCTTTTGTCTTGTAGCAACATCTTCATTAAAGATCTTAGAAGGACTCTTCTCCTAAAATAATGTGTAGTTATGTCTAAATAGTGAAACTGACTGAAAATCCTAAGTTGTGTTGTTCAACAGAAATCCTTTCTGTGTTGTTCAATAAAAGTTAATAGTTTGTAAGCGGAAAGAAGCGTGTTTTTGAAGTTTTGTTCTGGTTTAGGTTTTTTTTTTTTCAACTTTCTTTTTTTTCCTATTCTTCTAGTGTGTGTTAATAAAACCAATTTTTTTGTTAATTTTTAAGCTTAAGCCTGCTTTGTTTATTTTTCTCCTAATCTCTCCCTCCCACAAAAATATTAACATTAAAACCGCTACATTAATTGGTGTTTCCGCCCAGTTTTATTAATTTAAAACCATTACAATTTGATCTAAATAATTCATAGGATACTCCATAAGGCAAGACACTAAGAATTGAGAAAAATATTAAAGGTAAAGGTAAGGATTAAAGACACTGCAGTTTTAAAAATCAAAATTAAAGCCCTTGGTAGAATATTCCTTAAAGATAAGAAATATCTCATAATAAAAGTAAGTTTAAAAAGTAAGCCAACCTTGATTTCAACTGTCCATTTAGGTAAGATGACTGTGCAACTCTGGACTTTACTGAGTATGTCCTTGGACCGTTCACTTTTGTTCCAGGGATTTTCTGTTTCAGAAACTTTCCTATCTGTACTATGTGACAACACTTTATGTTACCAAACACATTTATTTAATGCAAATCACAATGATTATTGTTTTTAATAAGGAAAAAGCAAAACTTCTCCACCACTGTAAGGTAACAGTTATTTTAGCTCAGTTTCATAGTTCTCCATTACACTGTGCTGCGTTAAAAACAGTTTTTGATGTCATGTCATGTGAACACCCAAACCCAGCTTTACTTCAGATGATTTGTGTACAACTGGGGTATAGAAGTGCTAACAGAGTTATACAAGCAACCAATGTGTTGTTGGATAACAATTTTCAAATGAAGAAGGAGACTGTGCTGCTTCAATCTATGAAGTATTTCTTTTGTTTTTCCCAAGTAATACCTTTTTTTGTGCAATGCAATTCTTCCTACTACTATGTTAAAAACAACAACGAAGTGTATTATAACATAATTAATAAAAGCCATATAAAAATGCATTACTTGTATTTAACAGTCATTATCAGATTAACAGGATCACACAGAATCACGCAGAATCACAGGATGAACTAGGCTGCAAAAGACCTTTGAGATCATCAAGTCCAACTTCATCAACTAAACCATGGCACTGAATGCTCGTCTTCAGAAGGTATGATCTCTTTACTGTTTAGTAATGGCGATGACTGTAGATATGATCCTGCCTCCACTAAAGAAAATTTTTTGATGGGGGACAAAAAAGACCCCACAGATGGAGAGCTCAGAGGATGCCAAATGAACAGAACTGTATTCCTTTATTGCCATTAGACTATATGCCTAACGTGAAATAAGTGAGAAGATTAAGGTTTTTTCAATTACAACATTCCTGCAATTAGAACTGGATATGTGTACAACTGGATTCTCTCCACCACCTTTTTAAAAGTAACCAAAGTTTGAAGTATTTATAGCAAGTAAGACATCTCATTCAAACATTCGTTTACTGTCTTAAACATCTAGAACAATTTTTCTTTATTTACTTTTAATTTGGATAAATAGTCTCTGGTTCTATAGATGTATGAATATTAAAAAATAGCTGATATTTAATTTGATAGGTTAGAAAGCAACAGGCCTTTTACAGAGTATTCTATTGCTACTTTGATATATTGCAAATCAAACCACAACTATGTTGACAATTGTGCTTAAGTGAGACACAATAATACACAAAATTGCAGCTTGTATTGAAACTATGTGTTTTCCAATGGTCAAACAGGATTACATTACTTGATTTGAAAATCAACTCAGAAATTCAAATGGTACAACAGAAATAAAACTATGAAGTTATTTCCATAAACAATGTCCTGGGACACAAAAATAGTATAAAGTATTAAATAAAATTGATATTTAGTCAATCAGCTGTGAAACTTAATTTTAAAACCTATTTTTAAAATAAAATTCTTTATCAAAATGTACTATTCCAAGGGGCCAGTAAGTGGAGTTCTCAGTTTAAATATATATTTAAAAAAAAAAAAAAAAGTTTTTAAACTGTTAAATATTCAACAAACTCTTCGATATAGACATATATACCTCTGCAAAATTGTTTTGATCTGCTAAAGCTGTATAAAATCCCGACAACCTTGAAAGTGAAATCCTGACATTATTCAGGTCAGTGAAAATATTTCTAGTAGTATGAATGTAAAATCCACAGTTTTGTTTGTTTCCCAGGTCCAGCTGAGTCTGGAAGGCTCAGAAATACTAAATTAGCTCAGCTTTGGGGAACACAAGCAAGCTCCCCTCAATGCATACTGCAATTCATATGAATTCCTCAATTCATATGAAATACACCTCTTCATGTCCAATTAACTTTATCAATCAAGATGTCATTCAAAAAGGATTACCATATATTTAAATTTGATGTTTGCATTTAAAATGAAAAGTCACAATAAGGTTGATATTGCACATATATTTTGTTGCAAATCTAGATTTGCGTGGATCTTACTGAAGCAAAAGAAGTATTAATAGAAATAGCAGGAAGTCTGGCCTGTCCATTTTTCACTTCAACTTTCAACTTCAAATACATAGATAGCCTAGGTTAAACAAAAAGCTGCCCTCTTTTCTGTCTCATGACAGAAGGCCAACAATTTTCTTCCAGAGTGCAATCAAACAAGGAACTGTTGCTATCATTGTCCTGCATGGAAATGAATATATAAGGCTTGGGTAAGGGTTAATCACATAAAGTTTTCAGTGCTCACCTCTCTAATCATGAATTCCCCTTAAGATGAAGGAACTTTAGCAATGTCTCATCCAGGCTGAAGTGCTCATCTGAAAGTAGACACTTTCAAGTAGATACTTTCAAGTAGATACTCTTTTAAAAAGTACTTTCCTTAAGCAGTTGAGTCCTTGGAGTCCTATTGCTACTTTTGATTTTAGGAAGTAAGGCAATAAAATATGTTACAAGTTAATTAATCTCAATTTTAATGAGGAATGGGGGGGGGGGGGGGGGGGGGGGCGTGTCGGGGGGTGTCGGGAGATGCTGGTTTGAACTAACAGCACATCCAAGACTGATTTTGTGTTTTCACAGATAAATTCTGCAAGTTAAAATAATCATTACAATAAATTCATTCAGAAGCTGCTTTGGGGACAAATTCTCCCAACACAAAACTGACAGCAGATTGTTTCAATGCAAGCCAGATTCCTTAAAGTCTGAAGCTTCCACAGGGTTTAAAGCCACTAATGTGAATTGATACAGATTGGCAAGAATTATAGGTGAAACACTTGAATATTCTTGGACTTCTGCTCCACCTTGATGTTACTCCTTTGCCCAAGTAACTCACCTAAACAGTCTGACTCATATAAAGCAAATAAGAAGTCAGAATTCACAAGTCATATGATATAATTTTTCAGGTTTAAGATATGTTAGACACACCTTACTATTGACAAAGGTCTTCCACTTCCTCCTTCTTTGGCATTCTGCTCATGGACCAGCGGACACATGGATCCGGGTATCAAAGGAATCAAGAAAAAAATTATTACTCTCTTGATTCTCTGCTCCAACAAAGGGTTCTTGCATGTCTGCTGGCCTCAGGAAGAACATCCACTTCAACACAGCTACTGGGGTGAATCCAAGCAGTCTCCACAGCCCATCTGGTTCCAGCAGAGCAGGAAGCATGATCACCACAAGACTGTCAGGACAGCCAAATACAAATGAAACCCAATAGTTACACATGGGAGAATTCCTCCAAAATTATGGGAAATCAATTACATCCAATGTAGTAGGCCCCAAATGAAATCTATAATAAATTAAATGTTAATAATATGGGGGGTTTTGCAGATCTGTGGATAACGACCTACAACTATAAGTAAGCTGTGTCAGATAGAGCAGGAAATAATAAAAAGATTACAGAGAAGACAGTGAGGAAAAACAGGTATTCTTTTTAGAAAACTTACTTAGAGGTCCCTTCAAAAAATTACTCATTATTTCACAAACTAAATTTCTTTCTATATTTTCCTTTGAAGAGCCAAAGACTTGACATTCCCTACGTATTAAGGGTTTTTCTTCCTAACTAATTCTATGTTCCTCAGCTGATCTCTATCCTTCACTTCCAATTTAGACAACAGGAATAATAAGGGGCATTTTCTCAGTTGTCAGAGGCAAGAAAAATAACAAATAAGCAGTTGACTCCGAATCTTAACCAGCACAGCAAGAAAGCCAACTCAGCCTAATGGGTTTGATGAAAAGCAAGATAAAACAAATAACTTACAAATAATATAGGCACAGAAACAATACCCAAGGACATGGAAACTAACTCCATCTTGGAAACTTAGTTTATTTATAATACCTCTTCTTAGAAACCTGGTTTTCAGGTTATCAGCCCACAGTAGTTTTCAAAGCAAGCCTCTCCCACATGCTTTTCCTGGCTTGCCTTCTCCAAGGGTAAGTCTCTAATATCCTTGGTTTTCTTTTTCTTGCTAAATTAAGTCTAAAACCAAAGCCCTCTCTCAGATAACTTATTTTTTGTGAGTACATCCTGTTCTCTACAAACTAAGTATTAGAAACTAATTTTCTTTTGTATCACCTAAAAGATTTTTCAGGGAATAACTGGACACCACAACAATTTTATCAATGATAGTTCTTTGATAAAATTCAAGAGAACAGATTGATAAAAAGATGCAGGTGATTATTTCATTTTTGATTATTTCATGAAATGCTGCAGAAGCCCTGGAGCTATTCATCTGACCACAAGCAGTGCCAGCAGGAACTTTTTATACCAAACTTGTCAGTGAAAAATCCTGCTCCATGAAAGTACTGTGAGACCTTGTTCTTTCTTAAGTAATTGGCTGTTCAAGAGAAAAGCAATACCTTATAAATTAAATATTTCATCCTGGCATTTCATGCCTCATCAATTACTGTATTGACTTCATTTCAGTTCCCTTTTTTTTTTTTTTTTTCTTTTTTTTTTTTTTTTTTTTTTTTTTTTTTTTTTTTTTTTTTTTTTTTTTTTTTTTTTTTTTTTCCCCATGCATACTCTCCAGCACTGTTTTAGCCCATTTTCCAATGTGGCATCAGATCCTTGAGGTCTCCCACCCTACTACACAATGCTCAGGAGCAGCTGCCTACACAGAAGTGTAGCCACAATCATTAGGACTTTTTAAAGCAATCATTGAGGGGTATGCACATCGGAGACCATCAGCCCTGGATGGACAGATTTCTCTTCCATGATTCTGCCCAATATCCTCCTTAACTTCTGGGACACCTGAACTACAGCAAATTAAAAAATGCCTGTGTACTTCTTTGAGTTTGGTGAGAAAAGTAAGTTCAAAAGCACAGGACGGGCAGAAGAAAAAGTGACTAAAGGTCTTCCCTTTGACTAAACTGTCAATAACTGTGCTGTGGCCAACCACATTTATCCACGATAACATCAGCTAAACATGATAGTGTAATAAACACTTTTTCGAGTGGGGTTGAGAGGCATGGCCAAGGCAAGCTTGATCTGCAGAGCAACACATAGTGCGAGTGAGAGGGTCTTTAGAACCACACCAACTCAGCCCAGGACCTAAATGCAGGATGCTCTCACTACGCCTTACAGACACAACTCTATTGCATATCTATGTGTACTATACAGCACAAATACAGGGAGATACATTTGTTCATGGACCTGCAGGGGAAACAACAGTGGCAGAGCTCTGACCAGGACAGCTGTGCATTTGCAGGTCCATCCAGCCCCCATCCCCTTGGGATGGCAAGAAGGGATGCTGCTGGAGACCTTTGGCATTGTTTCTTCCCGAACTGGTGTAAAAACTTGTTCCCAGATCAACCAGCCATAAAACACTTATTCGTAAAATTATAATCACCTATTCAAATACATTTGAAAATATTTATTTAGTATAACAAAAAAAAAACAAAAAAAACCCCACAAACAAAAAAAAAAACAACAACCCCCCCCCCACAAAACACTAACAAACAAAAAACCCTAACAAAACAAAACCTAAAAAACCTCAACTGACTAACCAAAAACATCTACCAGAACATCTACCAACCAACTCCAGAATCTAGTTGTTAAGAAAAGTGTTTCTATACAACTTCATGTGGCTTATTCTGTAGAGCCACAAGAGGACACTCTTGAACAGTGTTGTTTTGTTTTGTTTTTTTTTTTAATGAGGACAAGTGTTTGACAGGTTATTTTGTATTCAGTGGTAAATACAGATTTCTGATCCCCAGGATTGCAGAAGATAAGGATATCTTTTCATATTAATTCAATCTTAATTACGCTCAGATTTCAGGTGGTAAATAATTAACAAATTTTATTATTATAACTGCTGTAAAAGTTTTAGATAAGCGAAGAGTTTAGCCCCTTATTTAAGTTGCATTAACCTTGGTTTATAGAGCTTTTTCTTATACTCTGTTCACACCTTTTCTCTGAAATCATATAATGTATTTTACACTTTAGTTACAACATTGTTGGAAAAGTGCTGTTTCCATACATATGAAATTCTGGTACCAATACCCATGTACTTTGTCTTTACTTGCTAGAAGCAACTAGACACATATAATTTTTTAAAGAAAACAATTTAGGAAATACATTTTGACAAATGTAAAACTACATACTTAAAATTAGTGATTGTATTAAAAATATTGGAATAACTGCAGTGATGTTGCTTCATAATTATTTTAAAGGCATTGGACCAAAGTTTTTTAGATGGAACAAAGCAAGTGATTACAGTATATGAATTATACATTAAAACATCTGGGGTGTTGTAACCTAATAATGGGACAAAAGGAAAAGAAAAACTAAAATATCTTGCTTCTTTATAGTCAACTCGGTGGAACAAGTATTTACATGTAGACTCTACCTCCATTTTGGCCTTTATATTACCTGTAGTAGGTTCTGTGGCCCGAACAAGGACAAAAAGAAAAAGTAGTTGAGTTGATAATTTAGCGTCTTCATACATATATCTTAACAAGAAACTGATTAGAAGCAATAGAATTTGAGATATCTGGTGATGCTGGTTATATTTGTGTTACCTGTGTTTCATAGTTAACTTAATTTTCAAGTTGTAATGAAATTGAGTGATGCTGTTATCCAAGCTGAGTAGGACTTTGAACACATTTACCAAAATGGTTAGCTGTTTGTTTTTTGGTTGGGTTTTTTTTGGGGGGGGGGCAGAGGTGTGGGGAGGAACCTCAA
This sequence comes from Hirundo rustica, assembly GCF_015227805.2. Classification (NCBI taxonomy): domain Eukaryota; kingdom Metazoa; phylum Chordata; class Aves; order Passeriformes; family Hirundinidae; genus Hirundo; species Hirundo rustica. The sequence goes on from NC_053488.1 coordinate 38,137,863, forward strand.
GTTGTTATTCGGGGGTGTTAAATTACACTTTTAACTGTGAATTTCAGCATGGGTGCAATTAAGTAGGTGCAGGAGATCCCGTCTAATTCATTACAGCATTTCCAAAAGGCTAAATCCACCACACACTCACCATAAACAGGAAGGACTGAGGAAAAGAAAACAAAGAAACTCATAGTAAAACAATCTCTGAAGAACACCCAGTTTATAGCTGTGTTTTTTGTCATTTCTACTTTTGTTTTATAATCTATATGAGAGCCAAACACTTGGATAAATACCGCTGCAAATAGGATTATACTCCTGTCATTTGTTGGCACAATTTGGTTTTTAGTTAGGGAGGGATGTGAAGTATTACCCTGCCAGGACCCTGGAAATTGTTTTAGAAAGGACAAGGGCCTATCAGAAGCCCGTTTTAGATATTGGCATTATCATGGATTAGCACATTTTTGGGTTTTGGTTATAGAGAAATGTGAGATGTTTTTCTCTGCCCTGACTGTTAGAGTGGTTGCGGGGGGAGGACTGGGACCTATCAAAAAGCTGGCCAGGATATTGGCAGCTAGGTTGACTAATGAGAAATGTTGGTGCAGCTTTGGAGGGGACATTTAAAACTAATCTCCTGCTGATTGGTCTCTCTCTCGCTTTAGAATCAGCCATGAGGTAACATCGGAGGTGGCGGGCTGGCCTGGATCGGGCCTTGCTGCCCCTCTGGGCGGCCGGGCTGGGCTCAGCCGGGCTGGGCTCAGCCGGGCCTCCGGGGGCCGCTGCCCAGACAGGGAGCAGCCTTGGCTGGCTGAGCCCCTTTCCCCTGCCACGGCAGGGGAGAGGAGGCAGCTGCAGAGGAGGCAGCTGCAGTTCGGCAGTGCTGGCCACGTCCTCAGGGCCATGGCAGAAGGAGCCAAGCCATGGCCCAGCTTAATCACCGCTGGCAGCAGAGAAAGCAAGCCTGCAGCTCCGTAACAACTCTGAGCTGAGCTGCCTTGGATGAGACCAAGGGGTGGAAAAAAGGACATCTACCTGCTTCCTCCATCAGCACAGCCTTGCATTTTTTCCAGCCTTGCAGCCCGGAGCTTGCACATGGCCCTTGCAGGCCGGGGGGGGGGATTTAACTCTTTCCTAGCAACATGGGACTTTTAAAGCACAACTCTTCTTTGAAAGAAAAAATAAAGAAAACAGAGGGTACGTAAAACAGTGGCCGAATAAAGTCAGTTAGATTAGAAGTAAAAGAATTAATAATATTAGAATAAGACTGAAGAAATGGACATTTTTAACTGGACTTCTCTACAGTAAGCTATAGAGAAATGGACTGTTCTTTGCAGCATCTTAGTGTTGTTGAGTAGAATGCTAATTCTAATCACAACTGAGGACTGATGTAATTGAGATTTATTTGGGAACTTGAGGGGCCCCACTCCTGGGTTGAAAGGACGTCTCAGCCTTTAAGCCAAAGACGATTTTAGACTAGAAAGATTATTCATAAATAGTACCCCAGATACGCTGAGAAGCTTTACTGATAGAACATCACAGTCTGCGAAAACTCCAGGTGGCAGCAGATGTGTGACAGTGAGAGCACTGGACTATTTTTGTCTTGTGGCAAACATCTCCATAAAAAAACCTTAGAGAGACTCTTCTCCTAATTAATGAGTGATTATGCCTAAATAGTGAAACTAATTGAAAATCTCAAGTTTTGTCTTTCTATGTTGTTTAATAAGAAAGTTAATAGTTTGTAAGAGGAGATGAACTTTAAAGTGTCATTCTGTTTTAGTTTAAGTTTTATTTTTCTCTTTTCTTTTTCCCTCATTCTTTTAGTGTGTGTTAATAAAACTATTTTTGTTCATTTTTTAGCTTAAGCCTGCTTTGGTTTTGTTTTTTTTTTTCTCCTAATCTCTCCCTCTCACAAAATGTATAAATACTAAAACCCCTACATTTATTAGTGTTTCTGCGTATTATATTAAATTAAGACCATTACAGGCATCTGCTTTGATCACTGAAAATGTTGAATGTGACTTTGGGAAGTACCCATATAAATCCTAATTATGTTCGATTCAGCCCTTTTCCTCCTGGCCAGTGGAACAGGTAACATCGAGTTGGGGCCTGCTGCTCCGTCCCCCTTTGTAGAGGGAGCTGGCCCTGACTCCTGGCTGGGCTCCATTGGCTCCCAGCAGGGGAGGAGAGGTTGCAGCTTAACATCAACTACTTTAAAAACCTTCCCAGAGCCACGGAGCAAGGAGGGATCTCTGCTGGGCCCCTGATAACAACCATGGGCCCAGCTGGGCTGAGGCCACCCCGATTGTCACCGAGGGGTGGGCAGAGCTTCCCCCCCATCCTCCGGTGATGCCAGATGGAGAACGAAAAGAGTGGAGGGAGTAAACACAGGCCAATCTGAGATGCAGTGGGGGGAGAGAGCCTGCTGCCCAGCAGAGAGCACATGGCCGCTGCAGGCCTGGGCAGATTTAATCCTTTCCTGGCAACATGAAGCTTCCAAGGCCTAACCCTTCTCTGAGAGAGAGAAGGAGGAGACAGCGTGTACGTAGAAAATACACAGCATGAAGTCAGTGGAACAAGAGTGAAAGGACTGATAAAGATTACTGGAAGGAGGGATTGAGGATGTGGACATTTTTAACTGGACTTCTCTGGTGTAAACTCTGGAGAAATGGACTGTTTCTTGTAACACCTTAATGTTGTTTGGAGGAATGCTGGTTCTAATCAAAGCTGGGGATTGATATGATTGCTATTTAAGTGGGAATCTTAAAGCCTCTCACTCCTGGGATAAAAGGAGGTCTCAGCCTTTGAGACAAAGATAATTTTAGGAGAAAGTTATTTGAAGCCCTTGGCTCCTGGGGTAAAAGTAGGTCTCTATTTTCTTTTGAGATTCAGACAATTTTAGAGATAGAAGAAAATCCTTATTTTGTCCTAGATGAAGCTTTCCTAAACAGTACCGCAAATACACTGAGAGGCCCATAAGTAGCCAAGGAAAAAGCTGCTAATGGGTGGAACGACACAATCTGCAAAAACTCCGGGCGGTTGCAGATTTGTGACATTGGAAGCCACAAGACTGTTTTTGTCTTTTGGTGAATGTCTCCGTGAGACTCTAGAGAGACTTCTCTCCCAAAGTAATGAAAGATGATGTTTAAATGGTGAAACTGACTGAAAATCACAGGTTGTGTCTCTCTATGTTGTTTGTAAGAAAGTTAACAGTTTTTATGGGGAGAGAAAAGTGTTTTGAAGTTTCATTTTGGGGGTTGATTTTTTTTGTTTGTTTGTTTTTCAACTTTTCCATTCTTTTAGTGTGTGTTAATAAAACTATTTCTTTATTTTTAAGCTTAAGCCTGCTTTGCTTCTCCTGATCTTCTCCCACAAAAAAGAGAATATACAGTAAACCCACTACACTAAATTTGGCAAAGAGGATTTGGTAAACGTGAAACCACTACAACTCCTTACTTTGTATATCTTTGGAGAGAATATAAATACCATAATTATCAAGGCTTTCTTGTGTATATTCAGAATTTTAAAATGTTTAGCTAGTTTTGAGGTCTACTTTATTAACCCTTCATAATGATTAAAAAAATTTAGGTTTGCTATATCCTTTTTTCTAGGTTGCTACTTTGTGTTGCATTACTTGAGCTTCTTGGGGGGAATATGTTGTGATTTCAGAGTTTTGCTGATCAATTTTTACTAAATGCACTTCTTGCTGCCCTGCCAAAAAAGCACTGATAATGCCAGAAGTCAATATGCAAAGTACAACCATAAGACCAGAGCAGTTACTCAGAGGCAGTAGTGACTCCTGCAGAGCCAGACTTTGAAACAGATGTTTCATAAGGGTCATGATGTTTTATAAAATTTTTGAGAGTGCTATTATAGTATAATTGTCTATAATTGTGGGGCTTTAATAAATATAGCAAAGTGAGTGCTGCAATGCAAGTCATAAACATTTGCACATATCATGCACTATTACAGACTTTAAGAAATCAGTCAAGCTGTCCAGCACACAATATTCAGGAATAAGTTGTATATGTTTTACAGCTCAGGGGCTATACTGAAGTTCAGTACAATTGTTTGTACATCCAGAGTGTGTATTAAATTTGCACATGAGAGGTGAAAGCAGAAGAGAGGCTTTGGAAATGACATTTTGACAGGTGGAGTTCTGTGCTTTGTGAAGGGTAATTGCCTAAATAAGAAACAGCAAAGGAGACTTTGATCAGAAGAGCAACATACATGAAGGAGGAATTCATGAGTACACGGCTGGCAGTAGAAGTTCTGTTTTCAGCTTCTGAGCTCCCTTCCCACATGATACATGCCTGCTGTGCTATTGTAAGGGCACTTAAATTGGCACAGCTATGGGCACTATGACAAGGGCTGTTCACACATTGAAAGATGAGTCCTTTCTCTGAATACTTATAGCACTTCCGTTCTCTAGAGACATGATGTTTTTTCTCATTTCTGAGGTTCCAAAATAAATTTTTGGGAAAACTGTGTGTGGAAAAGGGCAGGGGGAACTGCTGAGGAGGATGTCCCATACATCTGAGAATGCAAAAGTTGTGGGAATATAATAATGGTCCCAAATATATAGTAAGTAACATTTCTGGTGATCTGTTCAAACAAAATATAAGTCAGCTATTGTGGCTTAACAGCAGCTTGAAATTTCAAGACCAAGTTAGACAGCTATGAAACAAAATTGACTCAATCTCTTTTTCACTACTAGTTGATGTGTATTTTGGTTTTATGCCCATTAGTGCAGCAGATATATTTCCTTACATTACCTTTGTAGTTACAGTTCCCTGTGGTCATATCAGGATCTCAGGCAGAAATGGCACATGCCATGAGCTAGGTAAACCCAGTAAAGCAGTGGTGATGGTCACTGTGCTACTGAGTTGGGTATATCCAGTGGTTATACACCTTCTGAGTGAGGATTACAGCTACTGACTTAGCTCTCAAGGAGAAGATTTAAGCAAATTTGGTGCTTAGAAGGCTTTCTTTTGGTTTTGGCTTTGCAGAAGTTCTTTTTTCCCATACCCAAAGTGTATGTCATTGTGTGCATACAGCCCCGTCTCGAGGAAGAAGAACCTGAATATTCAAGCATCTGAAGATTTGAGAAAAACACATAATATGTCATTTAAGTTTCTATTGAGAGGCTCATTGCACTAGAAGATAATGCAAAAGTGCCTGCAGCCCTATCAAAACTTCTCATTAGGGAATTATTCATGTGCATAATACCGAAAGAAAATATTTAAAAATGGATTTAGAATTAGGCTTTTCAAGAGACACCATGTGAAGTAGAGCTTTTCACTATGAATTTGAAATAAGATATATAGTATTACATATGAGAGGCTTTCTATGTTCTGTCTACAGCTTTTTGTAGAAATAGGTGCCCTATTCAGTCAACGTATTTTATCATTCTTCTGTCCAAGAAATACTTACTATATCATTATATAATTATTGTACATTTAAATATATATTTAAATCTTTATATATCATTAAATAGATACAAAAAATGTACTTAATTATTCTTCATTCACAGAAATGTGACCTATTTCACCTGGATTTTTAGTCCATTTAAACTAGTGATGTCACTTCATCTTTTGCAACCAGCAATTAGTACGTAATATTTGTTCATCATAACACTGATGAGGATTCCTGGAGGCCACTTTTCTTCTCCAAAGCATCTGCCATCTCATGAGCTCAACAGACATTTCTTCAGTGGAATTAAAAGTGAGCTAATATGGGAAAGGTCAGAATGAAATAAATAGAACAGGTAATTTTTCAAGCACAAGTTTGATTTTTACTTTTATAACTGTGTTTTGTACTCCATCACTATATTATGCTGAAGCTGAAATTATATCCCACAAGCACTGAGCTGTAGTTGTTTATAGCAGTTATAGCAGTGTGATGAGTTGTGCCACAGCTATAAATTCATAATACACCCTTAAGCATCACAGGGCTCAAATAGTGCCCATGCTTTCTGGCAGTGAGCTACAAGACCTGTGGGCAAATTGTGAACCTTTGTAACAGTGCAAAATAGGATCACTGCAGGAAGTTCATCTGGCTGCAGTATACATTGATCATCTACCTTACAAGAAAGAAACTCCAAGCAAGACATCTTCTAAATGGCACAGGAGCTACCTCAGATTTCTGAGGACAAAGATGTTGAGGAAATCACCTTTGTAAAGGGGTAGTATGAAAGACATAAGACTATGGGATCAGTCTTGTAGTATGTCTCTTAACAGCTGTGACAGCTGAAAGGTACACGGGGTGTCTCAGACATATGTCTTTTTCCATATAAAATGACAGCTTTAGGAAATCTACAGCAAACCCATGCAAACAGAAGAGGAAATTACTTCCTCTGGGATTTAAACGCAACAAAAGCCAACACAACCAAACAAAATGTTAAGAAATGTACCTCGACTTCCAGATGAAGTCTCTTGCTTTCCAGTGCTTGTGATCTCCAGTCTGATCGGCACTGTTGTCAAGGACCTACAGTGACCATTAGCACAAAAGATGCAGCCTAATTTCTTCAAATGCACCTCTGGCATGACATTTCAGTGAGTTGTAATTTTAGAGAAATTTGTGTCATCATGCAGAAAGAATTTAGGGCACATGCTGAGTTTCTGCCCAAAGTAAAAATACTTTGTTTTACAAATGCTAGTTTCATAAATTAGAGACTCGAGAATACAATGTTGAGAAAGATATACTTTATTATTATGTTAAAGCAGGAACACAATCTCTTTTGACGGTTTTAATACAATCTACGTCCTTTTAACTGAATAAATTGCTAAGGTCTATTTAGATCTTGGCACTTTATCTATACAGTACAGCAATATCTTCATCTAAATGTTTTATGTGCTCAGAAAGTAACTTCTATTTCTCTTAGCTCCTCAGAATTATAATCAGTTAACTCCTCAGAATTATAATCAATTGCTTCATTGCAGACTGTAAATTTATTACCAAATGTTTTGCTCTGCCAGAGCTCCAAGTCAACTCAATGTAAGAAAGCATAGCTTTTCCTGCATAATGCCATAGCCAGACCTGCCTCTAAAAGGTTGCAGCCATATGTCCACTGCCAGGGCCTGACTGTAAAACCAGCCTCTCAGTTTTTACTCTGTAGCAATTTTATCTCAGGACTCTGATGTGGTATCTCTCACTCTTATGTGATAACCAGGCAAACCAAGTCTCAGTAAACGAGCCTGAAGCTGTGTCAATAACATCCTATTTTAAGGTTCTTTTTAGTGTCTCACCAGCTGATGAATAAAGAAAATCATACTGAAAGCATTGAGAGAGTTGTAAGATATCTGCACTATGTAAGTACTTTGTGACAAAAAGTATCATTAATAAAAGATCTTTCCCCATAAGAACTACATAACTACAGAAAGCTTTTCTCCAGTGTAATTTTATTAGGGATTCCTGCCATCATATCAACATACAAAACAATCAGGATGTTGACATATAGAAATGTGAAATTCACTGTACAAAGATAAGGCTCAAGTTACAGGTATATTTTCCCCTTACACTCCATTAAATAAAACCATTTTTTAATTCTTCCCAGAGTTGTGTTTATAAATGTTAGACAAACCACAAAATAGATTTCAAGTACATAACATTTTACCATATAATCCAAGCACAGACAGAAATACACAATACTGTACCTATAGATGCTCCACAGTCCAAGTCAGTCATCTTTACTAGTAAAAAGCTGCTACTCTCTCAATGTGCCCACCCACATCCTTCTATGTATGACATGGTCCTGGCCTTTAATTTATAAGACTCTCGTGACTTTTAATTAAATTACTTTGATAGACCAGAGAATATCAGGAAGAAAAGGTGAAAATTTTAAAAGGCCAGGTCTGAATGTATGCACATGGTTAGTAAATGCAAGCACGTGTGCACACACACCTGCATTTAACTCAACAAAAAAATTCACTGCACTGCACAATTTTTGAGATTATATTCTCATGCAACTGAGCTATTTTCTGACAAGAATTAAATCAAACATTACAATATTTCCACTTCTGGAGTGCTGTAATTCACAGGGACAAGACTGTTATAGCCAACCTTTTTTTTTTTTTTTTTTTTTTTTTTTTTTTAAGTGATTATCAGACTTTCTAGGAGGTTGAATGGAAGCATGTGTTCACAGTCCAGCAGGATGTCTGCTCTCACAGCCTTCACCCCTGAAAACACCTTTTCTTTGTTTAGCAACAATACAAATGAATAATTTCCAGTTAAGACCAAGTGTTTACATTTGTTCACACTCCATTTCTATTAGGCTGAATGATTATTACCTTATGGGAAAGGATCATTTAGCTGCAAGTAGCACAGGAAGAAACAGACGTTAAATAACTAATCATTAATGACTCATCTGGGAAACAGATTAGCAAGGACAAACAAAGACAATAAAAAAGCACAGTTGATTAATTTAGTCTTTGTTGGAGGGGAGATGAATAGCAATCCAAAAGTTTTCAGCTGAGGAAAGGAACTCCTAAGCCCTGGAAAAGTTCTGTCTTTTGAAAACTGGAGATTAGAAGGGAAGGGAAAACCGTCTATGAAAATAGTAGTTTTAAAACTAGACACTTGCAAAGGCTTACTAGAGAAAACCAAGCAAAAGAGATTCCCTCATACTGAAACTAAAGGAATTTATTTAGTAGGAATTAGACATGTGGTTACAATCTGTTAAATGCATATCTAGTAAAACAGCCTCAAATATGTCTCCAATTCATAAATGTCTAAGCAGGAGAAGAAGTCTGACGCCAAAATTCAAGTTCCTTAATTTAAATATGAAACAAGGCTGCACTAAGATTGTGGGAGAGGAGGAATAAAAACTTTCTTGTCTTAAATACAACCTCAGTGGTATATTTGAAGGCCTTCAAATGTTTTCAGCATCGACAAGATTTTACGTAAGTATATTCTCTAAGCTATATTGGAATACCTTTAGATATACAAATCCATGTTACACAAAACAGCATTAGATCTTGTAAATGGGCTCATAATAACAAGGAATGAGGTTAAGTACATGGTGCTATATGTGAAAGGAAGCATATTAGTATCCACAGAAAATATGTTGTCTTAGAGATTAGTCATAAAGGGCATCAAGCATGAAGATGCATCTCTTAAAGTGTTTAAGCCGTTTAACTGCGAGCCAGTGGATTATTTTTATATCAACTGTACAGCCTAATGCTTTGCTTTTTAAAAGATGTATGAAAAATTTATTCCTTTTTCACCTCTTCATCTTCTTTATTGTTTTTAAAAGTAGCTCACTCACCTACTGATTTTTTTTCTTTTTTTTTCTTTTTTTTTTTTGCTTACTATTATTGTCTTCTGTTATGTACAGTAATCTACATTTAGACTGAAGACTCAGTCTTTCTCTAAACACACTTGGACTCTCTCTATCTTGTAAAGACTTTCTACAGAACTGATAAAGTGGAAGACAAGCTGACAGATAAGAGGAAGGATCATTTCAGTTCTGCTCACTTCCCCAAATTTTAGAACTGTGCCTTTCAGAAATTCTTTTGCATACGTGCTGTCATTTCCCCTCCTCCAGGTAGCCCCTACTGAACTTGAGTGAACTTTCTGTGTGTTTCCTAAACACAGTCCCTTTGTATAAAGCTACATTAAATTCATTCATTCTCCAGCCATAGTTTAAAAACAAATAATTGGTAAAACGGTAAAAACACCCTACATGCCCCTCTGCATTATTCTTACCAATGTGAATAACACCATAAGTTGTCTTTTACGAAAAATTTACCAAAATATCTTAAACACATAAAAATGTAAAAAAACAAAGGGGGGGGGGGGGGTTGGTGGAGGGAACCCAAAACAAAAAACCCACAAGAACAAAAACCCCAGCATAAACATTGCTTGTATAGGCATTGGTTAGAAGAGATTGTTGTACTAAGGAGTATATTCAAAAAGATTTTCTTTCAATATCAAGAGTTTTAGTGTCATGGATTGAAAGGTTAAGGACTATGAAACTAATTATGACCCTGTCTTATATAATGTAATGAATGAGCTGGAAGTCTGAAATGTAATTGTAAAATAAAACTTCTTTTTGGTTATTGAGAGGTGAGTGTATAAGCTGGTAACTAAAATGGCAATTTAGCCATATATAAAGGGAACTTATGAACTTGAAGAGTCTACAACAAAAACTGTATGAAGGCAGCTGCCAACAGATGGGCCCAGGGGTGCTATGGAAACCTGTCACTGAAATTTTGAATATAGCCCTTAGTTGTATCATATTCATGTAAAATTTAAAAGCTACCCAGCATATCACGGATGAAATTTATTTTGCAAGCCATCCACTGCCTAAGGGGGCAGTAATATTCAATATGAAACTGCTGAAACTCTGGCGTCTGGCGGATTTCGTGGAGGAAAGAGATTTGAAGGTCCGACTCCAAGAGAACAAGGAAAAGCGGGAAAACAAACAACAGTAGTCCAAGGCCTACAAGAAAAAGTCTGGAGAAACTCTTCACAAAAGCATTCACCTCTATATTGCCCATTAGAAAGTCATAGCTCCATCTCAGGGCTCTTCGAGCTTCTTTCAGTTCTTCCTCCTCTGCAATTAAAAATGCATTTTCATCTGCTTCAAATTCCTCAAATGAATCAGTATCATCTTTCTCATTCTCTGCTCTTGTACAGGTATCAAAAAGCATGTCGATCTCATCATCAACGGGTGTGGGCAGCAAACTGGCACTTGGATTGTATACCAACTCTGAGATGGTTAATGGTTCCTCTTTCATCTTCTCTTCCTGTTCAATGGTAAGGTCAACATCCTTCCCAGTATCCTTTACTGGAGAGCTTGAAGTCACTGGTACTGGAATCTCCTCTTCCTTTGGCAGTTGGACACCTGAAAAAATGAGATTAAAGCAATGATACAAAATTTCTTGCAGCCTGGTGGCAAAAGTTAGCCTTCCAGTAACACCTAATAGATGAATGAGAAGAAGATTCTGCAATAATTTTGCATATTAAAACCAGACTGTACACAATTATCAAAAACCGGAAAAGCTTTTTGGAGAGGACAGTATCTTTAAAATGCTGCAGTACATCAGATCTGCTTAAGAGGGACTAATGCAACTACCGTTGATAATAGTGTAGATCAAAGCAGAAGAGAGCAGCTTATTTTCTACTGGAAATCTGACTTCTGGTATAAATTAATACCTACTACATGTGTGAATTGGTCATCTTTGGTGTATAATAGTAATAAGAATAGCAACAACAAAAACTACTAACTCCCATTGCTTTGAGTTAAATGAGTGTGGTAAGGTAATAGCTAAGGTTGAGAATAGAGCATGACATTAAAAAGAGACAACAGATTGTCATGATAAATTCATGTTAACAGTAAAATGGGCAAAAGGAGAGGAAAGTTAACACATGATATGAGGATTAGATATAATTGGAACTGCATTCTAATAGCCTCACCCGTTAAAAAAGCTCCTTCTTGAGTATTTTTTTTTTCCTGCTCATCTACTTCTTTAGCTCTTTTCTCTCTCCTCTAAATTTCTCTCTCCCCTTTACAGTGGAGACTTTCTTATGACACTATTCTCTGCTCAAGCCCTTTTCTCTCAAAACTTAATCTCCTTTTTCCAGTCTATCTCTAACAGCAGTAAGTCTGCAAAGAAGTTGTTAGGAGTTAGGTTTGTTCCTTTTTGTCTTAAAGAATTTTTTCCTATAACGTACTAGGAAACAAAGTGCTGGTACTTAGAGGGTACTTGACTAACACAAAAGACGTGGCTGAGGGAGGGGGAAGATCACATAAATTTGGGGGAGGGAAAAGGACAGGGTTGGGGCAGATGAGTGGGCTCTCCCTGCTCTCAGCATCGGAGAAAATGGTCAGGCTGCTGCTTGCTGCAGAAGTCCACAGTCACCAGAAAGTCTGGTCCTGGGAATTCTACCATCATTCATCATCTGCTCATATGCCCAGGAATTCGGAGCCCCCTTCACCTGCCCTGCTGGAGCTGGGCCAGCCCTGCCCAGCCATCGCGGCTTCTTCAGCACTGCTCACTTTGCCGGGACACCCCCTGCCTGCCGGGACATTCTCCCTTGTGCCTGCTGGGGACTCTCTCCGTTCCATCTACCAGCCTGGGAGTTTTCCACCATTCCAGCTTGGTGCTCTCGGGGTCCCAAGAGATCAGACTGCCCCAGGCTTTGTGAAACAAAGCCCCTGGAGGTTCCTGGTTCTGTTTATTATTAATGCTGAAGCTGTAGTTGTTTGTTTGCCTTGTTATACAGACTAGTAAAGGACTGTTATTCCTTTCCCCATAGCTCTGACTGAAAAGCCTCTTTAAACTTCTAAATTATAATAACTTGGAGGGAAGGGATTGGAATTCCCCCTCCTAGAAAGGCCCCACCCCTCCCTACAGATACCTGTCTTTCAAACCAAGACAGAATTTTACAGCTGTGTACAGATACATCAATACCTCAGTTCCTGCTATTAGGTCGTCGCAGGAGCGGAAAGGAGGACTGTTGGGCACAGTTCTGCCTTACAAAGCAAAGTTAAGACACCTCCTTATGGAAATTTCCCTTTTCAAGTATTCAAAATGGCCCAGATAGATCTCTTCCCCTGTAATTTATTGTCTTTTCCTTGCTCTCTAGACCTCACTGGCCATGCCTCCAGGTGAGGTTTCACATTTTGGCCAAATAACCAAAAAAGACATTTTCTGCTTCCTTTCATTTCATCACTGAACATAGCAACTTGGGTTAGCATCTGATGTTTTTTTCTTCCTGAGCTGGCTTGTGATGCATTCTTGTAGAGACAGCATATTACCAGGTATGGAGAAAGAGCAGGTGAGTTCCTTTCAGCAGTAAATGTGCATAGCTGAAATGAAACCTTGTCCTCAATAATTATTAATTCAATAATTAGTTTGATTTTCATAAGTTTAATTTTACTTCCTATCTAATAATTTCTTGCCTCTACTACTCTGTCCTCTCTTATCACAGCCAATTTAGAAATTCATCACTTTTCAGCATGAAACTTGTTTTCTGCTGTAACTTTTTTGTCCCCACCAGTCTTACATTAAGAGATACATTTGTCACAGTTGTCAAGAGAAGGATACAAACCAACTGAACAGATTTTAAGGATCTTTTTCCTTAGCATCTTTCCCCTAAATAACAGAAGATAATGTTGGATCATCAAACCATACAGTTACTTAAGAGTACACCCACAATATATTAAGTCACAAAAGCCAAATTTGTTTAATGCTAAGACCCAGCATTAAGAATCAGCACATATCTTTAGATACACAAGTACTATCATTTGTTTCTCAAATACGCTTTTCAATTGTTCTTAATATGATTAAAATTTAAGTTGAGCCACTTACTTAGACATTTCAAAATAGTTGAAAGCACCCAATTTTACTTTCCCAAATTTGTGAACTCTGGCCATAGGCGTCTCTGTACCAGCTTAAGTGCAAGGTCAGTAATATATCTTCATTATATTTCTCATCACAGATGACAGCTGCAGCTACCACAAAGAACGGTCCCCCCAGTTTATGATTCTTGAGCCTCCTCTTCCTCCCCAGAGTAAATTCCAGCTTGCGTAAAATACATAGTGAACATGAACAACAGATATCATATTAAATGTCATTAAAATGGTATTTTTCTCAAGTAACTTGCAAAGTTCTAACTATAAGATTAACCTGTTGGTAGAAGACAGCAGAGGAACCTTTTGTTGGTAGAAGACAGCAGAGGAACCTTTTCATGTCCATGTTTTTGTTTCCTGAAGGGTTTGTATTGAAATTGTAATTGTTGCAGCTCTGAAGCACACATTAAATTTACATTCCTTTATTTAATTTCAACTGCTAAGAAGAATTTTCAACTCCTTTATTTGATATTTAAACTCATTAAATCAAAATAACTGCATTTTATATCAGGAAAATACTATCAATATTTGAATCAATCAATATTTGAAAGAATATTTAGAATGGGCATTAAATGCTGCTTCTCCAGCAAGCTCATTTAATATCTTAAAAAATTAAATATATAAAGTTGTTCTTTTTGTTCCTTCGTATTCTCTGTAGCACCTCAACTTTTTTTAAGTCAAAGACTTAAAGAGGAAAGAACAGGCTATTAACCAGGATCAACACAACTGATTCCAGCATAGTTCCAGGCAAGTTGCAATATATAGATAAGTACGTCAGGCCATTTGTATTTGATGTTTTCAAAAGACAGAACTGTAAAATCATTATGGAAAATATAACTTACAAAGCTTATGCAGGCCTGAGAATATCATATTGAAGTACCAAAATTCCACAGTACAATGAATATTCCAGAAACACAATTTTAAGAGAGAAGAAAGTTTTTCTGATTTTTTACTTTTCAGATAGCCATAGTTCTTTTACTCAAGAGAGCCAGTTATCTGAAGTAATAAAATCAATTAAAAAAAAAAAAATCCTCAAAATGTTCCAATAGAAAAATAGAATATAAATTTAAAGCAAGACAAACTCTTTGATTATTCTAGTACTCTACTGCAAATCCTTTGTTACTATTCATACATAATTATTTTGGTACTATCCTCATAAGGCTATAATTTTATATAATTTGCTGGCAAGATTTTGAAAAGTCTACTACCTCTCTAACAATAGTTAAAATTTATGTGGTGTTCACATTTAAAGGACTATGAGCTGAGAATTAAATTACATTTGAGAAGAATCTCTTCTTTCCATTCTTTGGTTTGTATTCTTACTGGCACTTTACATGCCATAAATTAGAAACTTCTAATACATATTACTGGAATATCAGGTAGATAAACTCAGGTAAATTTCTTATATTTTCACAGTGAAAGCTTGCTATATTTTTCTGGCAACTGAACAAATTTTACAAAGCCAGACACCTCATTATCCTAGGTGAAACTCAGTATTCCTCTTCCACCAAATACTGTGATTTCTTCAAACCAGGAACATGAACAGCTGGGTAAAACATCAGATTACTGTGGTCATCTGCTGCGAACACAAACGTGCAAGAGGTCTGACATAAAATTTGTCAGCTGCTAGTATTTCTACAGGGGCCAAAACCAGCAGCTGAGGATTAACAAAATGAAGGGCAGCTCTAGCTCCACAATTCTTAAGAAGCCACAGCTGCTGGAAGTACAGCACCCCAGAAAAATGTATCATCTGCTTATTAAAAAATTCAGTTCACACGTTTTCTGTTGGCCAGATATCCTGCACATGGCTTTTCTTACCAGAAACACAACTACACACCTGTAACAGCCTTTTATATTGGAGAAAGGAACAAGTATGAATATACCCTCATTTTAAAGAGAGAAATAGGAAAGTAGATATGGTCCAGCGAGAGCAGTGCTAGGAACATTTCATACATGCATGTAAACTAAAAATGCCAGCCAGGCTGCAATTACAAGAAATGCTTCCTGTCCTTTTCATCTTCCTCTAGAAATATCATGTATCCTTTGCTTATTTTCCACGTGGACGAAATTCGTTTGTACTATGAATAGCATGACCTTTCAGAGGGAAGGAGAAGGTGATTTTCTCACATGAGCAAAGGGCCTGAATGTCACAAAGAAAAGGCAGAAAAATGAGACAGACTCTAGAACTGCATTGAATTTAACTATTTCCCTACACAGGATCTGTATCAAGCAGGATTTGCATCACAGCCAGACCGCCTGCCTCAGAAACAGGTCACCAATTTGTACCATACCCACATCTCATGCCCATAAAGGACACCTGTTATAGCTTTGCAAGGAGAGTTAATCAATGACAATTTATAGTAACTCCTCTTTAGGCAGTGACCTGGCTTTCCTGCTGGCCGTTAGCGTTTGCTTTAGTCTAATGAGAACTTCTAGAAGGGAGCAAAGCCCTCTCCCAGTTGCCAGTTCATATGGATTGCATGTTGTGTGGCATTACAGCTCATCTCCTAGCTGTGTTGTGTCAGTGTTCAATGTCATGGCTAGTACAGCCACTGAAGGCCACTGCTCTGCTTTTCGCACCCCACAAAGGGCAGCTAAAGCACAAAGGCAGAGGCAGAGCAAAGTATACTGCATGACAGGCATTCTGGGATGCCTGTCTTTAATCACCCTTTGGCCTGGAAGAGTTGTTGATCCCCTTCCAGAAACAGGATTAAGCAGCAAGAGGACTGAGGGAAGCATCAGGGAGAGACAACTGAGTATCATGGGAGCAGGAATGAGAAGACAAGATTCATCTGTCAGCAGTACAGAAAAAGGACCCGATGATGAGACGGCAGTGACTCAGTGTCCAGCACCACATCAAGGACGGTGAGGCTGAAAAGAGCTGAGTACTGATGTGAAAGCTTAGCACCCGAGCAAAAGGGCAAGTCAGACATTTCAGCAGTCCCACTCAGCTTGGGTGACTCCTCCTGGCACAAGTCAGATTTGTTCTGAAAGGCTCTCAATGGGGTTCTCCTGAGGAGTTATGTCCCACATTAGGAGTGTTGCACAAGCTACCTCCTGTGCTTTGGTGCTGGTATACATGTTTCAGATGCTGATATACTTTTTTTTTTCTTTCTTCCTGCACGTGTGCTTCAAAAGGAATAGCATATTAAGAACAGTACTACAAAATCAAGGTGTTTAAGAATGAATGTTGTCCCAACATACAAATCTCTTGTGATTGGTATCATATTAAACCAGCAAGATGTCTTGCATCTGTTTGGAGCCAGTATTAACCTCCGAGATGTAAGAATACAAAACACATGTCAATAATAATGCTTTTTCAATTTTGCAACTATTTTTGCATCAAGAGAATTAGGTGCATTCTCATAGATTCTACTGTTTCCTTTGAGTGGTAAATTCAAAAAGCAAAGACAACCAGGAGCTGTTGCTACTCAGAAACGAATCACTTCAAGAAGCAGTTTCTCCTGTATCAACTGCACTCACTGCTTTCTAATTTTCAGATATCAAAAGAGGAACAACATTCTAATCTTTGCCAGAACATTGTCAGTTAATTCTTTGATTAAAAACTAATTTCCACAATGAAGATTCAATGCAAAGATTTAATGTAGGTTAGTAAAAACTGAAATAATTCAACCTATTGGTGCCCAAATATCAAAAGCAAACAGTACTACAGAAAGAATGGAAAAACAAATTTTAAAATGTCTTATGATACTAAGGAAATGCACATATTTACTGACAGAAGGCAATAGATCTTTGGCAAGGGCATTTCCTAAATAAACCACCACTTTTCTGTCCAAAGCAATACTGAATGTTTTTTGTTCCTTTGGTTACACTTCTCTTGTGTGTAGTAAAAAAAGGAAATAAATCAGACTCTGCCCAGGCTGCACCTTCCTCCACCAGCCTCAGTACTATTATTCAGTATATGAAATTATCCAGTATCTAGAAAAATAAACCAAAGAAAGCTACAATCTGGAAAACTATTTGAAGTAACAAGCTGAACTTTCTCAGCTAGTGCATTCAGCTCACATTCAAAATCTACTGCCTTCTAGTTTAACAGCTATTTAGTTCTGTCATAAATTACTACAGTTTCAAAGTATTTCCCCCCACCTCAGTCCCAGAAAAATACAAAGGCAAAATTCCAGTCCCTCATTTGTTTCCAATTAATAAATAAATCTTTTGTAAGATAATACAACAAATTTATGTTTTGTCTCATTCATTCTCCACTTGTAACTTTGTTCTTGTCAGTAATTTGTCCTTATTCCCTGCTATACATGTTCTTTACAGTCCAGTTCCTTTCCAAGAGACAACTATTAACATAAACAAGGCTAAGAGGGTTAAAAAGGGGGGTTGAGTAAAATAAATGTAAATTTACCAGCCCTTCTGGCTGTGATCTTGGAGCCATGCCGTAGTAAACGAATGCACACTTCCTTGTTGCAGTGGTTAACCATCCGCAAATGAATGCTTCTCTTGGTTTGGATTTTTACAAGACATTTCACCATTTTGACTATTAATTCCTCTTCTCAAAGTCTTGTAAAAGCTCTAGCCATATCAGCTTTGACCTTTTATTAAGTTCCCACTGAGTTTTAGGAGACTTAACAGAAGTCACTCTCAATGAATCAAATGACAAGCTTCTAACGTGGCCAACAAAAATATCCCAGCAGGGAACAGAACCAGAGGTTATTTTTAAATGTTTCCAAATGCCTCATAATGTACAATACAAACTTTCACAGCACCCATCTCAGTTAGCAGTTGCTAGCATAACAGCTGAACCACACACAGAGGCATAAAAATATCTAAGGCACCAAAACATAGTGCAGTAAAAAAGGAGGCCAGCATTCATAGTCCTATTATTTTTCTAAAAGGCCTTAATATATCACTAATGTCAGTTCCCCATCACTGCCTGGAAATTATTTGTGAAACACGTAGATACAATGGAAAAATCCTATGCTGTGCTTACAAACCTTAGTCACAAAGCAAACCAGTGAGACAAAAACACATTCAATTTCTAGCCTAGAATGAAAGCTGACTTGCCCTTGTGAAAACAAGAACAGAAAATTTCTAAGTCTGGAAAAAAAAAATCTCTCTTTACATATAAGCTCCAGTTCCCACTTGAGGACAATTGTTAGACAGACTCTTATCCACCAGAAAGAAATGCTGTTTCAGAAATCTGGAAACTTCCCTGTTCCTGTCCAGCAGAGATATAGAGGTTCCCAGAAAAAGCATAATGCACCTATGGTGGCTGTTGATATCTTTCCCCAGCTGGGAGCTGGAAGGCAACCGTATGCATAACATCATACTGTCCTAGTGGGACAGAAACTCTTTCCTGGTACACCAAAGCCACAGAGAAGAGATAAACTGGAAGGAGTGTACTGATGGGGATGTAGTCTCTCACTTCCCAGAATACTCATCTGTAATATATGACACGTTGAGCTAGTGAGGCTTCATTGTCTGATGTCCTTGTTCTCTTTGTACCAAAAAATCAGTGATGTGCATGCAAATGTGCGGGAAAGAGAAGAGTAGGAGAGGGAGTCCTGTAAATGTCTACTTTACACTTCTCTCATACAAGACATCTGCTTCAATGAAGCTTTTGGAAAACATCTTTACGGTGGCTCCCTTCTCCACAAAGACTGCATAGTACGAATATCCAGCAGAGTTCCTGTTTACTCCTTCCTCTGCCAGAGCAAAGATTTCTCTCTTCCTTTCCTTCTCTGCAAGCACTTTCTTGTCGGTGTGAGGGAAAGAGCAAGTACCCCTTCTCTGCAAGCACTTTCTTGTGAGTGTGAGGGAAAGATCAAGTACCCCTTCGCTTCCCTATCTCCATTTTTTCACCCCTTCAAAAGAGTCTATCTTCTTTTCTCATTTTTATTCTCATAAATGTTGTAGCAAAACAGGATCATTAAATTCTAACTAAAACTCTTCATTGTGTACATGGCTACAAAAACTGGAAAGCATAAACTCTTACAAAAATCTAACCATCAATGTGTCCAATACGTAAAGAAAGATCTAGACAAGGGCTCAAATGTCAGCCAGACAAAGCTATGAAAGATTTCCAACATTTGAAACATTTCCAAATGCCTCATAACATACATTTCAAACTTCCACAGTATTCAGCTCAGCTAGCAGTTGCTGAACCATAGAGAAGCATAAAAATATCTAAGACATCAAATCTTAGTGCAAGGGGAGAAAAGGCCAGTGTGTTCCTGCATACTGATGTTGAGAAGTAAAAGCTATAATTTGTTTCATGTGACCATGCTTATGCAAAAGAGAAATGACCGTGTTAATTTCAAATCACTCCTCATAGTTTTATCTACACATAACTAAGGGAGAAATCTTAAATCTTACAAGTGACTCAGAAACTCCCAGCCTATACTAACCCTCAGCAAGAGATAATATAAAAAAAAAAAAAAAAAAAAATTGAAATAGTTGTACCTACAAAAGCTCTGTATGCCTCTCCTCTGCAACCGAATCTTACACAGCTGGGTATCCTCACAGAGACAGACTATTAGACTGATGGCAGCAGGTGTGTTCTCATTCCTGTGCACAGAACCATTGAGGCTGGAAAGATCATCAAGTCTGTTAACCCAGCACTGCTGTGTTCACCATTAAACCATGTCCCCAGGCACCACACCCACAAACCTTTTGAATGCTTCCAAGAAGGTTGATTCAACTGTGTCCATGGACAGTTTTTGTTCCAATGTCTGACCAACCTTTTTGTATGGAAATTTTTCTTATATCTAAACTAAACCTTCTCAGGTGCAATGCGAGGCCACTTTCTCTTGCCTGTTATTTATTACCTGGGAGACAAGAGCAATCCCCACCTTGCTGCACACTCCTTTCAGGGAGTTGTGGAGAGTGATAAAGGTCATCCCAAGCCGCAAGACTAAACAAGCCCAGATCCCTCAAATATTCCTCACAGGACTTGTGCTCCGGACCCTTCACTCACACCAGTGCTCTTCTCTGGACATTCTCCTGCCGCTCATTGTATTTCCTGCAGGGAGGGTCCCAGAACTGAACACAGGATTTGTGGTGCAGCCTCAAGAACCAAGTACAGCTCAGTTCTTGCTCCATCTGTAGCTGAACACATTATATTTCTTGTAGTGCTGCTATACAGATTCAGTGGCTCCCTTCTTTTACCATCTGATTTTGGTGAGACAGGTTACTGCCTGTCCTGATCACCTGGCAACTGCTTTGCAGGTGCAGGCGGTAGTCCATTGTCTGTGGATTTTCTAGCACCAGATGCTATCACAGCTTGAGTAGATTTTTTTTTTTTTTTTTTTAAGGTAAAACCATACCTCTCTAGTCACAAGATATTATTGTAGTTTCGACAAAGTGTCGAAAGCTCCTTTTCGGTCACTTGATACTTCTGTGCTGAGATTTCATGCATGAATTATTGATCTGATAACACTGACTTTTGCCTTTGGAACAGCAAAAGTGAAAATATGTTTCACTGGGCTGAGACACAGAGATACCAAGGCTGTTTCATATCTGTAGCACACCAAAAGCAGTTTCCCAAGGCAGTTGTGTCAGTCTCAGGGGGGCTAGATGCTTCCCCTCTCCCCACCTCCTGCTCATGCCCTTACCCCAACACAAGACCTTGGCTGACCCTTTTGATGAGCCACTCAAAGGTCAAGTCAGGAAATAACAGGACACTTTGGTTTGGTTTTGGTTTTTTCTGTTTTAGTTTGGTTCACTGTTGTTATTTGGTTTGCTTTGAATGTATTTTATTTACTTTTTGTTGCTGTGTTTTTGGGTGTTTTTTTTTGTTTTGGTTTGGTTTTTTTGTTTTTTAACCCCTTCTCCCAGTTCATGCTGGTATGATTAGTGCTGGTGCAAGGGAGAAGTTCAGAATCCACAGAAGCGAATGTTGGGAACTGAGCCTGCCTCACTGTTGGAGAGCTGTGAGATCAGTTCAAGCTGCAATTTGATAATATAGCCAAGTTTTCTGCAGGAAAAGACTGTAAAAGTCTAAATACTGTTAACTTAGCAGCTGGTGATATTTAACAACATATAAAATATGTAGTTAAATACTACCAGCAAATATGTCTATTAGCTCATCATTGTAACAACAATCTGTCTGACTGAAAAATGTGTAATTTTCAAACTTACGTAACACAAACATTTAAAACAAGCATTGTATGGTGAGCATAAAACAATAAGTCACCAGTTTCCAAAAGTGGATTTCATTGCCTAGAGTTGTAAGTGTGGTTACAGGATGCAAGCAAGGATTGGTGGTTGCAAGGATTGGTGGTTACAAGGATGCGAGCAAGGATGGGTGCAGCAAGCTGTTGTTGTTCTGCAGTGGTGACAACTGCCCAGAGGAAACACAGCAGTGGTACTTGGCTGCTAGAAGGCAAATTCTCAGATGCATGTATTTCACAGCAGAGGTAAACTAGTAACTGTTAAACTAACAGCTGCCACTACTAATTATAGTAAGGTATGCACACAGACAATGTAATTCACCCTGTTCTTGCTACATTCAGTGTCCAAACTCCAAAGAATGAACAAAACATGTTTATACAACTCCTATAAAATAAAACTAGGACATACTCCCATAAAAAGGAAAATACTCACTCAGCTATTTTCTGTTTTGCATTGACCAAAAAAAAGCAACAGCAAAGATATTTCCCAACCTTTGAAACAATTACTTCACTTCATCTCAAGCAAGAACCAGTGTCAGATTTCCTTTGGTTGGCTTCATTTTTACTAGGACGAAGGTAATTACCCTAATTTAAGCTGGCAGTGATGTTCATGTCATTGTCTGCAGTGACCACATCTCAAAAAGGAAGTTGTTCAATATGATATTTAAAGTATCAAGAAATAAAGAAATATATGGAAAGCATTGCTCTACAGAATAAATACAAACTGATCTCCCAAAAACATCCTTTTTCATCAAGGAAGATAAATTAACAAGATCTTTCCTAGCTGATCTTCAACCAATGTCCTTTTTTCTGTCAAGGAAATTAGCAGACTAAAGCAAAAAGAAGGAAATATAAAAGTAAAGGGAATTGAGAAAAACAAAATATTCAGCAGTAAAATGCCAGTTTTCACTCCTGGGTCACTGCTGACACTATTCAGAAAAATGTGCCATCTTGAGATATTAATTTCCTAAGATCCTTTTGCCTGACAAGTTAAAAGCTTTTTTGAAACAGAAATCAAATAGCAGTAACTTTCCTCACAATGTATCTCGCATAAGGCTTATGCACAGTTTCTTGATATAGTGATAACTTCTGAGTATGACGTACAGATGTTTAATGATGTATTCCCAATGAGGATTATTAGATTTTTTTTCCATATCCCTGAGTCAATATCACACCTTTTTCCATATGCTTTGTAATAAATATTGGCAGGAATTGGTAAGTGACGCACCTTCATCTAAAAGAACTTCTTCTTCCTCACAAGGAGAAGGAAGGAGAGGCTGCAGAGGTTCCATGTTGATTATGAGTTGCTTGTTCAAGGAGGGAGAGCTGCGACTCTGGGTAATGCTGGTTCTAAAAGAGCAGAGAAAACAGGGTCAGTTTGCTTAGAGGAAATAACTGCTGCCCAACAGGTCTCATCTCAGAACCATTTTGCATAAATTACTAGGCCTGGAGCTGTTGTAAAAAGCTCTACACATTGAATGCTGCTTTCAGCTGTGATATGTTTCACCCTCCACAGATGTAAACATTTCAACATCTGAAGTGTGAGAGAGGTTTTGTGCTGATTTACTTCCTTTACACTGCCTGACTTCCTTTTGTCTTAGGCAGTGTGCTGCTCCTCTCCACAGTGCACAGCAAACATTAGCATTTGGATTCAAGGAAGGAGAAAGTTGTTCCACTGTCTCCAGAACTGGATAAAGGATTTTTTACAGTTTGAGTACTGAGGATCAAAGGCTAAAGCAGGAACAACTGCATCCCCCCTGTGGTTTACAGATACAGAGTGCTCTCACTCATGCCCACGCACCCCAGATGCCACCTCTCCACTATTCCTCCCTGCACTCAGGCTGGTTCTCTTTCTTGCCTTACTTCACTGTAAAAGGTTTTCCTGGTAGCAGGTGTTGAATATGCTCTGGAAAGTTTCAGGAATGTTGCTGATTTTCTTCAATCATGGTGCTTATTAGCCTAAAAATACATTACTAAGAATATAAAATGGCTTTTTTGAATATGTTATCTAGAATTTACATGATATAGACCTGAAGCAAGAGTCCTGCAGTAAATCTTAACTATTATACTATAAAATACTTTCTTTGACAAAAGCAAAGATGAAATAGAAGAGTATTCTACTTGACTTCAAATGATATATTGATACAGTACTGAAGTTTCACAAAATGCATTTCAATTGCACACAAAAGGCTCAACTTAAAGTTCCACATAAACAAACTGAACAAAGAACCTATTGCAAGTCAGAAGATGGAACTGCATATTGCTGAAAGTTTAGGTAAACTTGGGACATGAGTGTCCTACTCTTAACCTGCACTACCTGTCAGTAAATATTCTGTGGGAATAAACAAGCTTTCTTGCTCAATTGCACATGACCAAGAGATCTATATCCTCATTTGCATTCTCTGAACACTCTCTGATAACTATTTAGTTTAAATTTTCACTATCCACAGAAGGTATTCACTCAGATTATTATAATTATAGTCACTCCAACGCAATGGTAAATCCGTAGGCTTTTTATGCAATCCCTGAACATTTGTGCTTGTTGTAAAAAGCTCTCAAGCAACACCCAAAATACAATTTGTGCATGAGAACACCCATAGGCTTCTGCTCCATACTTATTTACAAATATGCCTCCTTCAGTAATGCCCTGGAAGCAAATATTAAATCATTCGTTTTGTGTCTGTCAGAAGAACTTGCCACTGCATTAATCTTGTATGACTACACTCTCCATCAGATTTTCAGTATGCAGTGCTTTAAGTGTAATATCCAAAGACAAAAATACTGAGAAGTAACCTCCTCTCAACTGCATGTTTCTTTCTTAATGCAGCCATGGTAAAACTGAATTGACTTTGAGGGTGAGGGCACTTTACATAAATATATAGATATATGTTTACCTTCAATCAAATACTTTTTTTCTGAACGTTGTCCTTCTGAAAAGCCATCATTTCCTATCCCCAAATCCTCTTTCACAGAGTAACTTTTTTTAAAACATGCCTCTTTTTTTGAGCTGAAAATTTTCTATACATTTTGCCTGCTTGTGCTTTTAGAAGGATCAGCTACCTCTGTCTCCCACTGCACAACCTGAGCTATAAAAGCACCTGAAATCATTATATTCCTGTTTTTCTAAGAAACTGAACTTTGAGCTTTCATAATATTATAAATGCAAGCTTTGTAACAAGGTTAATGATAAAATATATGTATCAATATTTATGGGTGTTAAATCTATACAATGTTGCTTTATAAGCTTATTTGCTCTCTGATCTGTTTCCTTATAATTTTATATAATTATAATTCCTTTATAATTTAACACTAAGTTTCAAATTATATGTTTGAAATACTTCTAAGTAAAGAAATCAAAGAAAAGCAAAATATAAAATAAAAAATAAATGTATGAAAATCTTTTCTTATCCTGGAAAAAAGAAACCTCTTGGAAAGGAGGAATAAGCTAATTTCCTAAAGCGAGCAACTATTCTCATCTCAAATACGTTTGTGTGCCCAAGTATTTTACACTGCCTCAATGATGCATCTATATTCCACCTTCTGTATTATCATTTAGCACATTCCACACCTTCACTTACCCCATTTTAAAATGCAATCTGGAAAAACATGTTTGAAAGTATGCCTGCATGACTTAACTATTAATTACGTAGTAGGGCTGGACAACATATTGTAAATATTTACTGCAAATATATTCCCATTTTTTAATAAAGACAATCCACTTTTATCTCAAATATAGACAGAATATCGGTATTCAACAAAAAATAAATAAAGCATATTCCCCTCAACCATGACATCTCAACAAAATAGGAATATGGCTGCAGAATGTCCAGGATGTTAAGTAAACTGTTTTTTAAAAAAGTTTCAAATAGTTTTCCCTGATGGCCTCTTTCTTTTCTGAAGCGCTTTAATCAGGTTCTTAGGAATTTCTACTGCCATTACAGTTACTGATAAGGACCTGAAAGCATTAGTTTACTTGCAAAATCTAGCAGCCTATTTCTTACAAGCCAAATTTTCCTTAAAAAAAGAGGATTCTCTAGTATTTTTTTTTCTTTACTGAATGAACTTCATGCTTTTTAATCTGACTGCATTATGGAAAAACTATGAAGTGTACTTTTAAAGGTATCCATAAACATATACAAACCAAGAACTATGAAAATCAAACAAAATCCAGAAATGAAATCAGAATGTACTTTTCTGTCAGGATCATATAATAACAGATTATGCCATAACACAAAAAATAATATAAGTTATTATTCTGACTGATTAGTTAAACTCAGCTTCAAAGCAGCACAGGTTATGTTCTCCTTTATAGGAGACATTTGTCAGAATTTTGTAGCATTGTGAGACATATATTTCCTCAGGCTTGCATGCATAATTGTGGAAGCTCAGAATGACAGCCATTGATTGCACCTGATAGTAAAGGAAGGATAATATTTCTGTAGAGAACAGTAATCTTCCCTAGTCCTTAAACTTTAATACTGTGTCAAGACATACCTGTGAACTTCAGGAGGTTCCCTCTGGATTTTAGAGCTTGCCTCCACAACCTCTTTGGCTACTTTTCCACTGCATTAAAAGATGAAATGAATATTTGAGTAAATACTAAGATACATGCCAGGAACTACATAAATGTGAACAATTAAGTTACATTAAACAAAATTTTAAAAGAAAGGGAAAAAAATTGCAATAAAGTGCATACATAATGTCCCAGAATAAAATTGTGCTGACTACTTGCCTACAAAGCTACCAAAGGAAAACAACCCTTTGTAGTAGAGCACCCAGTGTGGAACTGGACTGTCTCTTTATCTCGCACTTGGTTCAGAGCTGCCCAGCTGCAGGGGATATAAAATCTCTGCACTGGCCACACATCTCTGTTTTTACAGAAGCTGCACCAAAAGTGGAGCCACCTGCTGTGGAATTACTCTTGACAGAATTGTCCATGTGAAAAATCCTGGTTATTTTTTGAGTGACACTAGAAAAGACAATAGAAAGACTTTCAAATCTCAACAGCAGCTAGGCATGAACAGACCCTCCAGCAGGAAGAGCTCCGAATTTGCCATGAGTAATTACCAACATTTTATTAGTTCCTGAAATTATTTACCATGAATAAGAAAGAGCAAAGACCCACCTATATCGAAATCTACTGCCTTTAAAAAATATCTTGCTGCTGGACATTGTCTTGATCTGACTGGACTTTGCGTACCTTGAAGAAAAATAATAGAGGCTGTCACCTTTTCAAGGACATGATAAGCAAAAATGAACAAGCCAAACTACAAGTTTTATTATTTTTATACCATAAAATAATATTCAAAAAATGAGCTTCTCAACTTTTTTAAGGCCTTTATACAAGCTAGTCTATGAAGCACACATAAAATCATTCAGACAGCATAGAATGACTGAACATGGAACAAGTGATTGTCATGAAAACAAGAAAATTAAATGCAGATGCTTGCTGCCTCTCTATGAATTTTCATTTCTAGGATGCCATGGTATACCAAAAGCCTCTGGACATGTCTCCTAACCACCTTGTTTATGTGAAAATATAGCTATTTCTGCTTTTCCATTAGGAAAACAAAGAAATAATAAAGACAACAACTTGTCTCCCAAAGTAGGTACTTTTCCAATACTTCTATTCAGTCAACCTCTTATGAGGCTACATCATACCCTACTGCTTCTCTGTAACCACCAAGTACACCGCAACCTTTTAGCACAGTCTTTTATAACAAAGACCATGGAAGAATACCTCACACATGCCATTTCCCTGATGATCTCTTGAAAAATGGCAAATTGATTTTGTACTGAGTCTCTCATTCCCAGACCCTAGTAAACAACTTTCCATGATTAATATCTGCTTGAATAATTGCAACAGGGACCCCTGAACCTGCATCAAGACAGGACTAAAGCTCTGTTTTTCAAAACATGTCATGTGATCATGACCTTACCTTAAATTACAAGTCTCAAACTCCCCTAGCTAGAGGAGAGGACAAAATTTAATTAAGGCAAAGTGTCATTGCCATGATTTACACAATCTATGTCTGCTTTAATCTTATTAGGATATCTTGTTGGTATTATACAGAACTTAAAAAAAAAGGGGGGATTTTTGCTGCCAAGTAACTCTATTTCTCTGAAATGTGTGAAAACTACTGTCTTAAGGCTTTACTTATAGTTTTGGCTTCAATTTCATGTTTGAAGGATTATTGTTACTCTTCTGCACTCTGCATATTAAACATTACAATTATTCAATCTATTGTTCACATCCCTATCCATTGAGTAACATTAACAATCTTCATTTTATTAAAGTCCTCTTCAAAGACCCACCAAAACTGAAACAGTTGGGCAAAACTTTAAGCAATCATTGTTAGGTAATAATTCCACTCCATTACGTAATTTGAAAAGAAGGAAAATAGATGAGAGAAAGGGCATTGAACACATCAAGGTCAGAAAAGAATGAGGTGGGCGGGGGGAGATGATCAAGGTGCCGGAGCAGATTCTACCCTGAAGTCAATGGAGGAAACTGTAGGGAAGGAGGCTGTCCCACTGCAGCCAAATACAGAGCAGACCTCCTCACTGCAGCCCATGGAAGACCCTACAGCAGGCCAACGTGCTCTGAAGGATGCTGCAGCCCAGGGGGAGCTCACACATAAGCTGACTCCAGGCAGGCATTGTGGCCCATGGAGAGAAACACGAGATGCAGCAGGTATATCCTGAAGGACTGCAAGCCCATGGGAAGGACCCATGCTTGAGGAGTTCATGAAGGAGATTGGAGTAGAGGAAGATTGTAAGAAGGAAGGGGAAGCAGGAAGGAACGGCAATCCCCATTCCCCATTTCCCTGAGCTGCTCAGAGCAAGGAGGACCATAGAGAAGTCAGAAACAAAGGAGTAAAGTTGATCCTGTAATGAAACAGGGGAAGGGTGGTTTTAGTTTTGCCTCTTTTGACAATTTGAAATGGAGTGAAAAGGTTAAAAGAAAGTCAAGTCTGTTTTTCCTGTGACAGTAATTGGTAAGCAATCTTTCTGTCTTTATCCAAAGCTATAAGCTATTTTATCACACTTTTTCCTCTTTACCTGGTGAGCAGAGGGAGTCAAAGAGCAGGCATCTGGCATCTAGCCAGGATCAAATCCCCTGAACTATGTATTTGTGACCAATGGCTGTAATAGTAACTATTTGGGTTTTGGTCACAAACCCCAAATAGTTAATATTACAGCCATTTACCAGCAAGAGCAGAGAGGTGATATTCCTGTGAGTTTCTGTGAGACAATTTTTACATTGAGCTAATTTCTACTCAAATTAATTTCTCTTCTTTAGGTGGAAATCATCTCCTATTCCCTACTTATTTCTTGTACCATAAAATAAAACTGCTCTAACACCATGCAGTATGTTCCTACTTAAGTCTACTTCTAATAGAAAATGCTTCCGGATAAGCTTCAAATCAGTCTTTATTTTTAGACTATATGTAGGCTTGATATAGTCTCAAGAACAGTAGACATTGACATAGATAATTAACAAATGCATCGTGCCAGCTCCTACTTCCTGTTTCTTTTTTTATCCAATTGCAAATATCAGTTGGATAGATTATATACTATTGTATCACTGTTGAAACTAAAGACAGACACTGCTACGAGTTAAAACAGGTCATTAACATCCAGGTTAGAAGACACATTTGTCCTACTTCATTTTCATTTACCCTTACAGCAGCTCCCTGTTGTGGCTGTGTGCCAAAACAGAAACAGTAATATTTATAAAATATGTGAGAGGCTGTAAGGAAACACTAAGTAGCATGAATAAGAGATACATGCCTAGAGGGAAGCATCAATAAACGGATCTAACAAAGTCAATGGAGGGCAGAGAGAACGCAGAGGGGTTTATAATGAGGAATTATTATTAGATTCTCTTTCATGGAATAGGGTAGTAGATATCACTTTTTTTTCTTTTGGCCACTTTACAGATTTTTTTATGTATCACAAGACCAGGTTATCTTTCAAAATATATGTAAGAACGTTTTCTTTTCTTAAATCATTAAAGAGAACTGTTTCTTTTTCAATCAATTCTTACTAAGCCTTGGATTTCAAGTGGAATAACAATTATTTCCCAGCAGAAGAATATAGAGAATCAAGCATAATAGACTTTTTCCTCCATTCTCTAGATGTTCCATACCAGGGCTAAGATTACAGCTATGTTCCCAGATACGAGTGCGGTAGTCGATCCATCCAATATCTCACTACTGAGCAGAAAAAGCATTGTGCTGGAGCCAAAACCCTCCTGTCTCATTTAGATTCTAAACAAATTCTAATACTCGCTTGAAGTGAAATAATATTCCCCATTAACTTGCATATTTTCTGTTTGCATTTTGCCTTCTGTTAGTTAAATGGAACATTTCACAATGAAAAATCTTCCACTCACATATTTTTTTTTTTTTTTTTTTTTTTTTTTTTTTTTTTTTTTTTTTACTTTTCATATGGATAATGACTTCAGGTGTACATACTTGTAAAAAGCCTGGTTCTCCACCCCACACTTCCAAAGATGCTTGCAGGCTGCTGGTGTAGAGGTATGGAATGATAGCACAGCCTTTTTCTAAGTGCAAGGAAAAGAAAGCAAATGAAAGTGAAAATGTTGGATTCTCAGCTATTGAAGTAGCTGTACCTAATGGCATCACCTTTAACCAGATACACTGAAGACCAAGTTTTCCTACATAGTGTAAATCTCTGGTTCACCCACAGATGCACAATCCATACATAGCTGATATTTAAACTGCCCAGAAACAAAAAGAGTTGCTTGGAGGCGGCATGGAAGGGCATATGTACAAGTGGCTTTTAAAACAACTATACAACTTGTCAGAATTGAGGGAAATCTCTATGTTCAATATTCTATATCACAAGTTGCTGCTCTACTTACCACTCACCCCTCCCTAATATTTGATGTCAGAATCTCCTTGCAACAACATGAGCAGTCCTGATACCTCTGGCATTATTACCTTCCTTCATTTTCTTACCTCACCCCCATACAAAATCATAACCGTAGACTATATCACTGATCTAGGGAAAGAACTGATTATAACATGCTGTAGGCAAAAATGTCTAGGACTTTAATGACAAGAGCCCACTGATAGGACTTCTAATGCCATGATACATACTCTAACTTTTTCAGCTCACCAAGGTTTGAGGATGGGATTGTAATTATCAAAAAAATACCTCACATTGATCCAAGTATCAATGCGTAATTGAATTTGCAATCATATACAGACATCTTCTATACTTTAGAGTGGGCAAGCTTTAGCACTTTAAAATAAATTAAAGCTTGACTTCAAAGGCATCCAAAACCATGAACAATCCACCTAACACAGCCTAAATATTAAGTGAGAAAGATCTCAACCCTTTGCAAATTAGACCCTTTTTTCAAAAATTACTCACATTCATTAATACTCTATATTTTAGTTACAATATTAAATACAATTATTGATAATTAAGAAGTTTGTTTAGTTAAAAAATATTATGTCTTATACAATCTTAATCAAATATAGAAGTTCTGTAAAATATTAAACATAACCTCTTTCTGAGCTCCAAACACATAAAATGTCTTCCCTTCAAATTTCAGTTTATAGACATCACACCTAGAAAAAGAAAAAAATATTTAGGTATAGCTAAACAAACAAACAAACAAATAAATAAATAAATAAATAAGAAAACTAGCATGTAAGTTTTGCTGATTACCCAAGTCAAGCAGGCTCTCAAATGACAAAATCCCTCAACAGGCCTTACAAGCTTTAGGATAAATTTATTAAAAGTTTAATTTTTTTTAGAGAACATAAGCCCAGAGTATTTCTTTTTCCTCCTTATGTACCTTTAAAGAATTAACTTTGTCTCTTTGAAAGTGAAGAGGAAGTTCAAGGTAGAAAGAAGCATATATTTATATTGTATTTATGGCACAGTATGTAATTCCTCTTACATCTTAAAATCTTACAATATCTACTGTAATAAAATTGAGGGAAAGACAATGTTCTTTTCTCTATACTTATTTCTCTGAGGCTTCATATCATGTCTTAGTAACCAACTATTTATTACAGAACACAACAAAAAATGTTTGACGGCACTTGTTATAGAGGGGCTTTTTGAGTTGCAAAAAATATCAAAATTTAATCAAGGTTGAGTTCTCAATCTACATATGGAATAACAGTGCAGCATAAAAAGACAATGTCATGTCTCTGTTCAAATTGTAATGGAAATTTTGCCATTACAAGAGTTAAAATGGAGACACTGTTGTTTTTCATAAATTTCCCTAAGAGTTTTGGATGTCAGAGTTGAAACAGGAATAATCTTGGAAGCAAGGACAATGCTGTACCTGAAATTTTAAAACAAGAGCTTTCCTTTTACATGAGGAACACAAAAATCATGGCTTTTGAAAAGAAAATCTCAAATACGAATTTGGGGTTTTATTGTGTGGTGCAGATTTCAGCTAAAATTAGTTCCAGCTATGTCTTGGGTTATGTAACCTAAAAATTTGTTTTCTATTTCATTTGTTGAAAGCTGTTTTTTCATTATCTCGTGTAACTCCTGGGGGAAGGAGGATGATAGCTTCTGATAATGGCCCAGCCATTAAAATCAGGTAGGGCAGTGTTTCTTATCTCTTTCACCACCCCTCCATCCTCCAGGGGGACAGCTTCTGATAATGGGCCATTAGGGCCCACCAATGACATGACACATTCCATCATCCCATTGTGAGATGCTCCACCCAGTGACGGAGGAGCCACCTGTTCCTAGCTAGGTAAAACTGGGACTGAAGACCTCCCGTTATCTGGTTTTTTTCCACTGAATTCCCGGAGGAAGACTGGACCCATCTCGTCACCACTGGACTTTCTACAGGACCATCTCTACTCCACAGAACCACATCTGCTACTCCAGGAGGAGTTATTTGGGGTGTTTCCAACACCCTGACCAACAGGGTCCCAAGGTCATACCCCTGACTCTGTCAGGGTTTTTCCAGGATTTTTGCTTGCTTGCTTGTTTTTTGTACTACTACGTTTTCATTTTCTTTCATTTTTAATATTCCTAATAAAGAACCACTTCTCCGATTCCTATATCTTTTCCCGAAAGCCTGTAATTGCAAAATTATAATAATTTGGAGGAAAAGGGGGTTACATTCTTCATTCCAAGGGAAGCTCTAGCTTTCCTTGGCAGACAACTGTCTTTCAAAACCAAGACAAGCTACTAGCACTTACCTCTAGGCCTCTGAAATGGAAGAAGCAGTACATAATGTTCAGATAAAGCTCACCAGAATGACCTTTCAGCCTCCACTGTAACACCAAGACAATTTATTGGCTTTTCCTCTATCATTGCTTTATTTTGTATCTAGTTTACTTTTTAATGCACTTAATAAATATGCCTAGATGGCCAAGAGGACACGTTAGTGGATTAATGTTGTAAGATTCATTTCCTCCAGTATGGCGGATACACGCTTGGCAAGTGCTACTGTCTCCTCGGTGTGGCATAGACTGACATTACTCTTATATTTTCTTTGTGCCAAAACCACAAACCACTGAAGTACTGTGACCACAGCTACCTGCAATTAACCCTGGGGAAACTATAGCAGGATTGCAAATGGATGGCTTTTGATAGGCATGTCCCCAGAGTTCCTTAAGGAACTCAGTTGTACAGACAGGTCTACACTGATGTTAAACGTCTGAGGATTTCAGTTTATTCAGCACTCAGGATGTTTCTAGAGATATGCAGCAAGGAGCCCAGCTTCACCTTTTTTTCACCTGCCCTTCTTGATCCTACAAGCAGGCTAAGAGCTCAGAGGGGGAAGAGTCACACCTAAGTAACTGTTAGCATGCATGTAGCAGCAGGGCTGAAATGAGATTATCAGTGTCTAAGCATGTCTTGCACCACACTGCTGAGGGAGAGGCCAGGTCTTAGCATCATCTGCAGAAGCCCAGTTTTACCTCCTCCTCAAATGTAGCTGACTGAAGCTAACAGATTAAGTCCAGGATTTCAAATAAAAGCAAAACCAGGCAAAAAAAGGACAACTGCATAAGTGCCCTTTTCTTAAAAAAAGAGACTAAAAACCCAAAAATTCAAAGGCATTCTCACCCCTGCCTCCTCTGCTTACCAAGTAAGTTCTTTTATTGTTTTCAAATTGAGGGTAATTAAATGAGGAAATAACAGTATTTCCAAGAGTGCAATAAAAGTTAAGGTGGACTCTTGTTAAGTATTCCAGATGTCTCTGCCAATAAACCTCAACTTACTCAGTTTTAGCATTTGTAAATTATGTTGACTAATGTACACTGTTCACTGGGAGCTGAATGATACCAAATCGTTGTTGTTGTTATTATTGTTGTAGTTGTTATCGAAAATCCTTTAAAACAGAAACATGATGGGGCAGGAGATGTAATATTCACATGGTTTTCCTTAAAGACAACAAATGAAGGTGAAGATGGTAGGAAGAGAAGTCATGCTTATTTATTAAAATATTCTTACATAATATGCTTACCATTTTAATAAATGAATTCTTTTATTCCCCTGGAAAACTACAAATCCTGCAGCTGTGAATCCTAAAAATGTAGTTGTCCCAAATGAGTCCTGGAAAGAGAAAAATAAACATAACTTAGCCCTCATCTAGTGAGTATTTCTTATGGATAGCATAAATTATTACTCCATTCTAGATTACCTCTATTTTGTTTTCCTCTTCAAAATAAATTTTGCCTTCAGAATGTACACTTCTAAAGGAAAGGGTTGCCCTTGGAAATAAAGACCTCATTTATTTCTAGGCATTTGAGTAACAATATCTTATGCTTTGTTTCCATCTACTTGTAGCTGACGACAAGAGGGACTCCTTAGGTAGACTTACCAAATATATTGAAAACGTACTTCGGTGTGTGTCCCATTCTTAAAAGGAGGACTAACTACAAACAGGGGATTCATGTCTGCTTCAACACTCATGTTTTTTAAGATTTCACAATACATTGTTCCTCTGCAAGTTGTCATGTTGGAAATACTGCTGACAGACAGCATTTACTAATTATAGGCTTCTGGTTTGTACTCATGTACTCTTCAGTACAAACCAGAAGCAATAGTGGTACTTGCTTTTCAAATAGAAAAGAAAAGTTTTAAAATATAACTCCACTCCAGAATAAAAGTTCTGGTTTATAATTTTGATTAATGATTGAGATTAATTTTATATTAACTGGATTTTCTCTCCATCCCAAGTTCCATATCCTCATCTTGCTAAAGATAATCCACTTTATTATGCCTTATATTTTACCAATAAAGTAAAGGGGAACAGAAACCGAGATGGTTCTGGAGCAGCAGCCACAGTATGTATGAAAGGAGCATGTCATAAGGACCCAGCAAAGAACCTTGCTTTGCAGTTCACTTCCAAAAGACAGGCAAATTTTACTTAGACATGGGTGATGAACCTTTAATTGTCCTCTGCACTACAAGCCCCACCACATAGGTAAAGAAGTAATTCCGAGCCAGTTATGCCCCAGTTTATGGGATGACTTTTGAAAATCTGCAGTATAGCTTCAAAGTTTTCTTCTTTCTTCATCACTGACTTTACTAAGCTCTGAACCAGACCCTGTCTTTCACACAGGAGCACCATTCCTCACAAAGTATATAAAAAATTTCACACAATTTTGTGTTAGAGCTGACTGCTTAAGGATGCTCACCACCAAAACAGCTAACTAAAGAGTACTACAGAAGAGATAGTATACGAGGCAAAGCAAAAGCAGCAGTTAAAACACAAACCAAGTCACTCTAAAAATAAACAGTGCAGATTATGCAGATACAACTAAGTAATTAAAAATGCATGCATACAATATAATCAGAACTGGTAATTAAGATCACCTTCTTATAGAGGACCACAAAATAACAAAGTGGGAAGTGGGAATGAGAAGTGGGTTCTTCTCCTTTTATATATTGTTCTTCCTAAGATTACATATTTTGGTGGTGTTTAAAAAACTGATCTGCCATGGACTATCAATGTGTTGCATCTTCTTGTCAAAACAATGGTAAATCCTGAAAATTTGGCAAACAAAAAAAAAAATCTTGCTTGAAGTAATTAAAAGAAACCTTTGCACTAAATGCAAAGAAATTATGAACTATAATAAGAGCTTATGCCATTGCAATCTCCTAGATTCTCCTGTGATGTTCTTCTGCTTTGTCTGAGGAGACCCTATTTGTGACTGATACAGGAATGTCAACCAGTGTTCTTCCAAGACTTGCACATAATTTGTAGTTCCAGGGCAGGTTTTTTTAGAAATTGCTCCCTATTTGTGCTTGATAAAAAACAGGGCTAAATCAATTCCATTACTGGCTTTTAACTAAATGTTAGTAAAAAAGAACCTTTATTAAAAGTTAGTAAAAGGAGCTGTTACCTTGCATGGATGAGGATCAACACCATAAGTTTCCAAAGAATTTGCTTTAAGAAGCAAGTTAAATTCAGCAACAGCTGGGCTCTGACCTCTGAAATTACAGAAGAAACTGAGAGTCTGACAGCAAGAAGAAATAGGAGAAAAAGACTTTTTCATTGGAGAGTTTAAATTCCTAAAGACAAAGGAAAGTTTTTACTAACATTGAAACTATTTCAATCATATTTTGTTTGTAATAAAAAGATTGAAAAATTTTCACGTATCTTCTTCTGCTGAACTGTACAGTGCCTGATGTTTTCAGGTAAATTCTGATCTTTTTTAAATAAATTCTGAAATAATAACAACTAATCAGAACGATCTAATATTCTATAAGTATTGCTTGCTTTTTTGATATACCCTCACATCAGCCTGAATATGAAACAAACCTCAGCATCTTCTTTCCACAAACTCTTGCTCCCCATCCCATTTAAAAGGCTTGTGCAGATGAACAAACATTCCTTCCAGTGCCAGTTATAAACACGGCAATCATATTACACTGCCTACTCAGATGTATGCCTAATTATAGAAGAGCCTGCTACCAACATGATAGCTCAGAATTTGTCAGCATTTCCATTTAGACAGCCCTATTTTTAGGGTGTCTACAATCAACAGTGAATATACACTAAAGCCCAAAATGTGGCATGAAGGCTTAGGGTCTAGAGTAAGCTTGATCTGATTTTTGGTAGCTATTGCAATTATAATAAGCTCTAACACAGATTTACCATGCCTATTTGAAAGTGAACTGTTTCAAGCATTATTCAACTTCTATATCTGTGTTACTAGAGCACGTGATTTTGATAAATAATAAAATTTTATGATAATGAACAGCGCCTAGGACCTTTAAAAAGCCAGACCTCATAAATACTTACTATACAAATTATTTAAAACAAAATTTTAAAAAAAAGAGCCATAAAAATTTTTCAAGGAGCATAACAATAGTCATATTATTATACACCTGAATTTTTTGTAAGTCCAGCCTCACATTGTGACCAATTGTACATAGGAATTGACATGTAATACTTCACTGTGTATTGCTGTAGCATAATTTCCCTCAAAGCCTGTTATTCCCGACCAGGTAGAAACCAACAAGCATTGACATATGATATCCAGTATCTGCCCAAAGTTCAGTTTAACAATTAAAACAACATCTAGCATGCTTGTGGACATCAAATCCTATTTGGAACGTAACAGGATGATGACCTGTGGCAATGTAAGTGTCAATAACCATTTCTGTTACAAATTTTTAAAACTCATCATTTTTACTTCCTGTTTATCATCTCCTAGTGAACCCCATGATATTTCTTGGGCTTCTTCAGTATTTGTTTGACACTATACAATCTTCACTTTATTTTAGACCACATTTTTGTGGATGTTTTACTTCTAAATTAAACATATATATATTAGAGAAGAAGTGGCTTTCTTTCTCTTTGATGTTTTGGTCTCTTTCTCACTATTCGCCAGTGGGGAAGAGCATGTGTTAAGGGGAACACCAAAAATTACAAATGTGTATTTACACAGTGTCCTAGGCTACAATGTATTCTACAATGTACATACAAAGTATGTATTCTATCACCATCTACATGAGCTATTGAAACTAGGTCGGGCCGTGTTTCCCTTGCCCCCTCCCTCCAGACTATCTTCTGTTAATGGCCCATCAATGCCCTGCTGCATGACTCATAGATAACTCCCTCCAGGAGCTATCTCTGTTTAATGGGCAATCAAGGACTCAATACATGACTGATAAAATTATATCAGCCCATTGTGAGATGCTCTGCCCAGGGGGAGGAGCCAAGCATTCCCACCTGGATATAATCTGGGATTTGGGACAGCACAGGCAGCCTTACCCACTGGATTCCCAGAGGACAAGAGCTGCCAGACCTTTCTGCAGGAACACTGCTTCAACAAGACCACTTCATCTGGACTGCTACCACCACGATTTTAGATTGTATTTTGACTCTGTCAGTGATCTTTTGTACTATTGAATTTGTTTTATTTTATTTTACCTTTTTTTCTTTCTTATTAAATTGTTTTTCTGACTTGGAGTTTCTTGCTGGTTTTGCCTTCAAGCCAGCACATATTTTTGATGCCCAACACGGGGCACGAGGTACTGAGAAAAGTCAGAATTCCAAATTTGTATTGAGGAAAAAAAAATAAGAAAAAAAAAAAAAAAAAAGGAAAAAAAAGAAAAAGAAAAAGAAGAAAAAAATAATAAAAAAAATTGTTCGCTATGATGCTCAACATGCTCATGTATGTCCTATATCTAGCTCTCTACATTTTCCCGTACATGGGGCAGTATCTGCCAATCTTAATGCTCATGTGTAGACCAGGGTATGGTACCAAAATTGCTTTATTAGTCCATTATGTCTATTCTATGATAGCCTCCGAGGCAATGAACGTCATTCAGAATATATATTCAATTTTGTTTTCTTATCTCGGTCCAGGATGCTACATCTGGGGCCTCAACAATTGCACCCAGCCCCTGTGGGGAATGGTAAAAAATTATTTTTTACAGCCTTTCAGGCCTGGCACAGCCGTTTTCGAAAATACTGAGTTCTCTCTGGGTGCCAAGCACAGCATAATATTGTTGTTAGTTCTGCTTTGTCTTCTCTGCACGCCTGCACCATGCTTAGAAATCAAACACTACATGGGGGTGGTGCAGCATCTCCTTGAGGAAGAGGGAAAAAGAAACAAATACAAAACAACGGCATCCGTGTCTACACAAACTATCACAGAGGAAACAGGAACCGCATCAATGCAGACTGTCACAGAAGGGAAAGGAGCCAAAAGGAAGGCGACAATGTCCGTGTCTACACAAGCTGTCACAGAGGAGAAAGAAACCAAAGGTGCCATCAGCATCTCCACACAAACTGTCACTGAAGCAGAACAACCTAAACCAGTAGCAGTTGCCTCTGTTCAGAAGAAGAAATCAAAGAGCAAATCAGTCCGCATAGTGACTGATGAGGATGTGGCAGGACCTTCGCACCCAGCAGAAGAGACAGAGCCAGAGATCATCACCCGCTCTCTATCCCTGGGTGAACTGAGTGACCTGCGGAGGGAATTCACCCGCCAGACAAACGAGTCCATCCTGACCTGGCTGCTCTGCATCTGGGACGCTGCAGCCAATGACACCATTCTGGATGGAAGTGAGGCCAGGCAACTGGGATCACTGTCCTGGGATGTGGTCATTGACCAGGGGATCGGGAGAACCCAACAAACTCTCAGCCTCTGGCGGCGACTGCTAACAAGTGTGAGGGACAGATGCCTTTGTAAAGAAGACCTTCAGGTGCACCAAGGAAAATGGAGCACAATGGAACAAGGTATCCGATGCCTGAGGGAATTGGCTGTGTTGGAGATCATTTTCTCAGAAGACGAGAGATTTCCTAAAAGCCCAGATGACGTCCAGTGCACATCGCAGATGTGGTTGAGATTTGCACGGCTTGGACCAGAGATGTACTCTCGTTACCTGGCAACTCTGCAGTGGAGGGAAGGTGAGGACAAGGCGGGTGTCTTGGTCAATAAACTAAGAATTTACGAGGATACTGCCACTGCCCCATTTTGTACCCATGTCTCATCCGTGGAAACAAGGCTAGCTGAGCAAGTCCAGAGTTTGATTGAAGAGGGCCATCAGAAACTGAAAAAGAAATTTAAGGAAGAAATTTACCACATCTCACCAGAACCAAGGCGAGATGTGGTAAATGTCTCTCTGCCATTAGGAGCAGGCATCCGCCAGTCAAGGAGAGAGGATATACTCCATGAGGTAACCTCTAGTCTCTTCTTCAAGAGCATGGAGAAGACATGAGGAAGTGGGATGGAAAACCCACCTCCTCCTTAGCAGCCTGGGTACATGAACTGAAAAGAGAGACACCTACCACAAAGAGCTCATCTCGAGTCAACGCTGCTCCAGTCTCTCAGGCACAGAACTGCAGACGGTATAGGAAGGATGATATGACTGATCCTCTTGAAGGGACCTCAGGAACATATTTACAGGAAGAGAGCAACGTGACCAGGAATGACCAGGAATAGGGGGGCCCTGCCTCTAGCCAGGTAGAGGAAAGGGACAATCGAATCTATTGGACTGTGTGGATCTGATGGCCTGGCACATCTGACCCACAAAAATATACGGCTTTGGTTGACACTGGTGCCCAATGTACCCTGATGCCATCAAGGTATGTAGGAACAGAATCCATTTCTATTTCTGGGGTGACAGGAGGGTCCCAGCAGCTTACTGTATTGGAGGCCAAAGTGAGTTTAACCAGGAATGGGTGGCAAAAACACCCCATCGTGACTGGCCCAGAGGCCCCATGCATCCTCAGCATAGACTATCTCAGAAATGGATATTTCAAAGACCCAAGAGGATATTGTTGGGCTTTTGGGATAGCTGCTGTAGAGACAGAAGACATCAGACCATTGAATAACTTGCCTGGTCTCTCAGATGACTCCTCTGCTGTGGGACTGCTGAGAGCTGAAGAACAACAGGGACCAATCGCCACAGCAACAGTACACCATCGGCCGACAGAGACTCTGTGATTCCTATCCATGAGATGATTCGTAAACTGGAGAGCCAAGGGGTGGTCAGCAAGGCTCATTCACCTTTCAACAGCCCTATATGGCCAGTGCATAAGTCCAGTGGAGAATGGAGACTGAGGGGGGATTACCGTGCTCTGAATGAAGTCACCCCACCGCTAAGTGCTGCTGTGCCAGACATGTTGGAGCTTCAGTATGAGCTGGAGTCCAAGGCAGCAAAGTGGTATGCGACCATTGAAATTGCCATTGCCTTCTTCTCCATTCCTTTGGCAGCAGATTGCAGGGCCCAGTTTGCCTTCACCTGGACGGGTGTGCAGTACACCTGGAACCGACTGCCCCAGGGGTGGAAACACAGCCCCACCATCTGCCATGGACTGATCCAGACTGCACTGGAAAAGGGTGAGGCTCCTGAACATCTACAGTACATTGATGACATCATTGTATGGGGGAACACAGCAGGGGAAATCTTCAAGAAAGGAGAGAAAATTATCCAGATTCTGCTGAAAGCTGGTTTTGCCATTAAGCGAAGTAAAGTTAAGGGACCGGCTCAAGAAATCCAGTTTCTAGGAGTCAAGTGGCAATATGGACGTCGCCAGATCCCCACAGAGGTAATCAACAAGATCACCGCAATGTCTCCACCTACCAACAAGGAGACACAAGCTTTCCTAGGTGCTATAGGTTTCTGGAGGATGCACATTCCTGAGTACAGCCAGATTGTGAGCCCTCTCTACCTGGTCACCCGCAAGACGAATGATTTCCACTGGAGCCCTGAGCAGCAACAAGCCTTTGCCCAGATCAAGCAGGAGATCGCTCATGCGGTAGCCCTTGGCCCAGTGAGGACGGGACCAGATGTGAAGAACGTGCTCCACTCAGCAGCAGGGAACAATGGCCTGTCCTGGAGCCTTTGGCAGAAGGTGCCTGGGGAGACTCGAGGCCGACCACTGGGATTCTGGAGCTGAAGCTACAGAGGATCCGATGCCAACTACACTCCCACAGAGAAGGAAATCTTGGCTGCCTATGAAGGAGTTCAAGCTGCCTCGGAAGTAATTGGCACTGAAACGCAGCTGCTTTTGGCACCCCAACTACTGGTGCTGGGGTGGATGTTCAAGGGAAAGGTTCCTTCCATGCATCATGCCACTGACACCACATGGAGCAAATGGATTGCCCTCATCACACAGCGTGCTCTTATTGGAAACCCGAATCACCCTGGGATTCTGGAAATTATAACTAACTGGCCTGAAAGTGAGACTTCTGGGTTATCTTCTGAAGAAGAGGAGGAGCAAGTGACACGTGCCGAGGAAGCCCCACCATATAACGAGCTACCAGAGACTGAAAGACAATATGCCCTCTTCACTGATGGTTCCTGGCGAATTGTAGGCGCTAACCGGAAATGGAAAGCTGCAGTATGGAGCCCCACACGATGAGTTGCACAAGCTACCAAGGGACAAGGTGGATCAAGTCAGGTTGCAGAACTTAAAGCCATCCAGCTGGCTTTGGATATTGCTGAACGAGAGAAGTGGCCAAGACTCTATCTCTGCACTGACTCGTGGATGGTCGCTAATGCTCTGTGGGGATGGCTGAATCGCTGGAAAAAGGCCAATTGGCAGCGCAGAGGGAAACCCATCTGGGCTGCTGAGATTTGGCAGGACATTGCCGCTTGAGTAGAGAAGCTGACCATGAAGGTTCAACATGTGGATGCACATGTGTCTAAGAGTCAGGCTAATGAAGAGCATCACAACAACGAGCAGGTGGACAAAGCTGCCAAAGTGAAAGTATCACAGGTGGATCTAGACTGGCAACACAAGGGAGAAGTATTCCTAGCCCGTTGGGCCCATGATGCATCTGGTCATCAGGGGAGAGATGCAACATACCGATGGCCTGTGACCGAGGGGTGGACCTTACTATGGACAGCATCTCACAGGTCATCCACAACTGTGAGACCTGCGCTGCAATCAAACAGGCCAAGCGGGTAAAGCCTCTGTGGTACGGTGGATGATGGTTGAAGTACAGGTATGGGGAAGCCTGGCAGATTGACTACATCACCCTTCCCCAAACCCACCAAGGCAAGTGCTATGTGCTGACTATGTTGGAAGCAACCACTGGATAGTTGGAGACCTACCCTGTGCCTCATGCTACTGCTTGGAATACTATCTTAGGCCTAGAAAAGCAGGTCTTGTGGAGACATGGCACCCCTGAGAGAATCGAGTCAGACAACGGGACCCATTTCAAGAACAGCCTTATAAACACTGGCCTAGAGAACATGGCATTGAATGGATAGATCACGTCCCTTATCATGCACCAGCTGCCAGGAAAGTTGAATGGTGCAATAGACCACTTAAAACTACCCTGAAGGTGCTTGGCAGGGGACCTTCAAAAATTGCAAAGTGGACTTAGCAAAGGCCACCTGGATGGTCAGCACTCAAGGGTCGCTTAATCGAGCTGGTCCTGCCCAGGCTGAACCCTTGCACACAGTGGATGGAGATAAAGTCCCTGTGGTACACATGAAAGGCATTTTAGGAAAAACTGTTTGGATTAATCCCACCTCAGTAAAAGGCAAACCCATCCATGGGATTGTTTTTGCTCGAGGACCTGGTTCCATTTGGTGGGTAACGCAGAAAGATGGAGAAACCTGTTGTATACCACAAGGAGACCTAATTTTAAGTGAGAACTGGGTGTAAGGTTTCATTCTGTATATGTGTACGAATAAGCATTTGTGTATATTTATCTATCTATCTGTAAGACTGTATTAATGTGGGTATGATGTAGATGGTCATAGAATAAGGGGTGGATTATGTCCTAGGTAACAATGTAAGATGTGTAGGTTACAATGTAAGATGTGCCCAAAGTATGTATTCTATCACCATCTACATGAGCTGTTGAAGCTAGGCTGGGCAGTGTTTCCCTTGCCCCCTCCCTCCAGACTATCTTCTGTTAATGGCCCATCAATGCCCTGCTGCATGACTCATAGATAACTCCCTCCAGGAGCTATCTCTGTTTAATGGGCAATCAAGGACACATTACAAGACTGATAAAATGATATCAGCCCATTGTGAGATGCTCTGCCCAGGGGGAGGAGCCAAGCATTCCCACCTGGATATAATCTGGGATTTGGGACAGCACAGGCAGCCTTACCCACTGGATTCCCAGAGGACGAGAGCTACCAGACCTTTCTATGGGATCTCTGCTACAACAAGACCACTTCATCTAGACTGCTACCACCACCACAGGGTATCAGGTTGTATTTTGACTCTGTCAGTGATCTTTTGTACTATTGCATTTGTTTTATTTTATTTTACTTTTTTTTTTCTTTCTTACTAAATTGTTTTTCTGACTCAGAGTCTCTCACTGGTTTTGCTTTCAAGGCAGCACACACAGCTAATATTTAAGGAGCAAGCAGCACGAAAAAAGCAATCAAACCAAAAATGCTTATATTTCCCCTCAGTGTTTTGGTAGCTCTACTAAGCTTTTTCTTTGTTTTAAATACTACGAAATCACAACTTCATGTGTCATCATAACTGTATGACCATAAATGACCCCTAAAAAGGCAATAAGCTTTCATGTAGCTTTCAGCAATTTCATGTAGCATCAACTACATTAGACAGAAGTAATTAACTAGTTTGACCTAAATTAATTAGAATAGTTATGTTGCATAAAAGCCAAACAAGGAGCATCTTTGTTTATTAGATATTGGGTCTTACAAAAACAAAGCATTACAAAATGCTTTTTTTTTTTTTTAATCCACCTCTGTTTACTAGTACAAAGGATAGTCAATCTTCTGGTTTTGATGGACCAAAAAAAAAGACAAGTAATTTACAACAATGTGGTTTGTACATTTGGGAAAAAAAATCTCAACTTGCTATTACTATTAAAGAGACATCTTAAAAAGTATTGTCAGGCTCCCCTCCTCCGCAGCCTCTGCAACTGTGACAGTTTTATGTACATCAAGTGAAACAAGCTGTGGCACTTGGGGGAAAATAGCAGAAGACATGGACGAATTTGATCTTAGCCGATTACAGACTAATCCAATGGCTAGAGTGCAAAGGTTTAAAAGAACATCACAAATCACAAGAGTCAAGGACAATATCAAATGAAAAAACTCCTCATTCATCTAAGGATTAACATTTAAGCCTGGATGCTTTTCATGTGTAACTTAGTAATGGAATTTTTCTTACTAAATAAAAATATAACTGCTACAAATCCTACCAGCAAACGTTTTTTTATCACTTATCTAACATTAGATAAAACTTTGATCTGCTTTGTTAAAAAGCCCTTAAGCTTTCTATATGCAAGAAACAGCCCTACACAAGAATTTTTCCTGAATTTATATATAAGTGTATTCACTTATGTGTTTTACAGTGGAAAAACAGGGACTATTTAGGCAACACATATTTGCTGTTTTGGAACCCTGTACTCTCAGGAAATTCAGGTCTCTCAGTGCATTTACTGCTCTTGACCTTATTTTTCAGTATTAATTCAGCATTAAGGGGCAGATATATTCTCTTTCTATATGTTGCAGGCACTACAGCACCCATCTGCCACATGACAAAGGTCTTGATCAGGACCAAAAAAAGAAACTACTACTTAGAAAAGTTTCGGC
This sequence comes from Hirundo rustica, assembly GCF_015227805.2. Classification (NCBI taxonomy): domain Eukaryota; kingdom Metazoa; phylum Chordata; class Aves; order Passeriformes; family Hirundinidae; genus Hirundo; species Hirundo rustica. The sequence continues at coordinate 38,182,854 of NC_053488.1, forward strand.
ATATCATACAAATGATAAGAAGTGGATTATTTGTGAAATTAGAGCTCCACAGCCTTTAGCTATGAATTAATGATTCAACCTAGGAATCAATCAGTGCAAAAATTCCTAATAAAATTTTAATGAAACAAATACTTCAACAGAACACTGAGAAGTATGCCACACACTCTGTTTTAACTTGAGGCTAATGAGAAGTAGGCAATAGAGGATGTAAAAACTGTTTTTATTCCCCACAGGGTCACCAACTCAGAAGCACTTCAAACGCATGGAAGCTCAGCCGGGAATAACTTCCAGGGTGTGTCACAGTGATGGTCTACTTGCTTCACTCACTACCAATACCAATTCATTCTAGAAGTTTCTCCCCTTTCCTTTGAAGCATGTATCTGTTACATACTGAAGTCATAAATCTTAGCTCAAGTTAAGGATAACATAGCACAGGATTGAGCATTAACTCCTTTTGACAAAGAAGACCATGTAGCAAAAACAGCAAAGAATAAACATTTTCAATGTTATTCTCATCCTCTTGGTTCCTGAGTGCCATTAGTGAGGTCATTTGATTTGTCTTCTTTGATTCTGTTACTGACATAGAGATACTACTATTACCAAACTAGTAATTATAAGAACTACACTCCACCCTTTTGCCTCATCTCTGTGTTAAGAAAGTGTACTTGCTGCAGAATACCATAGCAATACTTCACTAGAGTATGTCCTATCTATGTTTAATTCCTGGACACTTGCCGTTTGTAAGGTGTATTTATGTCTTTTAATAAAAGAATAAATATGTAATACTGATCTGGCCTCTAGAAATATTACACTACCTCCATGCAAACCAGGGACACCAGCCACAATGCTTTAAACAACACAACCACTCTTTGTCCTGCCCTGCAACGATGGACATTTTCCTTGTGATTTCAGGAGAGACAACAGTAACAACAAGAAGGATGTCCTCCTATTAAATATTCTTGCTGTTATATCCCAAAGCTTGTAGAGGACTTCTCCCAGCAGAACTGAGTTACCTGAGGTTCTTTTTAACCTAAAATAAAACTAGAACTCTGCTAAAGAATCAGCACATTTAGCTGCATAGTACACTGAACGGCTTACCACATGAGTAAGTTTTTGCTGTTTCATCTTTAAATCTTTTTACTGAGCTGAGACTCCTGGTGTTATAAAATTACAGTGTTAATGATCTTGATCAGCTCTTACTTTCAGTTCAGAATATTTTGGTAGATAGTGGAGATGTGTTTAAAATAAATTCTTTTTGCTGCTATTTTTATTCACAACAACGGTACTATGTGGCATTGAAATAAACCTGTTATGATTACTAATGTTTTAGTTTTAGCAGAAAAAAATAGCACCGTGGTAGTGATAATTTCAAAGAAAAGCACTAAGTGAAGACACTGGTGAATTGCATTGTAGGCTGTGCTTCAGTTCAGCAGAATGATAAGGCCAGACTCAGCACATTGCCCAAGCAAGTAGTTCCCCAGGAACTGCCCAGACTGGCACTGGCAGAGGAAAGCCTTTAAATGGGTCTGTATACAAAAAGAAACGTTATCATCTAGGAAGTAAATGAATTGCTGAAAATTTGCCGAAATATACTAAACTTGGAAAGATGCAGAACACTTAAATATCAATTTTAGCTTTCACTGAAAAGCTGTTTTTTTCTCTCAGACAGATACAATCTGAATAAAACCCAAGAAACAACTTTAAAAGAATAATCAAACTCTTTTACTGGGTCTATTAAATGCTTATGGGTTTAATTTCACAGGATGCATGCTGTGGTGATACGTGCCACTTACATAAGTCCTTCTACCAGAACATTTCATATTACTTGTGTGCCTTCAGAGATCAGACTGAGATGGTGTCTCTGAAGTCTGAGTTCAGACACTTGTGTTTCAGCTTCACTTCATAAATTGATGCAGTGACACAGACAGCTTTAAGTGTATTCAGACAGAATACATTTACAGAGAGATGCAGTTTTAATTTACCTAATATTTATTTAAAATGTATTCCCATTATGTAGAGAAATCTTCTAAGCTTTCTGGTTTTATTATCACAGTAGATTAATATTTCTGGTCCAGACATACCTAGCCCATAAAGCCTTCTCCAAAGAGAGAAGAGGTAAGGAAGGAGAAGGGTAACAGAGGAAATAGTTCCTTCCAGCTGAAGAAGAAATTCGTACATTTTAAAATTTCACGCAGACTTCTGAAGTGTGTTAAGTATGCAGAACCTGAATCCAAATGTCACCATGAGACAGGCAAAACCAGTGACATTTGCAGATCATGATTATGACCACTCTTCCCAGGGAATAAAGAAGTAGAAAAATGCAGTGCACGCGCAAGTACACATACACACAAGAAAAATCTCTCCTAAAGCTAAAAAAATATCAATGTTGCCATAAATTTTACAAGATTTTCAACTCAGATTATCCTTTCTACTGAATGCTTCTCATAATTATATAAAAAGAAAAAACGCATGTGTTGATATAACTTTTCAGTTTTTCAAAAGAGAATGGGAAAGACAACTCCTTTGTCTGTGATGTTCCTTTCTCTAGATTACTGCTACAACTGCCTCTTCCATTAAATTCCCACTCAGGGAAAGCTAGGCCTCACACTAAAGCTTCTGGAAATATTCTCTGTACCATGCAAACATTAATCGAACAAAACAACATCTCACTCTTATTTTTTTCTAGTTAATGCAACCCAAATTAAAGATCAGTTTCTTGATTTGAATTGGTTTTAAGCATATTTCTGTCAGAAGAAATATGGTTCAGAAGGAAAAAGCTTAGAGGAAACCAGCTCACATGGAATCCTTCAGGGAAAGGCCAAGGTAAATAGATTCCAACTATCTCTCTGATTCATCCAGATTACAACTGATACAAATTATGGAGTGAAAACACTGGGGAAATGTACCAGAACAGAAGTAAATTATTCAGCTATTACACCACTCACAATGATGTTTTAATACTTAGAGAATTAGCTATTTTTGAAGCAGTGATAGATGCCAACATATGGCCTGACAGATAAATCTAAATGACTACACTGGGAAACTCTGAGGCAGCATGGGATGCCAACGCTGAAATGAAGTGGACAGTAGAGTCAGCACTCCAAAGTTTTCAGCATATTTTGTATAATTGAAGACTAAGGAACTAAGAAGACTTTGGGCTCTGAGGCCTGGAAGGCACTTATCCCTGCAGTAGCCCAAGCCCTGTTCTTTTCTGGATATCCCTTTCAGCTCCACATAAACCTCAACAGATCCTTGACCCCCAGAAAAGTGGTTTCTGTCTCCTGTAACATGACTTGCAAGTTTTGGAGCATACTGTCTGCCCTTTCAATTGAATTCTCTTGGTGTATATGAGGCTGTTAGATACCAATGTGATTAAGGTAGTACTAGAAGCTAAATATAGAGTGTTCATGAGTGGGCCACCAGCATTATGCATAAATCATATCATATGTACTTTTAATTGTAAGAAATGCTTAAATGAGATTAATTCACTGTATTCTGGACTTCCTAAATCGTAATTTAGTTTTAGTGATTTTAAATATTTCCAATGTATGTTGAATTTCAATGTATTCAGCATGCAAGAAGTTGTTTAACCTTGAATGAAAAGATATCAACACTCACAAAGGAAAGCATTTTCTAGCAACCACTGCCAAGTTTTCTGGGACAGACTCCCAGATTGTAGTCAGGCAGTAACATTTGTAGTTATGCTTGCCAGTGGCTCCACTAACAGCTGCACAAGACCTGGAGAGCCACATCAGTGAAGACCAGGATATCCTGTGCTCCTGCTGGCTCCAGTGTAAAAGCCATATGGGAGTTGATGGGAAGGCTAAGGTAACACAGTGAGAGTTAAAGCAGCACAGGAAATTGAAAAGTGCTTAAATCCTCACTGAGTAGTTAAATGTAGATGATGCAGCAAAGAATAAAAAGGTTATGCGCCTTTCAAAACAGATTTAAATAACACTTCCCATTTAGCTTGGATCAAAGACAAACATTAACTTGCTACTCTGGTTTTAAAGAAAATACTTCCTTTAGCTTAACATTTTGAATGGTTTTTAAGATAGCTATTATCAGAAAATTGCAGTGATTTCACATCCTCACAGGAAAATTTTCTTCTCTCAAGAGACAGTCTTTCACATATGAATTCTGCAAAGCATTTGATACACAAAGTAGAGACACCAGTCAATTCAGTAACACTTAGGTATCTTAAGCCTGCATCCACATTGGCCATCCAAGGGAATAAAAAATAACTTGTATTTACCTATATGAGATCAGCATTGAAAACAAGCACTTGAACAGGTCATGTAACTTTGAAAAAATAAATATTTGTGGGGGACTTTCAGATAAATTCAAGGCTTTTTACATAACACTTCCATAAATACATGGTGCAATATTTAATATCAGAACTAAAAATGAAATATTTGTTTTCAGACAGGATAGAAAAAGTGCTTGACTTTCAACCAGTGAGTTATTTAAAAAAGAGGGAACCCCCCCCACCACCTGCCCCATCCCCCCCACAGAAAAACAAACAAACAAACAAACCAAAAACAAACAAACAAAAACACACACACACACACACAAAAAAAAAAAAAAAAAACCACAAAACCAAAATAAAAACCCACTCAAAGAAACCCCTACCATAACACTAGTCCTATAAATATAAATTCTCTTGTTAGGGATGTATGTCAATATTTCCCTTAGAAATCTTTGTATTTTCCAGTGCCTAGCCTCTGGGAGCTCTGGCTGAAAGGTATCTTTCCAAAATTAGGGAACTTTATCAAAATAAGAAACTATTTAAAAGGACATAAGACCTGATTATCAAGTTCATTAGAAGGTATTCTTGTCTTTTGTGTTTTGTCTTGTTCTGTAGCCCCCCCTTGCTTAATGAAGGAAAAATAATTAATTAAAAATCACAAAACATTCACAGCTCAACAAACCTGCCCTGTATTTCTGTCACATTTATATTTTTGCAACTAAGTGCAACAAAAAGTCACATAACGTATTACATTTTGCTAAAATCCAGTGATGTTCTCATAGCCAAAACCAGTAAGAAATGACACCCTGTCATACATCTGCTTTAAGTAATTAAAAAAGGCTTCTAAATAACACCCAATAAGTCACTAGAAGCTGTCACAGCACCTGACTGTTGCTTCTGAGACACAACCCTCTTGATCTTCATGCATTTTCTAAAGATAAATTCTTCCATCATTCTGTAGGAGAGAAGATGGGACCAATGAACAGGTCTTAAGGATGTTGGCACAGTATTCAGAGAAGAACTGGCCTCTTCCAAGCCCCAGGGCTTTGGTGATATAGGAGCCTACCACTGGAGAGAGATGTCATCTTTGTTTACACATACAAAGAAAACAAGGAATCTGGCTCACTCAGCTGAAACTGAGAGGTAACAATTCCAAAGGCAGATGAATGGCAGCTGGATTAAAAAGGCTCTCAGTCTCATCTGTTCTTCTCTGTTAGTTGTCAGCTAAAATGTCATTCGAGTATCCTGTAAGAAAAGACCTGAGGACACCCTTGCAACTTTTAAAAATACTCACAGAGCAGCACAATATTAATCATTATCAGAAAATTCGACTTTCTGAAGAATGCATAGAAACACGTGTTAATCAATGCCATAGAGAAGCCTTTTTTTCCCTGTCATTTTTTCCCAGCTAGATGCACCGAAATCTGATCATCTAGCACTGGAACCCTCTCTATAGTTCATTATATGTCAGATATGTTTTATTAATTTGTACTGCTAGAATAGAGATCCATGTAATTAAATATCCAGAAAAAGGTAAAACTTCTGTGAGACTGGTAAATGTCTGATGCAAAAAATGTTAGAGGATGATCACTTGGGGGAAGACAAGGAGCTGCAGTGGGAAATTGCCAAATAGCAGCTACCCAGACAGCTCTGAAACTGCCTTTGTTTTCTGAAAATAGTCAAAGAGGTAAGGCACACCAGATGCTGACATAAACAAAGAAACCAGAAAAGAAAATGTTCCTGAGGGCTACAAGCCATTAATCCTAAAATTCATAGCATGTAAATTGGTAAAATATAGAATAGAAAGCAAATGAAAGAATATATAAGTGGAATACACTAGAAGAATTCTACAATAAACCATAGTTAGGCCTCAAACACTTTCTGGTTTTTTGTGGTGCTTCTGTTTGTTTGTTTGGGGTTTTTTTTGGTGTTTTTTGGGATTTGGGTGGTTTTTTTGTAGGAATCAGCAGACCCACAAGCACAAATGTCAGCCTGATACCATCTGACTTCCAAAAGGCAATAATGAATGGCGTCCCTTGACAAGACTACTGAAGAAATTCATGGACATCCTCACGTGCTGAGCAACGACTGACCAATTCCTGGAAGAATTCAGGACCTGGAGAATCCCAGAGGGATCTGTGTGAAAGTTTATAATGTTTAGTGTCACAGGATCAGACAGATTTCACCCATAGGAAAGGGAATGTAAAAGATGAGCTCAAAATGTGTCAGGGTTTTCATAACAGGAGAACTAGACAATTACATTCACAAAGGACGTGCAGAATTACACACACATGAAAAAGCAAACCAACATAGAAAAATACATCTCTCCCAGTGTTACAAAATATAAAACCCATCAGCACTGGCCTATCAGCTTTCCTTCTCTTCTCCTAACTTCAAGTAAAGTGCAAGCCTGTTCTTGAAAGACTGAATTTATCAGACTTTTCAACTGCATCTTGGCTTAACTGATGAAGTACCTTGGTTTTTAAAGGTTGAATTTATCCTTTTGAAATCTGTAGACAATGTATGCAAAAATACTGACAGTAAAAGAAATTATTCTTATTTTAAGATGTTATTTCTTTGGGTCTGTGTACAGTGCAGGCTGCTCTGCTTCAAAAAAATGTTAGATATAAGCCATTTAAAGCATCATTTCACTGAAAGAAATACTAAGAAAGTATATAGGTTTCAGGACGAATAAAAAGATAAGACATGTTAAGACTGACAAACTTATTGTCCTGAGTGTTGCACTTTTTTTGAAAAACATATTTTATAGGCTTCTGGAAATAAAAAATGTTAACGCTTTAACACCCCTGAAAAGGAATTTTTCTCCTTTCTTTGCATACATTGAAATATGAAAACAAATACAGGGTAAGTAAGTGCAAAGGGCCTTGTAATCTTCCAGTAAAAACTGTCCTTCTATTTTATGTCATTTATCATTTGGTTTTCTGCATATCCTATGCCTTTCTTCATATTCTGAGAACTATCCTCAATTAAGCAAGGTGCCAAGGCCTCATGAAATCTCCCTCTCGACATTCTGCATGTTATTCACTGACAACCCTGAAGAGGGTATAGTTGCACAGCTCACTGCTCCTTCTTTCCTGAAACCAAATTAACTCAAAACCCAGAAGATTGACTAATCTGTTCTCTCCTTTGCCTTTTGTTACAGTATTAAAAGTTTAGGACAGAAAAAAGAGCATGCAGAGAATTCTGGATCTCACCTCCTTAGTCTTCCAAGGAAGTTACTTAAATACATTTCTGTGTAATTCACCACTATGTTAACCACCTATAGATAAAATAACCTAATTATAGTTTCAACCAGGTCAATATCTATCAAGAATTTTAGAACTGCAGTACAGGTGGAAATTTCTGAGCAAAAAATGTGTTCTCATAAATGAAAGATGTTATTCCACTAATCAACTGGAGCAGCTCTGATCGTGAGAGCTGTTCCCACTAACCCACTAAATGAAGTCTAAATTACCAGCAGTCATGCAGGAATCAACTATGATTAATGAAGGTTAACAAGCAAAGAAAACCCCTTAAGCTGAAACCTTATTTTCAAATACAGCCTATCAGACAGCATATTGGTAGAACTTCTATTATAATCCATGGAACAAACCCTCCAAAGTTAACATGCACTGCTCGGAAATAGATAAAGGTATTTCTTCACTATCTTCTTACCAAACAGCATTATAAATTACCTGAATTCATTTTTATGCATTTCAGCTATTTTCTTCTCAAGCTTTTGTGACTGTTTGGGAAAAATCTTAAAGTCGTTGATGTAATTCTCTGGGTGTTCATCAGGATCATAATCACCAAGCTCAGCTGAACAGATCCAAAACACAAAACAAAACATAAAAATAGAATTGCAATGTTAATTAATAGGGAAATATGTCAGTAAACGCAATGTAATTCAAGGTACTTCCATGCTCAGTAGGAATTCAGCATCGCCCAAGAAATGCTTCTTTGAGGAATTTATAATTAACTGAAACAACAAAATCCTTCTAACTGTCACTACAATCGAGGAGTTTCTAGAGAAGTTCAATGCCTTTTGCTAATCAATTCAACTACTGAATTAATTAGCAATACTGAACTATTTTCTGTGGCAGAAAAAACGTTCTTTAAAACAGAAGTATCGGCAACGTTCTCCTTTGTGTATCTATTACTCTGGTACCAGGCAGAACTAAAATAATACACTCCTGATTCTCCCCTTTTTCACATGATTTATCTGCACTGGCATGGACTAATTCTAGTAGTCCTAATTTTGTTCTAGCATAGAAACACAGGCCACAATCTCAACCAGGCAGAACTTGATTTCTCTTCTAAAAGATATGTCACTTAGGTACCAAAACCTGACATTTGGTGTTCTAATTTTCTGAACGAGCCTCATTTAATAAGGCCTGGGCTCAGTTTTGGTTAGATACACTGCCTTGTAATGTATTCAGAGCTTCATTCAACTTAAGGCAGAATAAAGGGAACTTTCACACATATGGTTTCCCTAATCAGACATATAGATGATTATTCCTCTCAGTACAATTCATGACATATATCTGACTTTGGTCCTAAGGAAATGATGGAGAAGCAGAGGGGGAGGGGAGGAAGGGAAAGATCGGGAAGATAAAACAAAATGTCTTTCCCCTTGAATTATGTCTTCTATTTCTGTCAGAGATTCCATCATCAATCACACAGGTCTTCCTTAACATAAAAAAGAGCACCAAATGACACTTTCTCCTCCTTAATTCAAATGGAATAGGCTACATTTCCATTCAGGATTCAGAACAGAGTTTTTCTTTTTTGGTAAGTGGAATCTAACACTGATGCCATACTTCTTCATTAAAATGCTAAGATAACTTACTTGGTTTAATTTTTTTTAAAGCTCCAGTTCGTTGGCGAACTGGCTGAATTGCTTACAATGCTTTGCAGAGCATGTCAATATAGGGAAACAGTACAACAATACAGAAAGTTACTGTTAGCTGCAGTCACATGAGATTTGCATTGCTGCTTTGGCAGAACCAACATATTAGTGAAGAATTTAAAGAAGCCTACTGCTCATGCTCACCTTGGACAATGCAGGCACCCAAGTAGGCAGCATCAGAAAAGCAACACAGCAAACGACCATGGAAAATATCCCTTTTTATTTGTAGATATAAGAGGTATCTGAAATATAATTTTAAAAGTTAAGAAACAACGTGCTGTCTTTTTGTAGCAGATTTAATATATCAGTGTGAAACCAGCTGTGCAAATATTTTGGATCTTTATCTTGTTATTTTAAATGGCAGAAAAAAGAGTGAAAACACAACCACAAGGAAAGAATAGGGGTAAATAGGTGGGGTTTTTTTCAGTAACAGTGAAATAATAAGAACAAAAAGAACAAAAAAACCCCACTAAGAAATATCATAGAACATGCTTTATTTAAAATATATAGCTATTACAATGATCAGTAATAACGTGAAATAAATTACGGTAATGTAAGCTTATTTGAGCACCCCTAGTCTCTTTATATACAGGTTTACACAAGGAAATCTTTCTCTTGTTGAAACAAAATAGTACCCTGACCACAGTGGAGATTTTTTTTCCTCTTCTTTTTTTTGGTGGGTTTTTTTTTGTTGTTGTTGCTGTTTTTTGTTTGTTGTTGTTGTTTTGGTGTGTTTGTTTTTCTGGTTTTTTTTTGTTTTTTTAATCCGTAAAGAATCCCAGATGAAGTTTGAAGGCAGAAATAACTTCATGAGACCTAAAGAGCATGGGGCATCTGCCTGGCAGAGGGGGTCACCTCTCCCATTCATCTCTTTCTCTAAAAAAATGAGGAGAAGAAAACAAAAGGTTCCTTCTGCCTGTCTTCTGCGTTCTACCACAGAGGAACTTAAAGTTTTATTTATTAGCCAGTGGAATAGCACAGCTTCAAGGTCACGACTTTCTCTTCTGCTTTCTCCCCTGCAGAACAGCCTCCCACAGATGGATCAACCCACCACACAAGTCACTCACAGCTTCTTTTCCAGCACCTAGCAGATTACAGCCACACCACTCAGACACTTCACATCCCTGGGAAAATAAACTATTTAAACATTGCTTCTGCGAGACAAGATCTACTACCTAGAGAGTTCCATCAAGACTCAGTGGCTTCTGCAGACCATCGGGACATTCCTTGACACTGCCAGTCCTCTCTAACCTTGAGCAACATACACCACATACAGTCAATAAAAATGTGGTTTATGGGTAACACCAATGTCAGACATATTTTTTCCTAGCTACACCTGTTTCTGTTACCTGCTGATATCATGCGTTCTTGCATCGAGAGCAAGCCTGGAAATACTATCTGCAGGGCAAGAGAAACTTTTCTCCTTTCCTTGGACTTTTACTGAATATAATAAATGGGATAGAGTTATCAATGAGAAAAGTAATTTTCTCTCATTGTAAACACATTCCTTCACTGCATTACAAGGTCTACAGGATCTTTGCACTTCAGGGCATTTTTCTTTTATTTTGCAACACCTTTTTTTCCCCCCTGTAATCAATGTATAGTAACAGCTCACAAATTCACTTCCAGATGTTGGTACTGCTATTCTACAGGTTGATTCCAGAGTAACTACCTGTACAGGAAGTACCTGTACCAACGGCCTCAGTGAGATGAAGTAAAGGTTCTTAATCTGCGGTGACAATGTACCAGAAAAGGTACAGTATATTGAAGTAAGTACCTTGGGCAGTTGAGCAAGTCCCTACACAAAAAAAATTGGTAAGATTTTCCAGGGTGAAAAAATAGGATGCTGTTCTCCAGAGTGGCCATTAGCTTCAAAAGCACAGCTTGTTAGCCAAGCTGTGAGGTCAACAGAATAATGTATGCTATTTTTAAGCAAAGAGTTTGCTCCTGACCACAATCAAAGATCCTCAGTGTCATTTCCCAACAAACCCAAGCTGTGTGGGGGTCTGTCAACATCGCTGCAGGGAAGAGATGCCATCCAGACCCCATCTGGAGTACTGCACCCAGCTCTGGGGTCTGCAATACAAGAAAGAAGAGGACTTTTTGGAACAAATCCAGAGAAGAGCCACCAAATGGATCAGAGGGCTGAAGCACCTGACCTATGAAGACAGGCTGAGATTTCCAAAGTATGAAGAACAGCCTGGAACAGGACTAAAGTTCTAAGGAACTTTAAAGCTCTTTCAAGTGAAAAAGATAAATGTATCTTCAATGGAAACATTTTTTTGCATGTGTTGCAGAAGGCTTGTTAGACTTCAGATGCTTCCTGTAATCCCAATATAGTAATTTATGCCCCAGGTCAGCAAAAACTTATGAATGTGTATGTGACTCCTAAATTCACTAAGGTCTTATGTATGTACTTAAAACTCTATACACTTACAGAAATAACTTGCGAAATCAGATCTGGTTTTGCTTCTTAATGCATCCTTCAACCATAGCTGCTTTTTCCAAGCACTGGCATATCTTTATAACCTGATTTACAGCCCTATGTATTCAAACTTAACAAGAAACTGGTAAACTTATGCTTCAGTGCTTACACTCACAAATGTCTCTCATTGGAAAAACCTCATTTCCACCTATCATCTATTTGCAATACAGATGACTCAACTTCAGGCTGGCCAAGCCTTTCCTGTCATGCAGATTAAGGGTCAGCAATATCTGTTCTTATTTTTAAGCAGGCATCATGACCCCCAGGGACCATGTTGCTAGCTACTTAATTGACAATTTCTCTATTTTAAGATGTTCAGTGAGGTAAGAAAGCTTTCCCACAGCCAAACTTTGTGATTTGGCCACAGTGTTTTCTTAATTTCTTCAAGTCATTTCACTCAGTTTATTCCCATAGCAAAGGTATTGCCCAGTGTTGTTGCGCTCTTTACAGCTGACAGATATGGTCACCTCCAGAGATCCAGCAATTCTTCAAAAATTCTCAGCATAGTGTCTGACTTTGACTCCCTATTCTTTTCCACGGTATGGTGTGTACTCAGGTACAGAGCGGCAGAGGGCAAATGAATGCGTTTACAATATTCTTGGGCTGAGTACCCTTCTACCCAGAAGAATTTTTGAGTTCTTTATGCATACTAACTTCACATTTTGTCTTCCACAGTAGTACACACATCAAGTACGCTGCAGGAGCACCAGTCTTCCGTCAAAGCATATGAATCTCCCCTAAACACTAGCTACTACACACAGGCATGTAATATCACAAATAAGAGAACATATTTTCTATGCTTTAGAGCCATGACATGAAATAGGCTGAACATAAAAAAGCAGTGTGTCCAGGTGGCCAAGAGGGCCAATGACATTCCAACCTTTATCAAAAACAATGTGGCCAGATGTCTTGGTTTTGAAAGACAATTGTCTGCCAAGGAAAGCTAGAGTCTCCCTTGGAATGGAGAATGTAAACCTCCTTCCCTCCAAGTTATTATAATTTTGCAATTAGGGGCTTTCAGGCAAAGATGTGGGAAACAGGAGTAACAGCTCTTTATTAGGAATATTAAAAAAAAGAAAAAAAAGAAAAAAAAAGGAAAATACAAATGTAGGGGGAATAAAAAAGAAAACAAACAAACAAACCACACCCCAAAAACTACAAGCAAGGTAGCAAAAAAAATCCTGGAAAAACCCTGACAGAGTCAGGGATATGACCTGCCACCCTGTTGCTCAGGGTGTTGGAAGCAGCCCAAATAACCCCTCCTGGAGTGACAGATGTGGTTCTGTGGAGTAGAGATGGTCCTGTAGAAAGTCCAGTGGTGACGAGATGGGTCCAGTCTTCCTCCGGGAATTCAGTGGAAAAAACCAGATACCTTGTGTCCTTCAGTCCCAGTTTTTACCTAGCTAGGATCAGCTGGCTTCTCCCTCACTGGGTGGAGCATCTCACAATAGGATGATGGAATGTGTCATGTCATTGGTGGGCTCTAATGGCCCATTATCAGAAGATGTCCCCCTGGAGGATGGAGGGGTGGTGAAAGAGGTAAGAAACACTGCCCACCTGGTTTTAATGGCTGGGCCATTATCAGAAGGCATCTGCCTCCCTCCCCCGTGGAAGGGTGAGAGAAGGATAAAACATCTCCCAAAAGACAGATTTCAACAGATGAAATAGAACACATATTTTTAGGTTACATAATCCAATACACCAGAAGCACTAGGAAAATCATTCTCCCTCTGTACTCAGCACAGGTAAGGACACACCTCCAGTCTTGTGTCAAGTTTTGGGGTCCTCACTTCAAGGACAATGAGGTGCTGGAGTGAGTCCAGAGAAGGACAAAAAGACTGGTGAAGAACAGAACTGGAGCACAAGCTCTACAAGCAGCAGCTGCAGGACCTAAGGTTGTTTAGCCTGGAGAAGAGGAGGGTCAGGGGAGACATTATTGTTCTCCACAATGACCAGAAAGGAGGGTGCAGCCAGGTGTGGCTTGGTCTCTTCTCACAGGCAACCAGAACAAGAGGTCACAGGCTTAAGCTGCACCAGAGGAGGTTTAGGTTGGACACTAGGAAGAATTTCTTCACAAATGGGTGATTAGACTTTGGTATGGGCTGCCCAGAGAGGTGGTAGCATCACTTTCCCTGGAGGTGTTTTAAGACAAGGCTGCATGTAGCAGTCTGTGCCATGGTCTACTGAACATGGTGGGTTTAAATCATAGGTTAGACTCATGATCTCATATATCTTTCCCAACCTAACTGATTCTGTGATTAAAAAAATAATTATATTAACTGAAATATATTGCTTACTTATTTGTTAATACTTAAGAAAGATTTTGATATCTTTTAAAATAAGGAAAAGTCATCACTCTGAAATCATCAACTCAGGTACAGCAGCAGCCAAAAACAAAGCCAAGAGAATGCTGGGCATCACTGAGAATGATTGTGTGAAAAAAACAGAGGGGCGTTTTGCCACTACTTAAAGCCTTGAAGTAATCACAATTCAAATGTTTTACCTAGCTCTGGTCCCTACAGCCTGAGTGAAACATAGCTGAGCTTGATTAATAGAGAAGAACTAAAATGAATGAGAGGACAGAACCTCCCTTACAAGGCAAGATGGTGACCAAAGTCTCTCACTACAAAAGTGAGCCTTCTGAAATCATGAGGATAATGGGAAAGGCAAATGCAGAATTGCTATCCACTGAATCCTGCAACGATAGAACTAGGGGAAAACCCATGAAATCAGAAATCTTTCCTCTGCCCTTAAATCCTTAAGGGCAGAGGAAAGAAAGCACTTGACATCATAGATAGTAAACCAACTTTCTCAGAAGGTTGTGAAGAAAAACAATATTACCAAGTACAAAAAAAGAACGATTACACAAATATGAGCAAAATATCCAGAAAACACTACTAAAATGAACACACATAAATTTAAGTGTTGAAAGTCCTAACATAACAATTCAAAAAAACCTTCGGTGAATTTGAATGGGAAGGATATCATCCATTAGTTTTCTTGTTTTTCTGAACAATAGGAAAGCTCCATTCATGATAGCACGGCTTAAACCCAGCTTTCCATTTGTCAAACAGATACACTTGACAACAAGTATGCCACACTGATGTCAGTACAGCAGTTGCCCTTTTAACCTATCTGATCAGTCATAAGCCAAATTCTAGCAGAGGAATTAGGAACTGGGGGCACATCTATCATGATTTCAAGGTGCAATCTTCATCCAAACACAAGGAAAAGGAAAATTCTACTTATCTTAAAATATCTAGTACCAAATGTAGTAGGAATCACTTTGTTAGCTTATTTAAGAAACTGCATGACTAGTTCCATGTTAACAGACACCCGTAGAAAGAATCGCCCTTCTTGTTCTATGTCTTCCGAAGAAACATACTAATGCTAAGGACTCCAAACATGATGAAGGTATCAGCACTCCATATTTCCATTCTGAACCTTTGCCCCTCCTATACTGCCAAAATCATGGATACCTAGTAATTAAAAACAACAACACTATTCCTCCAAAAAGAAGCAGGGGGGGGGAGGAGGGGAAGGTGACTTTAATAACAGCTTTCAGTGATTTCAAATCTCTGATTTCTGCAGTCAGGATTATGACTGCCACTTGCATGTAGCAAGATATGGGTTTGTCCTCCTGGCTTCAGAGCTGGTCAGTGCCTGCATTACAGTGTCTGGTCTTTCCTTAGGAAAAGGCTGAAAAATTACCATCTCAGTGAGTTGCTTGACAGGGCTAATCAGAAAAAAACCCAATCTTTATTGTTATATAATAATTGATTTCACAAATGAGTAAAGCAGACAAAGGAGTGGTAAAAGATAAGCATATTTTTGGCCCCTGGACATAAAAGTCCCACCACGGCACAGGAATAGTCTTTTCTGCAAACACCATGTCCAGACTGCCTTTTCTCTGCCATTCTGCCTTTTCCTCAGAGCACCACAAGAAGAGCTCTGAACATGTATAAGGTTTCTTACCTCTCAGGCACAATCTCCACTGAAAAAAAATAAAGAGACCCTTCTTGGTAATTTTTTCCCTGTGCAAATTTTTTCCCCAAGCCTGCAGCGTCAAGTGCTCTTACTAACAAAACACTCATTTTTAAGATTTATGCTATTCAATATGATTGTGACTACAATACTATTAAAACTATAAACTCACTTGGCAACTGCCAAGGTAGCCTTGACAAAGCCAAAATAGACAAGTGAACTTTCATGGATATCAAAGCACAGCTACAACTGCACACTTCAAGAAGAGCAGAACAGGGCACCAGGAGGAGCAGAGGTATTCCTAAATAATGTCTGGAACAGGGCTAGCAGCACAGGCCCAGCTCATACGAACTCACCTTAGAGCGATTAACCTATTGCATAACTTTCCAACTTGTGAATAAATCATTTGATATTCAGGCATTAACAATCAGATCCATTCAGGCATCAACCACCACTGTCAACCTCAACTGGCCTCCAGCTTCTTGAGGGAAAAGGACCAGGCCCTTCCAGAACATGTCAATGTCAAGTACAGCTGATTGAGACTAGAGTTGACAAACACTGAGTGTGCCATGTTTACATAACCCAAGTCTTTGTAATTTTTAATGACTTCCAATTAAAGAATTTTTTCATCTGCTTTTCCTGCTATCAAAATACCTGCTACACTGATTTCTGACACACTAATCATTGAATAACTGCTTCTTGGATTAGGAAGTATGGATTAAGGGAAAAGGGCATGATGAAAGCTAGTTGATATAATTCATCTTTGGTTAATTCCACCACCTACTCACCCATGCCCTCTTCTAGAACTGTATTTTCTATAATAATAATGGATTACTGCTGATACATTATGACCTGTAGTATTTTAGAGCATTCCACTGGGACCTCAAATGACTTTATATTATCTCATTTTAATTATGCATACACATAAAAATGTAGGGATTTGCAGATAAGAGAGCATGAGGCCCTGGGATGCTTTCTCATATAAGAAATAAAAAACTGATTTATTTATTACCTAAACGAGAACAGTGAAGGTAAATAACAAAATAGAAATCTGTGCCAAAGTATGATCTTTGGATCTATCTGTTCATGCTTCCTTGACCATTCACATCTTGTTCATGTACAGCATCTCAGGTTTTCCCAGCTGTGGACCCTCTCAGGGATCTGATGTGTGAACATGAACAGGGAAGAAGGGCACAGAACAAAATATCTGTGATTTCTATAAAGTCTGTTGGGATGTAGTGTATGCTGCAGATTGAGTGATTTCTGTAGGCAAAACTTTCTTCACAGCAATTTTATATCTTTGCATGCCATGCCATCAACCTTGGGCATTATAGTGAACTATAGAATATTCTTTTTTCTGCACAGAGTTCAATGCACATAGCAAAAATAACCCCCTTCCCCATCAAGCTATCATGCTTTCTGGAAAAATAATGGGAATTAACCAAAAAGGGTTTTTTTTTTCCTTTTAAAAAAGAAAATTGAAAGAAAAATAAGTTAACAGTAATACCAAAACTGTATGTATTGAAGGCCTCTACACCCAGTCCTGTCAGGCTACAATGCAAATGTTGATTTAAAAACAAAAGAAACTAAAATTATGTTTTACAGGTATGTGTGGCAGGGGACAGGGGAGATGTAAAGATCTGGTGTCACATCGCTACTGTGTAATTAAAAACTGTCTCTTGCTACTCTCATTAAATATGCTCAATTATGCCAGTTCAATGTTATTTTCTAAAACTGAAGGACTTTGTCCTGACTTCACACCACCTGTAATTGAAAGACAACCAGACCTAGAAAGCCGCAGATCCAGAAAAGCCTGATATCCTCCACATACTATACATGGAGCAGAAGCCAAAGCCTCAGAGATGACCACAGCATACAGGAGTGTATTGGGTTCACATGGCCAAGCCTTGGTAACTGTGGGGACACAGGGGTGGCTTATGTGAGAAGCTGCTGGAAACTGCCTCTGTGCCCCACAGAGCCAGTCCATGGCAGCTCCAAAGACAGACATGCTGCTGGCCATGGCTGGGCCAATCAGAAATGGTGGTAACACTCTTGTGATAACAGATTTAAGAAGGAAGAAAAAAGTGATTGCACAGATGCAATCGTGCAGAAAACAGGGTGAGAACACATGAGAGGAACAACTTTGCAGGCACCAAGGTCAGTGGAGAAGGAGGGGCAGGAAATGCTCTGGTGCTGAAATTCCTCTGCAGCCCATGGTGCAAACCATGGTGCAGTATCTGTTCCCCTACAGATCCTGGAGATCCACAGGGATACAAAGATCCACTTGTAGCCCATGGAAAAGCTCCACATCAGAGCAGGTGGATGCAACTTTGATCATGGTAAAAAGTTGCCACTTTTTACAGCAACAGGTCTTCCAGAGTCAGGTAGACTCCATCTCTCTAACAAGGGCAAAAGGATTTTAGCCTATGAGTAGGCAGGGCTGATTGAGAGGACTTCAAACTAGGTTTGAAGAGGGAAGGGGATGAAAACAGGCTCTCCAGAGATGAGCCTAAGGTGGCAAGCCAGAGTCAGGGGTGAAATCAGCAGCCCAGCTGACATGCATGTACACAAATGCATGCAGTGTGGGTGACAAGCAAGAGGAGTTGGAAGCCATTGTACAGAAAGAAAACTATGATGTCACCATCATGGAAACATGGAGGGATGACTTACGTGACTGGAGTGCTGCAATGAACGGATGGTTATTTGCTCTTCAGAAGAGAAAGGCAAGAAAGAGTTGTAGAGGAGGCTCTGTATATATTAGGGTCCTGGTTCCCCACTCACTGGGGGAGTCCCAGATGACTGGAAGCTGGCCAGTGTGGCACTCATCCATAAGAAGGCCGAAAGGGGGATCTGGGAAACTATGGGCTGGTCAGCCTGACCTCAGTACTTGTCAAGGCTGTGTAACAGATCATCTTGAATGCCAGCAATTACATGGCACCAGCAGGATAGCCAGGGGATCAGACCCAGCCAGCAGGGGTTTTTCTTGACCAGTGTGATCTACTTTTATGATCAGAGATAAAGATCATATGGTGACCCACCTGGTGAATGAGGAAAAGACTGTGGATGTGTATACCTGGATTTCAGTAAAGCCTTTGATACTGTCTTCCACAGCACTCTCCTGGAAAAGCTGACAGCCCACAGCTTAGACAGGAGCACTGGGTTAACTTTGCTGAGTTAAGAACTGGCTGCATGGCAGAGCCCAAAGAGTGGTAGTGAATGGAGTTACATCCAGGTGGCCTGTCATTACTGGTGTCCCCCAGGGATCCATGTTGGAGCCAGTTCTGTTTAATATCTTAACCGATGATCTGATGAGGGGATGTAGTCCAACATTGACAAGTTTGAAGAGGACACCAAGATGAGAGTGTTTTGATCTGCTGGAGGGTAGGAGGGCTCTCCAGAGGGACCTGTACAGGCTGGATAGATGGACTGAATCCAATGATATGAGTGTGCCAGATCCTGTACTTTGATCACAACTACCTCCTGCATTGCTAAAGGCTAGGGACACAGTGGCTGAAAGGGACCTGGAGGTACTGATTGACAGTGGACTGAACATGAGCCAGCAGTGTGCCCTGGTGTCCAAGATGGCCAATGGCATCCCAGCCTGTATCAGGAACAGTGTGGCCAGCAGGACTGTCCCCCTGTACACAGCACTAGTGAGGCGATACCTTGAGTGCTGTGCCGAGTTCTGGGCCCCTCAATTGAGGAAGAATGTTGAGTTGCCCCAAACTGTCCAGAGAAAGGCAGCAAGGCAGGTGAAGCATCTGAGGCACAAGTCCTACAAGGGGCAGCTGGGGGAGCTGGGGTTGTTTCCCTCTTCCCCTGGAGAAGAGGAGGCTCAGGGAAGACCTTATCACTCTCTACAGTTATTTGAAAGGAGGGTGCAGCCAGGTGGGGGTCAGTCTCTTATCCCAGGCAACCAGTGACAGGACAAGTCCTTAACTGCACCATGGAAGGTTTAGGTTGGACATAAGGAAAGTTCTTCACAGAAAGGGTGACTGGGCATTGGAATGGGCTGCCCAGGGAACTGGTGGAGCTACCATCCCTGGAGGTGTTCAAGGAAAGACTGGATGAGGCACTTGATGCTATGGTCTAGTTGACCATAAATGTGTTAAGTCATAGGTTAGACTTGATGATCTCAGATGTCTTTTCCAACCTAGTTAATTCTGTGATGCTTGAGGAGGCTGTGAACTCATGGTAGGCCTGTGAAGAGAGGAGCCCCCACCAGAGCAGCCTGTTCTTGGAGGGCTGCACTCCATGGGCTGCAGCAGTTTTGGGAGGACTGCTGCCTATGGGATGGACCCACATTGCAGTCACAGAAGGCTGTTGCTCATGAGATGGACTCACATTGGAGAAGTTCATGGAGAACTGTCTCCCACAGTGTAGGAGGGGAATATCTCCCCCTGAGAAGCAGAAGAAACAGCATGATGAACTCATGATAACCCTCATTTCCCACCTCTTTGTGCCATTGAAGGAGCTGGTAGATATGGGAAGGATGGACAGGTGGGAGGGAAGATATTTCTAAGGTCTTATTTTACTTCTTATTATCCTACTCTGATGTTGTTAGTAATAAATTCAATTAATGTCTCAAATTACCCTCTTTTCCCATGATGCTGTTTGGTAAGTGATCTCTCCTGGTCCTTATCACAATTCATGGACCCTTCATAATATTTTCTCACCCCTGTGAGAGTCCTGGCTGTGGAGGAAAGTGAGAGAAAGGTACAAGAAGGGTCATCACACTACAAGAAGCATCATTCTTCTACTAAGGCTAAATGTCTTTCCCCATTTAAAAGATTATAAAAAATATATATACGCTGCTTGTGTTGCAGTCTGCTGAACCTCCAGTGCACATACAGAGGCCAAATCATTTAAGAAAAATAAGTTAAATCCTTACCACTCTCTCATCACAATTTTTTTAAAGGCGTTGGGAAAATTACCTAATTAAAAAGAAAAAGTATCTCTTTAGTCTTTCTCAAACGTGTTTCAAATGTGCAGCCTCGGTGCCATGCTGTGGAAACTATTTCCAAAAATAAGGACAGTTCTTCTAAATCCATGCTGACACCCATTAAGATGATGAGCTGAGAAGCCCTGAAGCGCATTAAGATTTAGACTTCATTGACAAGTAGGGATTCAGGTGATCTATCACTACATAAGCAAGAGAGGTCAACGCAACAACCCCCATGGCCTCTGGCAATATATTGTGAATTACAATCCTAACACCCGCTCACTTGAGAGAAAAGGGTGACCAAGGACTACACACAGAACCTCCCTTCCAGAGTGAGAGGCAGAAATATTTTCCACAGAATTTCTTCTTTAGCAGTAATATTTCAGAGTGCCTTGACATCCAAAGGCAGGCAGTGATTCTATTTCAAAAGCATAGCTATGGAAGAAGTTGTTAATTAAAACAAGAGAAGATGAAAGTAAGTGGCTGGAAAGGTACGTGACTGACAATATTCTTAGTTGTCCTTAGCAGTAATAAAATGCAGTAACAGGCAAGCACACAGCATCATCTGTTGCCCAAGGTGCTCCAAACACAGGATTTTTTTTCTATACCATAGACATAATGATAACTTCAGATAGGTCAATCTCCACCTCCATTTTCTGAAAATAGTTTCACATGTTAAACCACAGAGTAACTCAAGGATTACAGTCAAGTCCTACTTATAAAAGGTAGGACAGAAATGAAGCATCTGTAATCTGAGGGGACTACTCTAAATTTTCTTCCTGTTGTGATATATATCCTAAAGTTAATTCATGTTAAAAGATGTAAGATGTAATTCAACCCCTATAAATATAAGTTTTGTTTCTAATCCAGTATACCAAGAGTTAACTCAGATGAAAGCTGCCCAGAGAAGGGTGCAGGAATTTCTTTTGCCAGAAAAGACGTAAGAGGGACACGAGGAAACTATGATAGGAATTACCCGAAAAAGGGACACGAGGATGCCTCTGCCGGGAATCGTTAAGGGGAGAACAAAGACAACGGAAAAAGGAGATGAGAGCCAGGAGAACCAGATGATTACATCAGATCGATATCTCATCCGTCTCCTCCTGAAATTAACATCTTCATGCCACGCCTGGATCCAACCATTAACGGCATTGTTCTCTCCAGCTGCCCTATTCAGAATCCCAGAACTGGAACATGAATGTCTAATGAGGCTGCCTCGGAAGGAGGATCCTCGATGTCCCGAGTTTCTCTCAGCAATCCAGTGTATAAAAAGAGACTGCTCCAAACCAGAAATGTGAACTTGGGGGGTAACATACTAGCTAAGTGTGTTGCCGCGTTTACCCAGCGCCGATCCCGGGCTCGACGCTGTCCTTTTAATTGTGGCTGTCCGAGACTGTCATTTTGTCTCTCAATAAAATTCCAAAATTTTGATTTATCGAATTTGGTGAATCGTATTTATTACACTGTAAATGATGTCTAAATCCTGAAAAGCATCTCTAGCCATATTACACTAGTCTCACAGAAATCAAACCTTTACTCCATAGACACAAAGCTTCACATTCTGAATAAATGATTTTTTTTTTTTAACATAAGCTATTTCTATGGAAGAGTAAGAAAACCAGTTCTTTTTAGGAACTGTAAGTGTCTGTGATGTGTCCTAGATGCTTCATTAAAGATTTGTTCCTATGAAGTTTTACAAAGCATCAACAATAATCCACAAGGGATTAACCACAGGGTTAATTAACATTCTGAACCAGAGTGGCATGGCGACGTGACAAAATGTCTTACCGTAAAACTTAATTTCATTATTCAAATGGGGACCACAGACACCCATCAGATTTCCACCCAGCTGAAGAAGTGAGAGCAGCTCTGACATGCATAGGCACAGACAGTAACAGAAATGCAAAGGACTATTACTCTCACTCAGCTGACTGTACATACAGCTGCAAAATTCAGATGGCTTTTAAGTCAAAGGGTGACAATATTATTAATCTATTTTCAAAACATATTAAGGGAAAAAAAAATGCAAAGCAAAAATCTACCAAAAAGCCAACTAATCCTCAAGGTTTCATTACTGTCCTCCATCAAATGCTAACAAACATTCTTCTGCTTGAATTTCATCAATCATTGCAATTTAAAGAAAAATAAAAATAACTCCAGACATTCTGGAGCATCACCTTGAATCTGATCCTCAGCTTTGGTCATGAAGCAAATTCTCAGAGGTTGGTTACAAAACTGCGCTTCACTAGCTCATTTCAGGAGCATTTTCCGTATTTTGTTATTGTGTAAGACATATGGGCAGAGACAAAGCAAAGCTTCCCAAATAACAACTTTGGGAAACTGTTAAGATAATCAGATACAAAAATGTGTTGAGTTAATGATGTCTTGAATTATTTCTCCTTTTTAAGCTCTTAATGGTATTAATTTTTTTAATAAAAGACTATAACCTGTTTTTCACACAACAACCTAAGATTAAAAATTTGAAATATCCCAGCAAAAACTAAATTGTTCTCACAGCACAATACACATCAGTGAGCCAATTATTGGTGCTTTGCATTTCAATAAAACTTATCCTGGGAGGATATCCAAGAAATTTTAAAAAGTCAATTTAGACTCTTGAATTTGAAAGGTCTACACAATCATACTCTGGATTATAAAAGGTAAAATGTTCATCCAAGAACAAACAGTAGCAAATAATGAAAATCCACTGATTTCCTAGTTTACAACCTGTTCACTCAGCCAAAGTTTCAGTATTTCATCCAAGAAAAATAGCTATAATATGAATGGCATGCCCCAGCTGTTCTATACAAACTATAAATGTACCATTCAGCAGAACACAAGCTGTTTCTGAAACTTCCAGTATGAGGCCACTGACAATGGGATTACCCACATTAACAAAGGGCTCGTGAGCATAAGCACATGCAGTGCTCGGGGGAAGAATCAATGAAGAACCTAAGGCAACAAGTGCTGAGGCACTCGGTGCTTCTGCAGCATGCAGTCAACAGTCAGCAGCGTGGACTGCACACTAACAAGGTGGTAAAGCATATATACAGCCCTGCATAACTGGTACAGAGCTCAAAAGAGCTGTTACTTTCCTACATCCCCCCCCCCCCCCCCCCCCCCCCACATGCACTTCTTGGAAAAATGCCCAGAGCAACAGAATATTCACAATGGCCAGTAGGAAGGACAAAGTTCCCGTTCATTAAGTACAACTGTCGTACAAGCTGTTGTACAACTTCGTTTTCACAGCATAAACTTCAAAATTCCAACATAAGCAGCAAGAATTCTTACCCTCCAGAGAAGTTGTAGTTGAAAAATATTAATATATTGTACCTCAACATCTGTTTGTTAAAGGTCTTCACTACTTTGAAAAGATTGTCCTATTTGTGATCCTAAAGACACACCCAAGAGAAATTTAAGTGAGACTATCCATAAATCTGTTGAAATAGTTAGGGCTGAATTAAACTTCCCAGATTTTTTCAGAAGAGAAAAAAAAAAAAAAAAGGTAAAGAAAGAGGGGAAGGGACAAGGGGAAGGGGAACTTATCCCTTCCAGGGAAAGAACCAAGATAAATTTTGCCCAGTCATTTGAAAGTTCATGTATCGTGTAACTATTTGTCTGTATGTTATAGAAAAGTTCCTTTAAACTGATTAAAAAATCTATATGTATCACAGTAAAAAGAAGATGATCAGTGTTGCAAATGTCAGCCTATGCTAGTTATATCAGAAATAGCGAGCACCTTACTCTACACAACAATCTGCCTTTCTTGAACTTGTTAGCAATGCATATTAAATGCACAGACTAAAAAAAGAACCAAAACAAACAAACAAAAAGAACAAAAAATACCTGGTGAGCTCTTCTTTAATCTTCAAGGGCTCATGTGGGTAGAATTTCACTCTAAAGCACATGGTATATGGTGGATGAGCTGAAATGAAAAAAAGCATGAGAAGAGCATCAAACAAACATTGCTTAAGCTACCTTGAAGGAGGGACCTTAAAGAGCCTTACTAATGGTTAGTTCAAGCAGCGGTTCAAAAAATATTATTATATATCCTTTATTTTGGGGTGTTCTTTTTTGGCAAATGATAAGCAGTAAGCAATGACAACACTATAAAATTGAAGAAACCATTCAGTTAATGAAACTAAAGACAGTAGAAATATTTCTGTTCCCAGTATTTATTAAGATTATAATATCTAACTTTGAGCAATCAACACCCTGGTATCAACACCAGACCTGATATACAATCCTTTCAATAGAAAAGAAAAAGGGGAAAAAGAAAGGGGAAAAGGGGGAAACAGAAAGGAGAAAGAAGAAAGGATCACAACAGGAAACATTTCAATTTCACAGCAGTGCCTCTCAGGTACTTTGATTCAGGGCAAAGTGCAGCTATCTAATATTCTAGTTAGTTTCAAAATATTTTGGTCTTGGTATATTCTCAATGTACACAGTCAATTATAAATTTCCAAAACCTTGAAGAGATGGTGATTTTACAACAGGAAAAGGGAAGGCAGAAGAAAAGGGCAAAAAAAAAAATTACAGAGAAAATGGAAGACAACACGAGGTGAAATCAAAAATTGCTTTTTAAAATTGTAAATTATAACAGTAGTTAGTAAGCTACCAGAACATTTTACTGTACCATCTTCTTAAGCTTACCAGTTCATAGGCTTGTATAAACTTCATATAGTAATTAGTTCAACAATCATGATACTCTTCAAGTTACTCTGACTGCAGTATTTACCTCTTAGGTGCAGTTCCAGAAACACATCTCTGGATATCACACAGTTCCATGTTACGTACAACAGCAATAGAAAATAAAAATGCATTAAATCCTTTATTATGGTTGGTATCTTTTGGAAAGCTCAATTCTTCTTGAAGATAAAGGAATATTTTCCTCTTTGAAAATATCAAATTGTACTTATTTTAAGTACAGTCAGCCTCAACAAAACTTTTGATATCACTTTTTATCCCTTGTTAAAATAACTATTCATTTAGGACACAAAGAGGAATTTCAGAAGGGATGGGAAGGGAAATATGAAAAATACAGGGAAAAAAAATCAAGTAATCAGAAATACATAGAAATTAAGAGGAAATTAAGAAAAAAAAAAAAAAGCCTTAATTATTCTCTAGAAATGGTTTCAACTTTCACACTTTCAAATCTGGAGAAGCCTTCTGAAAGCTAGAGAAACTCTTTTCTGTGGGCTTTGCTGTCTTAGATGCAACTGCAGCATTGTATTACAATGGCTGGAAACAGTCTGCAAGACAGACAACGTTTTATCTTCCCTGCCCTTTAACAGCAAAGGAGAAGATAAAGTGAATTCACCGTCCCAGAGAGGAAAGCAGCCATGCAGAAACTCACTAAGGAGTCATGTTGCCTGGACAAAGCAAAACTAGCTTAGGTCATCTTAAATGGCTCAGTCACTCCTTAACAGCCATGTTAACACTAAACAAGGAAGAAGAACCTGCACTTTTAGAATACCGTTCCACTTAAAAAACGCAACAAAAGAGACAACATGTATTAAACAAGCAAGAGCTCTTCCTCCTGAGAGAAAAAAAAAAAAAAAAAAAAAAAAAAGGACTCTAATCTGCAGATTAAAAATTCATTTGGAAATTGTGATGCAGATATAAGAACAGTTAATGCATGTGTCTTCAGGGTGCTAGCAAATACAAGCCTACTGCCAGACCCAAAAATGTACTGAATTTTACCCAATTTTTGAGATGCCAATTAAGAAAAAAAAATTGAAAATCTGTCTGTGGTAAAAATAAATAAATAAATTACATAATAGAAGAGTCCCATTCTGGAAGTATGTGGTAACTACGTAAAAGTATCAGCTGCCCTATATGCAAAGAGTATCACAGTGAGGAAATGACAGCATACACTGCACTATAAAAATAGCTCACATTCATAGGAAAGGTTAAAGTAGGAAATGTTTTACTTGTAGCAGAAAAACAGTATGTGACAGAAGTACACATCAATGCACAGGGCATGCAGGAGATTTGTCAAGGCAACTTAAAGCCTATTTCACAATCTTTTCCTAGACTCAAGCTTCTCTAACAATATCCCTCCTCAGCAGTACAGCAATACTATTGCTGGGGGTTAGGTTTGGTCTTTTTTTTTTTCTTATAGAACTTTCCCCGTAAGTTGCTAGGAGACTAAGTACTGGTACACAGACGGTGCTTGACCAACACAAAGGAGGTGGACATAAGTCAACAGGGGGAAGATCAGCGAGATTTGGGGCAGGAAAAGGACAGGGCTGGGAGTAGCTTCGCTTCTTCTTGCTCTCAGCATCAGAGAGAAGAAGCCAGGCTGCTGCTTGCTGTGGGCGGAGTCCACTGTCAACAGAAAGTCCGGTCCTGGAAAATCTACCATCATCTGCTCGTGTGCTCAGGAATTCTGAGCTCCTTCGCCTGCCCTGCCGGAGCTGGGCCAGCCCTGCCCAGGAGTTGCAGCTTCTCCAGCACTGCTCTTTGTGTTACGCTGTAGCCCCACACTCCCCTGCCTGCTGGGACATCCCCTGCCTGCCAGGGACTTCCTGCCATTCCAGCCACCAGCCTGGGAGTTTCCACCATTCCAGCTTGGTGCTCTCAGAGTCCCAAGGGATCAGACTGCCCCAGGCTTTGTGAAACAAAGCCCCTCGAGGTGCCTGGTTCTGTTTATTATTAGTGCTGTAGTTGTTGCTGTTTGTTTGCTTTGTTATATTTACTAGTAAAGAACTGTTATTCCTTTCCCCATGCCTCTGCCTAAAAACCCCTTTAATTTTCTAAATTATAATAACTTGGAGGGAGGGGATTTGAATCCTCCATTCCTAGAGAGGCCCTGCACCTTGCTATCAAATACCTGTCTTTCAAACCAAAACAACTATACAAGTTTGCTGCAGCCTGCTAAGCCAAAATCTCTTCTCTATTGCTGTGCGAGAATGAAAAAAACAACTTGCAATTTGAAATGGTAAAAAGAATGATCGTATCATCTAACTCATCTCTGGAAATAAGAAGGTTCCCTGCAATTACAGAAGGAAAGGAAAACCAGCCACAATGAACAATGGTGAAGGAGGGAACTCCCAAAGCTATCCACTTTACTGTCCATCTTAATTTTAAGGTAGATCATAAGCCTCGTGTTCTTCCAAAGAGACATTTGATGATATGCAAACATTTAGCAAGGCCTTTGTCTTATAGATTTTACCACACTGGAGAAACGCACATGAAGACTTCACGTTCTTTCTTTGGTTTCTCTTAGCGGAACCCAAGACAGGCATTGAATTTTATCAGCTCAAGAGATATGACTGTCAAGACAGATAGTTTCTTAATTCCTTGAAAGTAAAATTACTTTTGACCACTTACATATTAAAGTGGAAACATTAAAAACAAACCTTTGCAAAACAGAGCAGAATTAGCAGAAGCACATTTCATCAACACAAAACTAGCAAGCACATAATCAGTTTTTTAATAGCTATTTCTTATAAGCCTTTTCTTTCAGAGGGTCCTTTATGTCTCAGATAAGGAGCAGCTAGCATTACAAAATGCCCAAGGCTCTGTCATAATTTCCTGTCATCAGAGTTCAATTTCTCATTAAAAACCATTCACAATTATAATAATTTCAAAGTATTTTGGTGTGGAGAAAATGACATTGAAGCAGAGCCATTAATTTGCCAGTTTATATGCTAACAGTACATAAGAAGTGAAGGAAAAAGTACAAATAAAATCACTTATGTTAAATGCTGAAACCAGTCAAGATCTAAACACTCATGGAGGAACTACACACAGAGCATAGTTTTCCAGGCAACTGGTTGTAGGTTTTTAAAGTTTATTTCATTTACATTTAACTAAGATACAGTATTCTATATACATCAAACAAGAAGGATATCCCTAAAGTATACCCAAACTAACACAACACCATGACCAGAACAAATAGGGATACAGGAGTTGCCTCCCTTGGTATAGACATTAGTAAGTAACAGACCGAGTTTCACATTAACTACTTTTAAGCAGTCTACAAAAAACTCCACACATTCATATTACCATTTTCTCCATAGAAAAAGAATCTGAACAAAGAAGAAAATATTTATGTGTGCTGGGGTAGAGTTAATTTTCTTTGTAGTGGCTGGTACAGGGCTGTTTTTGATTTGTGTTGAACATGGGGTTGGTTGATAATATGTTTTTTACTGACACCCTGGTGAGGAGACTAGGAGTGACTTGGAAGTTGGGAGGAGGCACAGACAGGACAGATGACAAAAGGGATATGCCAGATGACATGACATCATGTTCAGTATATAAAGTGGGAGGAAGAAAGAGGAAGGGAGAGGAATGGGAGATTTTTGGAGTAATTGTCTTCCCAAGTCACTGTTACATGAGGTGGGGCTGTCCTGGAGACGGCTGAACACCTGCCTGCTCATGGGAAGGGCTAAATGCATCCCATGTTTTGTTTTGCATGTGTGCACTTTTCCTTTCCCTATTAAATTGTCTTTGTCTTAACCCATGAGTTTTCCAGCTTTTACCCTTGTCTCCCTGATCCTGATGGTGGGGGACTGAGCGAGTGGCTGTGTGGGCCTTCACTTCCAGCTGGGGTTAAACCACAATGCTGTGAAAGATTAAAATAGTTTTTAAAAGCTGCTGAAAAACCTGATTGTGAAAAACAAAACTTTCAAAAAGTGTCAGCTGAAGATTTTCCATCTTTCTCTATTTGACTGACAAATGTAAAATTTCAATCTCCTTTTTACCAAGCACAAATGCTACCTTCTATAATGCACTGCACTGTCAGTGTTGGGGTTTTTATATTAAACATGAAGTATACAGACGGATACTGAAAGCCAAAAGCAGATGTTAAAATTATCTTCATAATCCTGATAATGCAACATTGCAGAAAACTCCCAGCATCTCTCCTTGATCTTACATATTATCTGAACTTCAATATCCTACAAAAAGTTAGTGAAATTTAAGAAACAAACAAGCAAGAAGACATATTAGACTTAAATAGTCTTCACATTCACTAGTTGTGCAGAAGCATCTCTGGGGAACCATAAGACGTATGCCATTGTTTCCATATACTTCTTCCCTTCCCAGATGAATCAACTGTACACCCATACTCCTTGCTGAGCATTTTTAAGACAGGCAGAACATGACTCAGTGTTTTCATGCATAAGTGATGCCAAATCTATCATAAATCTCAAATTAGGTATCTCCCACATTGCACTCATCAGTTACAGAACAATACAGGGCCAGGTGGATTTTTGTCAGGTGTTCATAATAAAGCTTAAAATGCTGTTATTAAATCTTCATTAGGATCATAGAATTCAGATTAGGATCGCACCATTCAGATAAGTGCCTGAAGGATTGGGAGTTTTGTGCATTCTCATTGTGAATGTATTAATGAATCTTATTTTTAATTAAGCTTTTCTTTACATGGGTACTGAGATCCCCAG
Organism: Hirundo rustica; assembly: GCF_015227805.2. NCBI lineage: Eukaryota > Metazoa > Chordata > Aves > Passeriformes > Hirundinidae > Hirundo > Hirundo rustica. The sequence continues at coordinate 38,212,836 of NC_053488.1, forward strand.
GTTCATTCCACCTCCTTTCAGGTTTTAGGACAGCATTAGAGATCACAGAAATTAACTGAAAAATTCCAATAACCTGACACAGGAGAACATCCTTTTAGCATTACTCTTCTAGATCACAGAATTATATAGTGGTTTGGGTTTGAAGAGACCTTAAAGATCATCTAGTTCCAACCCTCCTGTCATGGGAAGGAACAGCTTGCACTGCACCAGGTTCCAATATGGCCTTGAACACCTCCAAGGACAGGACACCTACTACTTCTCTGGGCAACATGTCTCAGTTGCCATCAGTTGCCTCGCCATCCTCACAGTAAAGAATTTTACCCTAAATATGTAATCTAAACATACGTTCTTTCAGTTATGCAAGGCAGCAAGAAAAACATGGAAATTTATAACTCCTGCACATCAGAGAAACAGAAATAATTCTGTTCCACTGCCATCAAGAACAAAACGCATATTTTTGGATATTTCCCACCAAGCAGATTACAGGAGAGCTGCATATTACTATCCAGAATAACCTCTAAAAGTAACTAAAAATAGCAAGAGAGAAAGTGCATGGGAACACTCTTCTTTACTTAAGCATTAGTGCTGATGTGACTCAGGTTTTACACCATAATATTCCTAGAGAGAAAATAAGCAACAAACAATGTAAGACTGCCAAACAGAGAACTTTACTGCCAGCATTTGGGAAAGAATAACACTATACACAAAAACATGTAAAAGAACAGAAAAAAATTCTTTTAGAAGTTCTGTATTCTGAACCACAAAGATACAGCTTCCTTAGTCAACCTTTCAGAGAGTTTTCCATCACACTAATGGAAACACACTGCTCACAGCTGCTGATCATGGGTCACCAGTTGGCTTCAATCTGTACAAACAAGACTAGCAGTCGTTCAGGACATTTCTCAAAACTAATTTTTTCCCCTCTCAGGCAAAATTAGTGATAAAAATAGCTGAGGCACAGACCTAGACTTTACACATTATATTAAAGCACAAACATTACAATGACAATGGAAAATGCAAATACAGATGGTGAGAAAAAACATACCACGTCTTCATTCTTTTTGTGTAGCACCAGAACACATTTAAATATAGTTTCATATGCAATAAGACAAAACAGAAAACATTTTAAAAGATTCTTCCAGTCATACACCAATGTTACTAAATATAAACTTAAAGCAATTTTTTCCAAAGCCAGAGAAAATTGTAGCACATCACACAAGATCCTATGGACAACTTCAGAGGTTCAAACATACAACATTTTAGTCCACAGACAGAAATGTATTGTTGTTAGATTGTGAGTTCTGTACAACCTGACTATATAGAGAGATTATGCCTGAATGATTCACATACTACTGAAGCCCATGAAAGCTAGGACCCACTAAAATATATACTAGAGTACTTCTACTAGTCATTTTTTTTTCTGCTCCAAATATTTGTCAATATTGAGATGCATGAATAAACAGACTGAAAAATTTGCTGCTATGCTGGAGGAAAAGGAAGCTCCCCATAAATGGTAGCTGAGCTCAAGAACACTGCATTTTTAGTTTTTCTGCATGTATGCAAAAACTTCACAATTCTTTGTAAATCTAAGCATTCAACTGAATTGAGAACTTTTTGAGCCATTAGTATCATCAGAGAAAATTACTCATTGTTTCCTGAATTCCTTAATGCAAAGAAATAAAAGGAAACATCCATCTAGTACAGTCACTCTGAATAGCTTCCTGCCATAATTTCTCCCAGAAGTCATGTATAAATAATGTATGTGCTATTAGACACTTCATTGCTTCAGTTTTCAGACTTTCTACCTTCTACTAATTTCAGTCCTCACTTATGCCACCTGAGACTGGGATGTTTTGCAAATGAGTATCAATAACGTCTTCTTCTGAGTCTAGATCTTTTCATAATACACTGAATATCTTTAGATCAAATATCAGTTAACCTTGTTCCTTTAGAAATTGTTCAGTTTTCTACATTAATATAGCCTGTTTTTAGAAAAATAAGTCAAAAGGTTCTTGATGCCAAATTCATGCAAAAATGTTCTTGAAGCCTATTTGGAACATAATCTTTGTGGATTCTACATATGTTCAAAATACATATACATAGCCTTTTTTTTTTCCTTAAAGGATTATTGCAGCAACTGAAGTCCTTCTGTGACATAAGAGAAAATTAACTTAGACTAGTATTTTTAAATGCAAGATGCCAATCATACGGCTTATTCAACTTCTGTATCTAAGGCTGGTAACAAAAATCCTTTGTTTGGATCTCATTCTCTTTGGCTGTTGTTCTTGAGACCTTTTCACCATGATAAGCAACCTTATGCTAGCTGAATTTTATTTTACTTTTTTGCAAGGTATTAATTTGTTTTTAGAGTTCTGATTAGGATTCTATCACAAAAGCCACAGAAATCCTCTGATGAGGCCATCAAATCACTAATCTATGGAATTCATGGACTACCGTCTATCACATGTAGGCAACATCTATATGCAGGAAAGGTTGCTTTGAATAAGTCAAAATATCCTCAGCACATCTGTTGGCAGAGCCCCTGCATGTGTTGCAGTGCAAAGTACACAGGAGGAATGAGCCCTTATGGTTTGTTAGGTAAAATCAGTGACACAAATGCAGACCAGAGGACACAGTCAGGAAACTGTTCAATTTCTGATAACATATTGGAAGGAAGCAAGAGATTAAGATAATTTAAATTACTACATTCCTCTGTTCTTCCGTCACTAACATTGCTGAGGAGCACAACTTGGTTGTAATTTGACCTATTTTGAACTTAATTATCACTGGATAGTACTCCAGCTAGCTAAACACTAGATATAGAAGTTCACATTGAATATGCCAGATATACGGGTGTTGGCATATATACACATACGCATATATTGCACTATGGCTGCATCAATGGAAGAATTTCTTGAAGTATTCCATATAGTACAGTCAACATCCAGTATTAACTGGTTTTGAGAGTCAGACAATCTCTTAAGCCTCACCATATTTTAAAGCAAATACATTATCTCTCACACAAAAGGCTTCTTGTACTTACGCTTAAACCAGAAAACTGTATATAACTATACAAGCAATATAAGGATTCTCTTTCATTTCGTAATGTAGGTAGGTAACAGCTAAGGCACAACTTCTAATGCGTCATGTCAGTTCTCCAGAACTGCCAAATAAACTGTCTTCTGCTGCTGCATATAAACTTCTGAGTATCAAAGCACTTTTGTTTCCTGAAGAGGTCCTCACAGTTGGACTATTTAATGGAAACCATAGGCCAGACAGAACATTTCAAAAAGATAATAAAAATATTACATTCCTGTTTTAAAGACATTTGTTAAAACACTGATTTAAAGTTCTCCCCACCTGTGGCAGAAAGCTTGCCACTTAGCCCACAGTACCTGAGTTTGCTGGACAGTAACAATGATCTCAACACTCTGCATTTTCAGGAAGCAAGGGACAGCAGAAAGAAGGAAAACCAGAAAAGACGCAGAAACAATTGCTGCCCTCCATTTTTATTGCCATCTCCCAGTGGCTGATTGCATCATGACTGAAAATGAGAGCTGGAGCCTGCAGGTCTTCTGACCAGATCTGTCACCCCAAGTCTGCTGGCCTTTGGCTATAGCCATAAGCAGTAGGGAAAAGCTTTTGATCCACAGAACACTGTGAGATGGTGGGATCAGGACAGCATGGAGTTCTTAGGACTCCTTCATGTGCTAACATGAAGAACCTGTTTGCGCTGAGAAACAATGAAGCCTATTCTAAAGTACTGCCTGGAAGCACAAGAAAACCTTCTGTTATTTGAAAATCAGTTTAAAAACATGAGCTATCAAGACTTACATTTCATTTGCTTGAAGATGGACTTGTTGGGTTCAAGCCAGTGCTGGAAAGACAAAGCAGAGAACAGAGGTTAACATGGATCACAGCAGACAAAAATAGCCTTGTAAATGTACATGGTTCCAGAAATGAGAAGTAAGAATTTTGTTTCACTGAGACATATATAAATGACAAAAGCACCAGCATACTGCAATTGTACTGTATAAGCATACTTGATATCACCAGTGACTGTAAAATAGATGTAGTTGAGACAGAAATAAGACATATTTCAAAGACACATTTAAAGAAGACAGGTTGTAGCCCCCTGCTTGCAGTAGACATTTTAGTCTCATACTTCCAGTCCTTTTTTTCCAGAAGAACGATAATATCAGATAGTAGGGAAGACTATTCAGAAACACTGTCTCTTCCTTAGTGTTGTCTTCTACGTTTCTTAAAACTGAAGAATGTCTAAATAGTATATCTGCAGTCAAAACACACGGGACACAAACTATTGTTCTCGTCTAGCAATAACTAAAAATCTCAAGGGAAGAAGATTGCACTTTTCCAGGAAATGTTCACAATACAGACAGTTAAAGTACAGCAGAGAGATGTGGATGCTTATCAGTGGGTGCCTAACTTTACAGGAAAAGCTTTTGGCAGGAAGAGTTTCATATCTTTTTTTCATTTCTGAGAAAATAAACTCAGGTGTTTCCATAACCAAAAGTTAGGTTCACATTTTAGTTAAGAGCCTTAGCATATCCCCTGCTAGCATTAGCTGACCTGCTCAGGAAGATGTTTTGTCAGACAAAAGAACATGCTGATATTTGAGTGCCGCTTCTGACCACAGCCAGCAGCTTTTGTATTAGTATTTTTCATGTAAGCAAAAAATCTCCACAGTAAAATGAGATTTGTGCTGAGGAAGCAGCTGGTCAAAAGGCACAGCATACAATTTAATAAGCAGACTCAACACTGGAAGACCTTGCACTAAGGGGTTTCATTTTTTAACCCTTTCATTCTAGCTCTAAAACCCTTTGGTCCACCGCAGAAAGAAAACCTAGCATTTATTATACCATATGTAATACTTAAAATATCCTACATGGGCTACCATTTCTCCTCTTAACTTTTAGCAATTCTACCAGAGAAATGTCAGGGCTAGATATTTTGTAGGATTTGTTAATAACTGACAGAAAATTATTACTTCAAAATTTTTGACATCTCAAGAATTCAAATTAAGTCAGGATAACTAAGTTAGTTTTCTGAAAGAGAACTTTTGACAAAACAAATACCTTGGAAAGAACATTTTCAAATATCTGCAGTTTATGTGCTATGGTTGCTCAGAAACTCACACATATAATTTACAGAAGTACTGGAGACAGGCTCTGCAACTTATTTCTATTTGAAGTTCACTTATCACTGAGAGACTGATACAGAACCTGGTACAAACAAAACAAAAAACCAACAACCTCAAACTTCAAACAACGGCCACAACAAAAAAAAAACAACCCTCCAACTTTCTTTACCTATTCCATTTTCCTAGTACATCTCTTTTTAAGGGAAAAAGATGAAAGAAACAGAATTGAAACAGCAATGACAGTTTCACTGACTTACCAGAAATATCTAGGTAATTTCATTCTTTTTTTAGATCATACACATTAATTATTTATATGTTTCATTCTGAAAAATGGGGGCTGAGAGTTGCTCATTAAAAGGTAAAGACAGTCTGATTTAAGAAACCCTATACAGTCTGCAGCAGTTTATAGATACACAATCCAAAATGAATTCACAGATAAGAAACCAAGCCAGACATACAGATATACAAGTGCAATTTCCTTAACCTCCTCACAGACCCACACTACATCCACCAGGATCAGGCCAGTCCTAGATGAAGATTCAGACAATAAAGGCAAACTTGAACAGTGAGCCATGCTGTACTGACCCCAGGAAACTTAAAGAGTATTTATCCACTATTTTCATCTAACAGAAACACAACACCATTTTCTTGACATTTCTTTTTGAAATACCAAGCTGGAATATCAGCACAGATTAGATAAGCATTTAGAACTGTTCAAAAAATTAATCCTATTATAACAAAATAGTCATAGGTTAAAAAAGCCAATTTGCAAATATGAAACCCTCATAAAAACCGTTTGAAAAATGAAAGAGGGGAAACAGATTAAATTCCTCAAACCCCCAGGAATGCAGATTTACCCAGCATGTCCAAAACCAAACATTTCGCTAAGACCTGACCTTCACGGATTAAAAACAATTTGAAAAGACACCGTGCAATTAAGCAATCTAGGCTTTTGCATAGACAGTTTCTACAAGTTCAGAATTCTGTTGTGACCTTTTGTTGGTGGAAGATTGCAAACGCGTACACAGTTCAGCTGAATCTTCCAGAAAACTGAGGATCTACTTTAATTTGTGGAGACTTTCAAAGACACAGCAATTAGGTGCTTAATGCGCTCTGACTGTCAGGGGAAGATAAACACCTAATCATTGCTAATACTTCTGGAAATAGGCGCCCTTATATTTGTTTGCATATTTCAGTTTGAGTTTTAGGAAATATTTTTCCTTGAGTATTATCTTTCAGCCTTCCAGCACTGTCTATTAATAATTAATACCTGTGCCTCATCTCTACTATACAGTATCCAAGCTATATTTATTCCAAAAGTAGTTAGCTCTTAAAGTTAGGAGGAGATTAAGTTCCTGTAAATTACTCAAACTGTTTCTAAAGAAATTTAAATTGAAAAGTATTTGGTTTTCCAAAATGCTTTTTTCATGTAGCAATATTTTTTAACAATTTTCCTGAAGAAGAAAAAAAACAATCTTAGGTGAAAGAAAAATATAACATTTTGAGTGAGGTTGTCAAGATGAATTTTAGAAACATTTTAAATTTTTAGCTGAAAAAAAGAAGTCATTAATATGTATACCACACTGCCTTGCAAGAACAGTCCACAGATGTTTTCAGCTCTTCATTGTAAGGAGATATTGTACCTTTTATTGTACTTGATAAGACTAATGAAAAACCCAAGCAAAATTAGTCAGATATAAAACTGTAACTAGAGACAATCTTTTATTCTTTACTAACAGGACAGTGTGCAAATCAGGGAGAGAAAAAAACTCCAGCAATTTTAAGCAGTTTCATTTCTATCTCACATATTCGACACTGTAGTCCACAAAGGCTACCTTAATTGCAGGATGGCCTACACCCTGGAGGATGGCCTACAGGCTGGCCAGCCAGCTTGGCTTTACATGTGATAGTACTTAATGACCACCAGAAATCATTCCTGCAGGGGCTGAATTTCTTGTTTCACTGAAAGTATGTTAGCAACATGGTTGCTGCCCAATGGGGAAGAAAAGACATTGATCCTAATCCTGCTAACATCTCTGGTTAGGTTCCCGAGATTCAGGTGGTTTTAGAGTCCTTTGCCTCCTGCAAAGCCCTGAGCCGGATGCAAGAAAGAGACAGAGTCTTCAGGTTCTGATTTTCAAGGTTGTGCACTTTGTTTATTATTTCTTATCTTACAATTCTCTCAGTGCCCAACTAAGATCTGCGCAGCTGCTCGGGCATCTGACAACTCCTCCCACACTGGGCTGTCACTGCCTCTTATACTAATATATCTTGCAACATAGGAAGCCTCTCCCATGGACTGGGACCAAAGCCAGCATCTCCCTGGGCTCTGTGCCAGGGTCCCAGACCCCGCTGTCCAGGTCCCAGACCCTCCACGGCAACCAAAGCAATGCCCTGGACTCCAACACTAACACATTGCCAAGCATCCTGAGAGGAGATTCATGTTCAGCACTACTAATTTCTAATCTCTCTACCATAAGATGTTTCAGCAGCTGCTGGATATCTCAGTGATCAGACTCCCTCACAGGAAACAGAAAGATACATAAGAATCTTGAAGGTCAGTCATGGGATAGCTAACAAATCTTGGTGCTTCAAGTGCCAGTGATGCGTAAGCAAGCTATCACGAATATCACTTTTTGTGCTGGGAACCTAAAATATGCTGAGCATTGCCTTCTGATTAAGATTTCATTGCAGTTGTATGCTGTGTTTCAGACTAGTGCAATTTGTACTTCGTAAATAGAGCCTTCACCTTTGATCAGCCCTTAAATGGCGCTGAGTAGTCATTAGCGAGGCCAGGTGTGTTCTTGCTTAACCACAAATACTGTACAGCCAACGTGCTATCAGCTTTCACAGCAAAATCTCAGGGTGAACGAGGACACCCTGCAAGGGTAAAAGCACTGTTCTAGAAAGTTAACTTAACTCTACAAACACTGATATGCTTTTAGTAAAAACACCTCAGCCTGTTTCAACCTGTTTCAAATGAAGCCATTCACTGAGAAGGTCTGAGAGGACTGATCTTGGTTTTGATTCAGCACAGGACTAAAATTTTTAAAACAAGAAGCTGTGAGGAAAGAGGAAACAGTGATAGAATCATAGAAAGCCCTGGGTTGAAAGGAACTTTAAAGACTATTTTGTTCCACCTCCCATGCCATTGTCAAAGATACCTGTGACAAGACCAGGTTGCTCACTTTCATTCAACCTGGCCTTGAACTTCTCCAGGCAACCTATTCTAGTGCCTCACCACCCTGAAAGCAAAGTCTCTTACCTCTTCCAAGCCAAGAGGCTTTTGATTGAGTCCTTATGTTTGCAAAGGGAGCAGTTAGGAAAGGGTGACTGAAAGTGGCCAAATACCATTAATACTTAAATTTCGCTTGGCAAGCAATACTTAGCCAAGTGCTTGGATGTGCATACAGTAAAAGAGAAACAGAAGAACCTGCAGATTTTACAAAAATATTCCAGGCAAGGGCTGGATTGGAAAACTCTGTTTAATCGACAAAAAAGAGCAGGAGAATGGAGATATGAAACACTGCTAGGAAAAAAAAAAATTAAATGCCATCCTATATTAATCTTGAAAATGAATAGCTAATCTTTCTCATGAATGAAGAGCAAAATCAAGGTAAAATTGCTTTAGCGTCAAAGAAGTGGCTTGCATGGGGTCACCTGCCAAAAAAAAAAATATATATATATTTAAAAAATTATATAACATATATATTTTATGTATATATAAAACATATATATTATATATTTTTATATATGTATTAATAGCCAAAGCTCATGGAAGCTCAGACAGGGGAACTGATTAGGTTTCTACTCCATACAGGCACAAGAAATGCCAAAGGATCCAGGGCTTAACATGCGTGCCCTTCTTCAGGCCCTGACACTAATACTTTTTTCCTGTAGTTTCAAGAACTTCCATACCAAAAATATTGGCATTGTTCTGCTGTAGCAAAAGAGGTGCTCCCCTGTATTTTTGCCAAAGCTGGGACACTGATGCTATTTAGTGGCATTCAAATGAGGAAGAAACCAGGTACCTCACTATCACAAATATTTATCTGTTCCAGAAAAGGTAGTCATATACGCTGGAACAGAATCACCATTTGTATGATCCTGAACTGGAATTTATTAAATAAATTTCTGATTTATCACTTCTGTGTGTTGGAGTAGCTGAACTTATCTATAGTCTCTACATCAGTTGAACATCTGGCCATAAAAACCTGTGTATATTGATCTGTGTGTGAGCCACCACATTCTCACAGGCAACAGATTCAAAACTGATGGGAAAATAATCTTTGTTTTTATCAATATATCTTGCAAAAATATTTCATTTGCAAATTTAGTAATCTTCACACAAGATATTTAGTAATATTTCTGAATTAAGTGTATATATGAATATATCCTCTGCACGCTACTATTCATTTCTGTCACATTTTTGTTTAGTACATAAATGCAACTCTACTAGTAGAAGCAAGCTGCCATTTAACTCAGCACTTAGTCTGAAACAGTCTGAGGCAAGCATTTAGGAAAAAAAAAAAAAAAACCAAGAGCAGTGCTACCATTGCACTCAGTGGGCTTTTTCCACCAAGCCTCCACTAAAATTTGTTGGTAAAAGCCTGCAAAGATTTACAAATTTGTTCAAACTCCCGTTTCTAACTCTTCTTTCAAATTCATGACAGCTATAATGAGTTTTATAATTGCCCATGGTTTTCTAAAAACTATTTCTCAATACCAGTGAATTTATATTTAGTTTACTTTGGAGTGTTTCAGTTCTAAGGGCAACTTTTCCCTGACCACATTCTCAAAGCTAATTTACATCATACCTTTCTCTCTCATTCGCTTTTGCTTACCTCTCTGACTCTCTTACTCATTCTCTCACTCACCTCTTTCCCTAGCTGTATTATTTTTGTCTAATCCATTTCTGCATGAAATCTATTTCTATTAGATATAATTCTCACAACCTTCTTTGTTCTTTTTGCAGTTCTACCTTTTTTTTTTTGAACCAGCATGACCTGAAATGTACACAGCAAGCAGTGTTGCAGCAAGAGTTCATGCAAGCAATAACTTTTGTGTTAACTCTGTCCTAGAGTGGAGGTTCATATGCATAAGGATTAAGATTTCTACTAACCTATGGATCAATCACTCTAGGTTTCTGCTTATAATACTTCTGTTCTACCCCTTCATAGAGCTGGAAATATCTTCTCTGTACTGTATGGAGTATTACAACTCCTTATACAAAAACATAACTTCATTAAACTGAGGTTATCTGATGTGTCTTTCTGCCAGCCTTCATTGGATCTAATCTCTGATAACGGGACAGGGCAACTGAGAGGCATGCCACAAGTTTTTTATCCCATTATCAGTCTCAGTGAAGGTGGATACATCAAAGATCATAAAACTCATGCCATAACAACAGAAGCCAAAGTTCTCTTTGTTACAAGGCCTTTTGAAAGTTCTTTAGCCAACAGGCTAAAAGTTTACAAGCATCTACTTAAGCTAATCAATAAACACCAAACATACACCTTACAGCATACAACAATTGCTTGTTTTATGTTATTTGCAGCTCAGAATCTTTCTATGCTCCAAATATTTCAAGGCCTAAATTTCAGCTCTGTTTCAAACCCCTATCTATGTAAGCTTACTACAGCAATGTGAGACTCCTCTGCTTTTTCAGTTCCCACAATTCCCCCTCTCTGGGGGGAATTCCACAGTCATGTGGGACTAGGTGCACATTTTTAGAAACATGTATTACATAGCTGCTCTTGCTAAAGTAGAGATCAGCTGCATCCAAGATTTGTTGACCCTTCCTAAAGGTCTCTCTGATGAGGAACTGCTGTGTATTTTGTCTATATCTCCCATTAAAAAAAGAAGCACTACTTCATGGTGAAGAAATTAATTACCAACAGACCAGAGGCTACAATTTCCTCCCCGAGTAAATACTGAGTAAAGGCTGAGCTACTTAGTTTGTAGGATTAAACAAATATTCTGCCCAGGTCAATTGTAAGTGATATACTTTTGTATACAATTGGGTCTCCCCACCACCCTTACTTAGTGAAATAAATTAAATAAAATCTGACAAAAAAAAACCCCCTATATCTGTGTAGAATTGTCACCCAATATTCACCATATTTAACTTGAAAGCAAAATGAGAATTGTATTTGTGACAGCTCTCTAGGGGGAAATTAGCAGGCAGACCAACAAATCCATACTGTCCAGTGCCATCTTTCTGTCAAAGCACAAAAGAAGGCTCTGTCCTCTGGAAAAGTCAGAAAACCCCAGTGTACTCAAAGCTACCACTCAGGATCAGCTGCATAGAGGTAGTGTACTCATAGAGTAGTTCCACTAATTTGAAAGCTTTATTTTCATACTGCCAGACATACAAGCACAGAGCTAAAACCACTGCACTGCTCTGCTGCTTCCAGACAGCCCTGCAGCACACCCCTATGACAAATGCTTAGGGGTGATCACAATTTCAAACATCTCCATAGTGACAGGTAAGACCTCACAGTTGCTTCAGGGTCCTACAAAGCTTTTTTATGATATTTCCAACCTACCCCATGGGTAGCTCCAAGGTATTTCTGTCTAACCACCAACTCATACTTCCACATTCAAAAACAAAATCACAAACATGTGCTCAGATGGATCCACAGTAATGAAAAATAACAGGAAGTAAGTATTTCCAAGTTTAAATCATTGTTCAGGTGCCTTTCTGAAGGGACTTGAAAGACTATATTTTACCACATTAACATCTTCTTTCTGTTGAATCTCCCCTTGCACTCAAGAACAACGGCCTCTTTCAACAAGAAATCTACTCTAAAGAAGATGCTGAACAGCAGCTTCACTATATCATTCTATTCTCATCTTGTGCCAATCCAAAAAACACAAAGAAACTGCTCAATAAACCCAGGGTACCTGGCACAGAATTAGTCATTCTGAATTTCCACAAGTGCTAGAGTGTGACAATTGGCCTCAATATAGTATTTAGTACATGAAAAGGCAACAGGCATAATTCCTTGAGTCAGTAACAGGCATGGTTCCTACTAGAAACTGTTAAAAAGCAGGAACTCCAAATAATGGTTTCTGGGTTATTACAGTGTATCTCTCTTTACTCTCTTGAGATTTCCTGGGTTGGCTTTGGCCTAGTCTATTCACCAATATGGCAGCTTACTTTCATGAAACCATACAGGAACTTAACACTTGAGAACTATATAGAATCATAAAACATCAAGGCTGGAAGACACCTTTAACATCATCCAGTCCCATTTTTCACCCAGCACTATCACTACAACATTTGAATCCCTAAACCACATAACCCAGTAGCAGCTCCAGACTCCCCTTGAGCACCTTCAGGGATGGTGACTCCACCACCCACCCAGGAAACCTACTTCCTGACCATCCTAAGAGTGAAAAAATTTCCTAATAACTAATCTGAATTTCCACTGTCTCATATTAAGACCATTTTCTCTGTCCCTCTCGGTGCATACACAGTAGAGGAGACCAGTCCCCACCCCACTGCACCCTCCTTTCAGGGAGTTGTGGAGAATGATGGGGTTCTCCCTGAGCATCCTCTTCTCCAGACTAAACAAACCAAGATCCCTCAGCTATTCCTCATATGATATGCCTTCTTAGTTCTTTCATAAGCTATGTCGGCCTTCTCTCCAGCACCTCAAAGTCCTTTTCAAAGTGTGGCCTCATCAGTCCAGAGGAATGATCTCTGCCCTGGTCAAATTTGACCAAAAAGTAGCTTCAAATGTTACTACAGTTTAGAGGCAGGCAGATGGACAATGTGATCCCACATAATTTTCTCAGAAATCCTTGTGAAAGAGTCAACAGTTAATATATGAACACTAGGAACTCCTTTGTTCTCAGTATTATTGGACATAAATTGACATACCACAGTTTACTGCATACTATTAGTACTCCATGGACATTTATGAATCTACACTAAGGCAGTTTCTCCAAAGGAACATCCAAATGTGATGCTAAAAGATACAACATGATGGAGAACCTAAGATTTTTAACTGCTATTTCAATTTGATTTTATTGTCATTGTTACTTTCCTATAGATTCAAAGACATAAGAGATTCAACACTACCTTCTGTTAAGGGAGTCTTCCAGAGTTTGGTGGGGTTTTTTTGTTTGTTTTTTTTTGTTTGTTTGTTTGTTTTGTTTTTTTGTTTGTCATCTGCAGTAGAATACAGAAAACTACAGAAAGTTTTTTAAAGTTTAAGTATGCTCAAAGCATGCACACATGTTTATTTATGTAGGAGGAAAGGATTATAATAAAAGTGGAGTTGGCAAGAGAAGGAAATATATATTATTACTTACTTAAAAAATAATCTATAAAAACACCACCTGTTTTCCTACATTTCTAATTTTTTTTTTTTGACATAAGACAATTGGCTCAATTTTCTACATTTTTTATGCAGTCAGAAATCTTGAAACATTTAAATTTCAGAATGTGAAATATTTAAACAAGTCATTTTTTAAATTCTCAATCTCAGTCAAACATTTCAATACTCCTAAATGCTACATTTTTGTAGCATACTCTGCATTTAGAAGACATTTTGCATTTATTAAAGCTGGTATTTTTGCCTGCTTGAGCTCCCTCATTACAACACAAAAGGACTGAAAATTAGCTTTCAGAGTAGCTATGGAACATTTGCACAAAAAAAAAAAAAAAATTTAATAAAATGGAGGCAAGTATCACTGCTAGACTAAATGCCAGCAGGAGTAAATCTGTATAATATTTCATATATAAGTATGAATTATCTGGTGTACACCAGATAATAATATACCATTATTTCATATAGTTTAACTATTCAAAAAATTAATCAAGATTAATTCACCAAAAGCCAGAATTAAATGCATTTATTCTGGATAATGGTTCTTTTGGAACCATTGATACAGCCATTTCTGCGCAAACACGAAGACTATGCCGTCAAATATAAAATTCTACAACATATGAAGTGCTACAATAGAGGCATTTATTCCAAGATATTCAGCAAAGCAACATCCATTGTGTGCTACATACATCAGAATCAATAATAACGCTCCTAAGAAAAAGTTATGCCTTCTTGTTTCAGTCCCTATTACATCTTGTTTGAAAGAACAGTCAGAAGATGATGCCTAGTCTCTATCTTTGCCAATATAAACTCCTTCCATAAAATAATAGAGAGTTCTCCTAAAATTATTTACCAACCTGATAAAATATTTTTCCCCACTGTCTCCATTAGGACTGTCTCAGACTGTACAACTCTGACTTCCTTCAAGGACCACCTGCCTTGCTTAAGATTTCATTTTCTTTCTATTTTACACTATGATGCACATATATTATATCTTCCTAGGTTTTATTTCCTGTACTAAAATGTTGCAGCAGCCCTCCTGTTAGAGGACAGAAATGAGGCAAGACACAGACTTCCTGTTTATCACAGCATGAAAAGGGTCCTGGTTTATTCCTCTTTACAGCTCAGCCATCCTGACTCCAACTATTCACTGCAGCAAGCTCCTACTGTAGGTTTCCCTTGCAGCCTCTAACTGCTGGTTATTTCCGGATAAACTATGACTGCATGCATCTGTTTGCAGACTCTTACTGCAGGCTTTTACCTAGCTAGACTATGGCTGCAACTTCCAACAACAGGCTCTAACTGCAGACCCAGACTGACCTCACAGCAGTGACTCTCTCTCCCCAGGATTCTGATTCTTTTTCTTCATGATCCTCCATGATGAGCCCCTCATTAGCTAACCCACTCTCTTTTTTAATCACACTTATCTTTATTGAATACAGGTGTGACTCATCAGGGGCAAGGCTGGATCGGTAATTAACACAGCTGTTACTTATCAGGGATGAGGCCACCTGCGTTCCCTTCTCCTACACTAAAAGGGTGTGCCTTTCTTGAAATCAACTCATAAACAAGCTCTCCACTCTCATTATGTTCTTAATACACCTTCTTTCCTCCTCCCTTCTTCAGTTAAGTTCATCTTTCTTGAATACAGATATCTAGATCAGAGCAGCTGAGGTCTCATTAGAGTCTAATGATATTAATACCTTCCCAAAATACAAGAAGCAAACAAAGTGTTGTCTTTTACCATAGCCACGTCATGCACTAAAACCAGCCTAGTCAATAATAATTTTATTCATTTTCCCGCATGGCTTTATTTGCCACTGGGGCAGTGAAGTACCTTGTCACACATATTATTAATTGGTATAGCCTGAACTATCACTTTCCTTCAAAGTAATTGTGCTTGGTCAAACCACAAGGTTTAGATTCAGAAAGAAGCTGTTGCTGAAATCCGCCTACTGATCCTTACTGAGATACTGTTTGTGTTTTGTGACACATCTCACCAAGCCATAATAATGTACTGCAGAAAATGTGTCTCCCCTTCTCCTTGATGGGATTTGTAAGAATTCCATTAAGTCTTGTAAAATTTTTCTACCAAATTATTCCACTGAGCTTTGAAAATTTATTTTACAGAACTGTAAGTATCCTTATCTACAGTGGCTACAATCATGTATCATTTCTCCTGTGACCCACCACATCCTATACTTCCTATAGCTTATCTCTTTAACAGCATGCCTAGACAACTACTGATTTTTTTTTTTTTTTTTTTTTTTTTTTTTTTTTTTTTTTTTTTTTGTTAGATGAATTCCAGGCATCTAAACTCAAAACTGCTAAAATAAAAAACAGTGAGGAAAACTGTCACATACTTCATAAAGTCAAACCCACAATCTCCTTAGTTTTTTACAGAGCTGTCCTGGTTTTGGCTAGGACAGAGTTAACTTTTTGCAGTAACCATGAGTTGGGAAAGCCTGGAGATGTGTGGGCATGTCTGAATTATTATATATTCATGTCATTGCTGGGGTGCAGAAGTAAGGAATTCTTGGACTTCCAGGAACATACTCATGACAATATAAGATACTTAATACCAAAATAGCTTATTTTGATGGCTTGTAATATAAGAGACGAATGTACATTGCTTTCTACTCATAAACAAAACATTTAAGTCTGCACAAAGAAGAGTCCCTTATAAACCATGTCTTAATTAGTGACAGAATTTAAAATAAAGAAATAATATTCACTTAGGGAAGTTATCAATATTCTTGAAAACATGAGAGCAATTGCAAATCAGCACTTCAAAATGCACTTATGGAGAATATAAGTTTGTTAAGTATGTTTAACAAAATCCAGCTGAAGAGTTGCTACAAGCCACTGTACAACAGGTGGTAGCAGCAACATTCCCTAGTTGTGGGATACAAAAGGAAATGAAAACACAAGACTTTTTAGGTAAGAACATTTTTTATTTCTCAAATTGTCTTGTGCTACTAAGCAAGAGAAAATTTTAGCTTCTGCATTCTCTTCCATAAACTTAGCACTAAATTAGCCATAGCACAAGATGTAAAACAAGTGAATAGCCATGATGACAATGCAGTGAATTTAGCTAACAGTATAGGTAACAGGTCTTTGAGACATGGGAACTGCATGCCCATTATGATAGAATGGGCATCACAACGGATTTGGGGTTTTGGAGTTTTTTTCTGAAGCATCACCATTTTAAAGTATTCTGACAAAAAACCAAACCAAACCAAACCAAAACAAACAAACAAAACAAAACAACAACAACAACAACAAACACCAAAAAAACACCCCCACACTTTTATTTAAAAGACCCTCTCTATTTCCATTAATATTTCTGCAGATTTTTTGAGTGATTGTCAGAGAAAGTTCCTACAGAAGTAAGTGTTTGTTAAGTCTTTCTTAATTAGAGCCCGATCCAGTGCTCCACCTAATTTTCCTATCAATTCCAAAAGGGTGAACATCTCTATAATTTTTATGATTGTGAAGAATTAAGAACACAGGTCAGACTAACTGCTAATTATTTTTACTTTAAAAAGGGGCTGCAATGGAAATTAGCTGGTGTAGCTTTGCAAAGCTTTTTTAATTCTATGAGGCTGAGCTGATGGTGTTGCCCCAACTGCAGTGATTTTGGACAAAACTAATTGAGGTATAGCAAGAGATATCCAAATTATTTTTTTCCTCTTAAATCACAGCAGCTTCAAACTGGTAATTTTTTCCAGAGATTAAATGTCATTATATGTATCCAAGATATTTAAAGTCACATATCTAAGTCTTAATATTGAGACCAGCAGGACAACATGGTGAAGAAGCAGTTCTGAATTTCAGTGTCTGAGGAATTCTGCTTCCTGTGTTCACCATTTGCTCCTACTCTCATACAGTAGAAGTCATCTGAAGCCACGCAGGGGTTAGCAGTAGCAAATCACCTATAAAATACAACCTGCAGAACCACCTAACACCTAGGAAAGATGATTAATTACTGTACACAAAAATGCCTATAGCACAGGTCTGAGAATTTTATTGCAGAAATACAAAGATGCTTATCAGGAGGACCAACCTGACGAACCCCACAATGCTTGACAAATCACATCTATTTTCTGTATCAAAGATTTTAAATATATGCACCCTGTGATGGGTGAAATAGAATGACTGCTTTTACCTCATAAACATAATAGGAATTCTTATTCTTACATATCCCAAAAGTCATCACTAAGAGAAAACTAAAAATCCCAAATGCCAGTGCATTGTCAGAGCCTAGAGCTGCACTGTGCTGACTGAGCCATGCCTATAGATTATTTTCTAGTTTAAGTGCCCAGAACTACATAAATCAGAAAATATCATATACAATAATGATAATTGTTATGGTTATGGTGATGATGATGATGATAATAAAAATAATAATAATACATTAAGTGAGGGGAAAATTAATTTAATAATGCCACTTTAGGAACCTCTACAGATTATAGCCCAAGTACAAATACTCAGAGATACATAACTTTGCATTAGAACTCACACACTTATTTAAAAAAAAAAAAAATCAATTAACTTTACTTAAAAGCAAATTTAGTCAAGGACTACATACATACCCTCTGCTTCTCAGGGTCAACATATCGAATGCCAAAATAGTCTTTTTCCAGCAAGCTGTAATAGTTGCAGATGTGATCTATAAGAAACTGACCTTTGGTTTCCCTCTGTAAAAAGATAAAAAATTATGCATTATATTGAGTATTGAATTTGCTGTCTACAAATCTGTGCAAAGTGTCAAGAAAAATGGCACATGAAATTTGTTGTTATTCACATAAGTACAAGGATTGAACCATTTATCTTCTCTAAAATATTCAAGAGATTAATGATCAATACACCTCCTGCACATTCACAGATTGGTTAAGAAAATATCACTATTCCTATCTCAGGAAAACTGCTGCTCTAATGGCTACAAATTTGTAAAACTTAATATACTATTAGCAATCATATTTCTGTGGATGCAATAATGGCATAACAGATATTCATTTACATATAGAGTTTCAAAACACTCTGTTATTTTCTTATCACCCAAATTTGAAGGCAGATCTGAGTGTGAGTACTCTACTGGATCTTTGCACAGTGCCCACAGCAAGAGAGAACTGATCCTTAATTCCCTCAATTAAGCCAGAGCTACAGTACAAAAAACAAATGCCCAGATGGCTGAAAGAGAAGTTTTCATTTCTGTGTTGTCACTAGGTAATTGTGGCCTTATCAAATCTTACAGTTACACATGATACTTAACATACAATCTCATTCTTTCTTTCTGTTTCCCTCGGCCTCTAAAGTATGTGTCTATTCTCCTTTATCTGATGCCTAATATGGAGATACTACATGAGTTTTCACATTTCTTCTGATCCAGCTAATGTTACATGGTTTTTTTCTGAAATGTGATTTGTGTCAATATTAGCATGGGGCTAAAGCTATTTTCCTAAAGAGCCCACTCCAAGCAGACAAAGGTGCTTCACTACACAGTGGCACAGATCGCTGCATTTTTTTCCCTCTATGTGCCTACCCTGGTCCGACACTGAGATGTCTTTGCTGTGGACCAGGTAGTAAGAATCTACCCTTTGCTGACATGAAACTATTTGAATTTAGCTCTTTAATGTCTACTGAATGTAAACTACACAGAACATGAAATAATTCTGTATATAAGTAATACTTACTTGTCTTTCTCCAAACTACTCCCTGAAAACTTTGATGCTATGCCTTGTTCAAACTTTTTTTAAGAGGCAATTTAAGCCACAGAGAGCATGGCAAGCAAAATTGAAGGGATAGCACCTATGCATCCCGTGGTGCTTTCTAAGCCTGGGTATTGCTAGCATTTCCATTTTGCACAGAAGCAACTGAGCCAAAACCAGTACCATGGCCTTTTGGAGGTCATACTCTAAAGAGCAGAGGAAGCAATGGCCCAGGCACCACCACTGTCTGGTGAGACCTACGGCTTCCCACAGGAAAAATGAGACATGCTTCAAGACTGGAGAGTTAAAAAATAATACAATCTGTAAACTAAATTTTTGTTCTCTAACCTTTACAATTAATAAGGAATTCTCATGTAGGTAGAGTTGCTTGGTTTTGATTTCCATCACTCAACCAACAGATAACTGAATAAAAAGCACCCGCAGTTAAGGCCCTAGAGTGAGATGCATTGCCCTTCTGTACACTGAGGTTCCTGAGGACGTAACTTTGCCTGCCATAGGGACCTTCTCTCCTCCCAAATTCACTTCCAGACACAATGGAATTGCTAATTTCTATACAGGTTTCCTTTTCCTAGATGTGTGTGCCTCTGTTTCAAATGCTACCTGTGTAAGCTACCTGCTTCCCCTGCTCCTATCTGTCTCCACCTTCTATCTCCTATAAATTTAAGTCCTGTACTATTTCATACACTCCTGCTTGCCTGGAGGTTATCTCTGCCTTGTCTGCACATGTTGCTTCTATAATTTGTTTTCCTATTTTTAAACAGACATTGTCAAAGGATGCTAACACAATTTGTCTCTTCAGTTTGTGTCACGCAACCTCATGCTTTGCACTCTGCATTGTTACCTTTTTCCAAGTAACTTAGATGCAACAGGTTTCCTTGTGTAATTGCTCCCTTCCAGCCTCAAGACTTTTAAAAATCAACTTGTTTACTGTTAAGAGTGGTTAACGTGTTCACTGACATTTTTTTTGTGCTGTATGCAGTTACAAGTATGGACATCCTGGAGACAACATATAGAACACTTTCCTCAAAAGGAAAAGTTCTATCAAAGACTGAAAAATACAAAAGGAAAACTGTCACTCTCCTTGTAGCTGACAAAAAAAAAAAGGTCTACCCTTATGCAGTCATATTTCAATTAAGTGCTTTCTAACTTAAAATCTTTTAAGTGTCTGGAAAATTTTGTGACTATGAGAGACCATCAAAATATTCACAAAATTGCATGGTGACATTTCATTACAAAGGCAGTAGAAAATATAAACACATAAGTAACATTTAAGTTGCATACAGTTTTAAATTTGTAGCAAATTAAATAGGACTGGGAAATAACAGCTATTAGATGACTCAGGTACAATCAAACATGAAAACAGATTTTACCAGCAACAATGTACAAACGAAATCCATGTTTTAAAACACTGGAAATGAGGAAACCAGACTATCCGTGTTTTTATGTGACAATATTAGAGGGTGTTACTGGAAGAATAGTGTCATACAATCTTCTACAACAAACTACTAGGGTTCACATTCTAATTTATGAATTTTAAAAGCCTTTTGCTTCAGTCACCTAAATAATCACAAATTTCTGAGTTCCTGAAGAAACTGATAGAAGCATACATAATGTTTATACATCCAGTAACAACGTTCTGTGTCTAAAAGGAACTGATGCCCTAGTTTTCTTCCTTGGAAAATAGATGATGGAAACAAACCAAACAAAAAAGAGCAAAAAGCCTCCAAGCTAGATTCATGCTCTAGCAATCTTTAAGCCTTCCATCAACAAATAGAAGGGAATAGTTAATAACTTCACCCTTGGTTAGTATAACCCCTTTGGTTAATTACATTTTTTAAAAAATATTCAAGATGCATGAAAGTGGGCTAATTCAGCACATGCACAATGTAGTGAGAGTCTTCCTATGCGCCTGCAAATATTTCACTATTAAAGCCTTCTAGACACCTGAAATTTTTGAAAAAACACAGACCTTAACTGATACACAGAGGCAAATACTTGATATGGCACAAAGCACATCAAGTCCTAATTCATAACAGATTGTATGACAAGGATGGGTAATGGTGGTTAATTTTATTTTCTGCAAACACCACACAATGCTTCAAATTCTTCTGAGCTTTAGAATCTAACAATCTTTTTCAATTTATTACACATTGCTACATATTACCATGCTACAAGAGAAAATATTAAAACCAATTTTCATTCTTATTTGTGCAAAATCTGAATAACAAAAATTAAGAACAGCTAGTCATCCACAACAGAGCAGGGGAATGGATTTGGGTCAGCGAATAATGGTTATAAAATATTGCCTGAAATTTCAGACAATTGCCATACAGCTTTCCAATTAAGTGATCATTATTTAAGAAAAAAAAAATAAAATAAAAAAATCCCCAAACAAACAAAAGCAATCCTTAAGCCCTTCTGTACAAAAAAGTACTTTGCAGCAATTCAGAAAAATAATTTTATATTACATTTTAGAATGTCAGAACATGAAAAAATTACATAATAAAGAGAGCCATTATTTCAAACACCACAGAAGAATTTCAGCCACAAACAGTAATCTGAAAGTAAAAATCAACTTGCACATTTAAAATTTTTACAGGTCATATATCTGAGAATTACACCATAGTTCACTCAGAAACCATCTATTATTGTCCATTAAAGAAGATATATGCAAGCAGAAACAAGAGTCAGAAAAGTCTGTAAGCGAGAGATATGAAATGTCCTGAACTGTATACAATACATTGTTTTCAATGAAAGAATAACATTAAATAAGCCACTTTTTTCTAAGTCTCTTCATTCAAATATATCTGTCTCAAATGAGAAATATTTTCCTTCCGATTTTTGTAACCCATGCACTGGCTTTAAACAAAGTCCTATAATGTAGATATTCCACACACTCAAAACAAAAATTTGGAGATTTCTATAAATAATTTGAGGAATGTCTTTTTCCTAAAGCTGTATTTGAATATCTCACCTTAATACCACTAAAATCCCACAACAAACCCCAACACATATGCAACGGATATAATACCATGTAAATGACAAAGTCCCTGAACACACAAGGTCAGTTTGCAAATAACTGTTAAAGACTGCTTTTTAAGCTGGATCAAAAGTTTTCATTTCTATTGAAACATATGTGTATCAAATAAATTTGCAGCTGTGGCAAAAGAATTAAGCAAAACAGGGGATGTTCTCTACTCCAACAAGATATGGAAACATGATCACACAGAGTCTTCCATTGATGGACTCACAGGGCAACCTGAGTTTGTTCCATAGCTCTAGGAACTGAGTAATAAACTGGAGAAATGTTTCATTTTCCCTTCCAGACACTCTTATTACAGCTGCCATTTCTGCAACTCTGCAAATTATGACTGAGTAACCTAATTCCTTGGAAATTTCTCTGGTATACAGAAACAAATCCAAACAACAATCCTTGTCGCTCTTGAGCAGTTTAACACGTGATCCCCATCTCATGCTTGGTTTGGGGATTTCTTTTTTTATTTCAACTATCTTGATGCAACTTAAAAAACAAGGCAGAGTGTAACTTGTTCTACCAATTTAACAACTCTCCAGTGATGTAAAATGAGACCAAAAAGCCTTTGTGACTGCTTTACAAATCTGAAAGTGAGTGAAAAACTGCTTATAGCAGTTTAAGATCTTACATTCAGTGAAATGTTTTCCCTATTTGCAATAGCTTCACTGTGGAGTTCTGTGTCTATTTATCTGAATGTCGTCACAAGGAAGAGCAAGAATCAGAAGCAGTTTAAACACATTTCTGCTCTGTTATCTAACCACTGAAGTCCTGCCAGCTCTGCTTATCTCTGTCAGGAAACCACTCACATTACTAAGAAATGTGCAGAGTCATAAACACAGTATTTATTTGTACTGGGGATTTCAATCTTCATCCCATAAGTGTCTTGTGTGAATAGCTCCCAACAGTGACCCTCTGTGTAAAGCTGGTCACATACTTAAGTGCTTACTTAAGCGCAAAGCCACACACACAAAAAACAAAACAAAACAAAACAAACAAAGAAAAAACCACCAAAAAACCATCAACACAACAAACAAAGCACAATAAAGCTAACATTTCTCTCTACATTAATGGAAAGGCAGGCTCTCAGGCAAGGCAAGCTGTAGTTTGATTTTGTATGCTTGTTTTCTTCAGTGTGCAACATATTTTGAAGTTCTATGGATGTAAAAGAATTAAACACATGCATTGAAGAACAATCATGACAGAACCATAGAATGAAAAAAAATCCAGTTAGAAAAACTGATAAAATCATTGCCAAAAAAAAAAAAAAAAAAAATATCTTTACCCACTGAGAAATATGTGGACAATATGTAACAATCAAAAAAAGCAACAGAGCTAAACTGCATCTTCGACTGCCACACCTGACATTTTTAATTTCTCTTTGGACATCTTTGTAGTGGTTTTTTGTTCACCATATTCTGGTCTTAGTACTCATTCTTTTACTGTGGGAGAGAGACTAGGAGAAAAGCAAAGCAGGATCAAGCTTAAAAATAAACAAATAGTTTTATTAACACACACTAAAAGAATGGAAAAAGAAAGTTGGGGAAAAAAACTAAAAACAGAATGAAACCTCAAAAACACCCTTCTCCTTACAAACTGCTAACTTTCCTACAAAGCAGCATAAAGAGACAAAACTTGTAATTTTCAGTCAGTTTCACTATCTGATAACAGTCTTTCATCAATTCTTTAGGGGAAGAGTCTCTCTTAGAGTCATGGATCCCACTGACAACTTAGAACAGTTCTCTTGTGTGTTTTAAACTGTCACAAAAACAACTGCCCAGAGAAACCTGCCTTTGTGACCCTCCCAGGAGCAGTTTCCCAAGCTGCTTATGGGTCACGGGTCTTAGACTTTTGCATACTGGGGTGTCAGCTTTTAAAGATGAATAACTCCGAAGGAAAAGGATTCTTCATCTCAAGGCATAGAGACATCTTCTCACTTCTTCACTAGCTCAGAGGACTCCTCTAACTTTATCTCTGTTCAAGCATCTCATGGAATTAATATCGCTTAGTCCATCACAAACACCTTTGCTCAAATCCACACACAAATCTAAACAATCATCTCCCCAAATGCATATCTTTCCAGGATTTAAAGGGATAATCTACATATAAAGTTCATTTCCATGGCTCAAGAAGGATGGAATGACAAACTCTTCAACCCCCTGTCCCAATAACAGTCTTTTCACTTCTGCTCCACTGACTTCATGCTGTTTCTTCTTTATGTTCACTCTGTCCCTTTCTTTTCTCTCTCAGGGAAGGGTTAGGCCCTGGAAGCTTCATGTTGCCAGGAAAGGGTTAAACCTGCCCAGAGTATTTTCACTCCTGCGGTAGATGTTAGATGTTCAAGGCCAAGCTGGTGAGGGAGGGAAAAAGTCAAGCAGAAACATGAGGGATCAGAGCACCCGGGCAGTCCAGAATCAAAAAACCCAGTCAGGATCGTAAATGCCTTTTTTGCCCACCCCTCAGTGTAAATCAGGGAGGCTCAGCCTAAATGGTGCCCATAACTCTTATCAAGGCAGAGATCCCTCCCTGCTCTGAGGACGTTTGGAGCAAGTTGGCCAGGCCTCAGGCCAGTTCCCCCCACCAAAAAAAGGCGGAGGGAAGCAGCAGGCCCAACTCGATGTTACCTGTACCTGTGGCCAAAGAAAAAAAACAGCTGACCTGCAGGAAATTAAGGTGTTTTATATGGTACTTCCCAAGGTCGTAGCCGACATTTTTCAGTGGTTAAAACAGATACCAATATTCCAACTAAGCCTCTGATAGGTCCCTGTCCTTTCTAAAGCAATTCCCAGGTCTTGACCTGGAAAATCATTCCACATTCCTCTATGACTAAAAAACTGTACTAACCCATGACATCCTCTACCAGTAACAAGATAGTATTTCTTCCAGGCTTTTCATGAGAGAAATAACTTGAATCCCAGAAGACACACATCTTCCATTCCATCGACAATGGAATATAGCTCAGTATGGGGCCAGCTCTTGTATACCAAAGTACGGCTGTGGAAGAACATCTGGGAGCAGTTCTCTGCTCATCTGCATTTTGATACGGCTGGCATCACATTTGCATTTGTCTCCAGTAGAACAGCAAAAAAGTTCACTAAGCATCACTGGACTGGGATGTGCCCAAATTTCTCAGTACCTTCTAGATCAATTTTTAAGTCTTTCCTGAATAACAGAATCTGGAACAGAACCCTCATTCTGCAGCAACCAAAGTCAGTGAGGTGGAACAGACTCAACTCCAAGGTTGAGTAAAGGTAAACTCCAAGGTAAAACTGGGCCAGCCCTAACCCTGACAATCTCCAATGATCTCTGCAAATTTCTTATGGCTCTTTGGATTTACGGATTCATTGAGACTACAAATGACAGCAAGCACTCACAAGGTAAGACAGATACACGGACAAGTCCTTTGCCATTTTCTGTTCCTTCTTTGGAACAAACAGGAATATATGAAAATGCTTCATAAGAACAGAATATTGAAGAATGCCTTCAAAATATGTAGAACAATAAAGGCCTGCCTGTTTCATTCCTCAGCTAAAGTGGTAAAATTCTTTAAAAGGAATTCCTGACTTCCAAAATCAGCATCCTCCAGTATTTTATACTATTTCAAAATACACTGGAAGTCTAGTCTAGTCTAGTATATAACATTTACCACAAAATTTTCTCAGTTGTAAGAAGAGCCAGTTATAACTTATTTCTCTTTTGTAGTTTAAGTTCCAAAATAAATAAGGCAACAAACTTTTGCTGAAAGAAAACAAGCAAATTGGAAATGGAAGATTTTATTTTAGAAATAAAGTATTTATCACAGATTCTTCTTCTGTTAACAGTGAGGAATTCATTATAATTCTACAAACCTAAAACAAAGCAAAAAAAAAGGCCAATTATTTTTAATGAAAGGCACAAAACATTACACTGCAATAAATTAGCTTGCATTTACTAAATGGTCCTCTTCCAAACGTTATTTTATATTAGTTAAGTCTTCCAAAGTATATTTTGTTCAATATACTAGTTAATATTTCTATATTTATTAAATTTACTAAATCTATTAAAAATAATTTATATCAACTATCTAATTCTAGAAGATAGTTAGAGAGGAAGATTTTTTAAAATATGTCATTTAATACATTTTGTTATGTATAAAAGTATGTGAATAGATGATAGAAAACATTAGAGAACTAATGTCCATCTTATTTCATTGGGAATTTAGCAATCAGTAGTGATAAAGAATACTTCATGTCTGAGACACAAACTACCCATACTCCTCTGGTTTTAGACTTTATTTGGTCTTAAAGAACATAATTTTTACAAATATATCAGTCTTTAAACTTCAGTTTCTAAGCTCTTAATTTTCAGTTTCTAAGCTCTTAATTTTCAGTTGAGCCTGAAGCTACAGATACTAATAAAGGGAACTAAAGGGAAAAGAACCCCATAAACTAGTCTTTATTTATAGTTTCTTTTGGGCAAGAAATATACAAATACATCTTAAAAATAAAGGAGAAGGGAAAGAAAAAAAGAATAATGTCTATGTTAAGAAGAAGAGAAATAAGCAAGGAGCAATTTCAAGGCTGTATGTGTGAAAGTAGCTGAGGCAGTCCTATTAATCTTAAATGAAACAGCATGACTAAATGTACACAGCATTGAAAATTTACCCAGAAATAACTGCTGCAGTGAGGTCAGAAACATACTTGTCAAATTCCTCTTATGTGCTAACTTGTTTGGAAAACAAAGATCATTTGAGGTTATTTCTCTTTCTTTAATTTGCACTATTCATTTGCACAGATGGACAGACTTGTCCATAAGACAGCATATTTTTACTCTCTCTTAACTTAGAGGTCATTTTATGAGGATAATGCTCAAATAATAATAAATGAAGAGGAAAAGGAGAAAATTACACCAAAGAAAGAAACCCACAATGCCAGTCCCATACAATGAAAACTATTCTAAAAGCAGAACACTATGGAAAATGAAAACTATATTCTACTACAGGGTAAAACCTGGACAGCAGCAGTGAAGGCAGGTAACAGCCTTCACACAATCAGTTCTTGACCTCAGTGATATTCTGCAAGTAAATGACTCATGGGTAAGTTATAAATAATAAAAATAAATATTTATGGTTTGCATACTGCACCTCTCAAGTCTCCACCAGTCTGGCCAGCAAGCACCGAGGAAACCACAAATACAATACTCATTTACAGGGCTCATGCTCATTTTCTGTAGTGCACATGGGCATCACTTAGCCATTTAGGCCTTGTGTCCCTGAAGTGTCAGCCTCACAGAAGGCTTACGGCATTAACTGCTTGCTTCTGGTAACAGCTCCCATTAGCACAGCATTTGTGATGCCATCTGAGGCACTATTGATTTCTTAAAAGAAATTGTCCTTCTGTCAACAAATCTATCATTTTATTCAGTATCCAGCATTGTTCAGCAAACCTGACTCTGCTTCCTCTCTTTCATTCTTGACATCATACCACATCCAAGAAGGTAGATTAATGTAGTGGTTTCACGATCACTAAATTTTGGTCTTGATACTTACTCTTTCTGTGGGAGAGAGACTAGGAGAAAAACAAAGCAGGCTCAACCTTCAAATTAACAAAGAGTTTATTAACATACACTAAAAGAATAGAAAAAAAGAAAAGTTGGAAAAAAAACCCTAAAACAGAATGAAACTTCAAAAACACTCTTCCCTCCCTTTATGAACTATTCACTTTCTTACAAAACAACATAAAGTGACAAAACATGTAATTTTCAGTCAGTTTCACTATCTGACAATAGTCTTTTATCAATTCATTAGGGGAAGAGTGTCTTCTAGAGTCATGGATCCCACTGACAACTTAGAACAGTTCTCTTGTGGGTTTTAAACAGTCACAAAAACAACTGCCCAGAGAAACCTGCCTTTGTGACTCTCCCAGGAGCAGTTTCCCAAGCTGCTGATGGGTCATGGGTCTTAGACCTTTGCATACTGGGGTGTCACCTTTTAAAGATTAATAACTCTAAAGCAAGGGATTCTTCACTTCAAGGTACAGAGATATCTTTTCACTTCTTTACTGGCGCAGGAAGCTTCTCATCTTTATTTTTGTTCAAGCATCTTATAGGATATTACTCAGTTCATCACAAACACTTTTGCTTAAATCTACACTCAAATTAAAACAATCATCTCCCCAAAGGCGTATCTTTCCCATGATTTAAAGGGATGATCTAGAGTTCATTTCCACGGCTCAAGTAAGAATAGAACAACCAACTCTTCAACCCTCTGTCTCAACAGTCTTTTCACTCTTGCTTTACTGACTTCATGCTGTTATTCTTTATGTTCACTCTGTCCTTTCTTACTCTCTCAGAGAAGGGCTAAGCTCTGGAAGCTTCATGTTGCTAAGGAAGAGTTAAATCTGCTCAGAGTCTTTGTCTCTCTCTCTCTCTGTAGCTCGTGGTGTTAGATGTTCAAGGCTGAGCTGGTGAGGGAGGAAGAACTCACACAGAAACGTCAGAGATCAGAGCACTCAGGCAGTCCGGAATCACAAAAACCCAGGCAGGATCATAAACGCCTTCTCAGCCCACCCCTCGGTGTAAATTGGGGTGGCCTCGGCCCAAATGGTGCCCATAGCTCTTATCAGGGGCCCAGCAGAGATCTCTCCCTGCTCCAGAGAAGTCTGAAGAAAGTAGCTGTTGCAAACCAGCAACCTCTCCTTCCCTTCCCCTTCACCCAGGAGCCGATGGAATCCAGCCAGGCCTCAGGCCAGCTCCCCCAGCCCACCCCAAAAGGGGGAAGCAGCAGAGCCAGCTCGATGTTACCTGCCTCTCCCTGGCCAAATGAAGAAGAGAAAGGACCCACCTACAGGAAATTCACAGGGTTTTATATGGTACTTCCCAAAGTTGCAGCTAACAATTTCAGTGGTCAGAATAGATGCCAATATTCCAACTAACTCTCTGATAGGTCTCTGTCTCTTCCAAAGAAATTCCCGGGTCCTGACCTGGAGAATTATTCTACATTCTTTTATAACTAAAAAACCAAACTGTACTAACCCATGACAATTAGAGATTTCAAGAATAAAATCTCAGTTCCCACTTACAAAACAACAAAAAAGGCAAACCAAGATTTTAATAAAAATACCTAATGTCCCCGTGCACAGGTAAAGGTCAACAATCCTTCCTTAGCCTGAATCTTCTCAGTAGTTTCAAAAGACACAGAAAAATCAGTATATATTCAAGTACAAATCCAAGTACCATTCTTTAAATACGTCTTTTCCAACAGATGCATAGCAGTCTGCCCTTATTTTACAAGAAGTGTTTTTAAAAAAGGAAAGCAACCAAAAATTATTCTAGCCAAGCAAGACACCTTCCTGAGCACAGGCAAAAGAGACACAACTCACTTATGCTGCCCACATGAAAACAGCCAGCTGGAGCAATTGCAAGGATGCCCCTTCAGGAGCACATTCCAGGGCTCAGTTGAATGTATTGAACCACAACCATGGTAAGGGTTGTGCAGGACCAAACACACCTTTGCTTCCACACCAAGTGGGAGAGAAGGGCAGACTGCAAGAAGCTATGAGTAGAGCTGGGGAGCCCCTGCAAGCCCTGAGAGTGGCATCTCAGCTGGTCCCCCTCAAGCCCCTCACAGTCTGGGGTTATCCCCACATGTTGGTCACCTTGCTGAGGAAATATGTCATGAAAGCCTGCAAGCATGACAGGATGTGCATGGACTGGTGGGAGGAAAGGAGGAAGAAAAGTAAGAGCATGGAACATATCCCTAGAGGGGATGAAGTAATGCCTATTTGAAAGGCTATTAGAGTGATGTGAAAGGCTAACAGCTTACATAATAAACAGAATATATAACTAGATATTAGAGAAATTTGATCCATCACTATGTGGATTATTCCAGAATCACAAACCCAGCTGTGCAGTCATTGATCTGGCAATATTATCTCTGGTGCACACCCAGTCACAAGTGCTGCATCTCACAAATAATGTCTCTTGACAGACAAGACCCTCAATCATGCTGGTGAAGTCACCAGCTCTCAGTGATCCAGCTGAAGGTGCAATTCATACATTAATCTGTTGTGATAAAAGCCTAGATTAAAACTTTTGGTTAACTGAAGAGTCCTTACTGTGTTATGCACTTGAAATGTCAGATAGACGCACCATATAATTATATCATTATGCCTCAGAGGATACTTGTCATTATACTTACTGTGCATTTTCAAAAAATTTTTAGGGAAGAAGTGAGGATAAACACAAAGATCTCTGACCTTCTACTTATTTAGAATCCACCAGCACACATTTTTTTTGACTAATCACCTTGCTTATCTGTCTCAGGTAAATAAGTCCTTTCTTTCCACTTTTGGTAATATTTCACTATGCTTAATCACTTTTCCCATGTAATTTGACTGCAGAAATAACTTCAAGGATCATGTTGGCTCATTTCCCACTCAGCAAAGTGTTTTATTCTTGTACTTGCTTTCACCAGACTGTAGGAATAATTTTGCCATGAGAAACTATTTCCAAGCTGCTCAACTAGTGCTTTATAGACACATACGGTTAAATATATTTCTCTGTCAGAAATCATTACCCAGTAAAGAATCTTTCATCAGTACTTTCCCCCCTCATAATAATCCCAGTTGTTAAATGTTTGTTTTGAAGGAAAACAAGCATTAAATTTATAAGATTTGCAATTAAATCCTCAGAAGAACAAATTAATGGTAGATTGAAAACATTGGAGAAAGAAGTCCTCCAGAAGCATTCCTTGGACATGGGGCCTACACCAATGCACCTCCATGGTATTTAATAAAAGCCAGCTATTGGCATCAGGGCAGGAACTCATTCTCTGTGTCATATAAGTTTCTGTCTCCTTGCCAAAGAGAAAGCTCCCAATTCAAAATTTTTTGTAGTAGGGAAAGCTGGATTGATTTCTTTCTTTTTCTTTCTTTCTTTCTTTTTCTTTCTTTCTTTCTTTCTTTCTTTCTTTCTTTCTTTCTTTCTTTCTTTCTTTCTTTCTTTCTTTCTTTCTTTCTTTCTGGAAGTCATTCTGCCATTGAAAGACATACAAATTGCCTCATTAGTAGTAAAACCTCCATTCAATAGCATAGCCAGAACTACCCTTGCATTTGCAATCATCACCTCACAAAATTACAACAATGGTCTTTTTTTTTTTTTTTTTTTTTTTAACTCTTTAAAGAACAATTTATAAGAATACAGATTTAAAACAAGTCTTTCTGAATTTCCTTTAACTATCATCACAAAAAACCCAACACACTATAGAAATTCAAACAGAGGGCTCTACAGACTTATTCCATTAACCACAGCTGCAAAAAAGAAGATAATAAAGCAATACACTTTACAGACCCCATAATTGTTTCACCTTTACTAGACTTCATTTTCTCCCTTACTGTGTCAGATTCATCTTCATCTTTCCATCAAGTGCTCAGACTTCCTGTTCCCACACACTCAGCAGAGATCAAAAGAAAACTGACCTCACTTTTTACTATTTCAGTAATTGGTCTGTTTTTCACTTTTTCTTCAGTTGAGGAACATACTGACACACTATTAAAATACATCCTTTTTTACTAAGTTGGGGGAAAAAAGACTCCCAATTATGTGCTTATATAATAGAAGTTTTCTGATATGCTTCACAGTGGCTGGCATTTGGGGAAAGTATTGAAAAACCAGTGGATGCAGAGGAGGTTTATGCACACTGATCAATTTCCTTTAATCACCCACATTGCCTGTTACAACTGAACACAAAGCCCATTAAACAAGAAAAAAAAAAATCAGAAGATGATGCTCAACAGGATCACCTGTATTCATTTTACTATGTGTAGTGGCAGATTAAAAAACCATACATTGGAAACTACTTCTGGTACAAAAATAAACACATTTCTCCTAAGCAATTTTTTTTTCAGAGAATATGCCTTGATTACAGGTATTAAGCATCAAACCATAATTTTGGAAATAAACTCCTGTTCTCACACAGGTGATTATGGAGTGGAAGGAGACCTGGCAAAAATTATAACACCTAGTAACTTTCATAAATAGATGGTACAGCTGATTCCTAGGTCACAGTTGCATCAGAAAGGTTTCTCTTTAAATTCCTGTCACATTTAGAATTGAAGCAGAGCAATAGCAAATATCAGGAAGACAACTAAGCAACTTGAAAAAAGGAGTGAATGGCTTTAAACGCTATTGCAAAATAAAAAGTAAAGTAAGATTTCTTATTGTCCTCTGAGAGCAGAAAACCTGTGCTGAACCTCTTGTAATTTGGCTGCAAACTAAGGCGAAATTCTCCTCACCCCGGTCATCTACAGGTACTACAGGCTTATGTGAAAACAAACAAACAAACAAAACAAACAAACAAACAAAAATCTTAAAAAGTGTCTTAAGAAAGAGCTTGATGCAGTGCAAAGCTGATGTGCAGATTCTAAGAAGCGAAGCTCTGACAGATTTGTACCTGCTCTGCCGAAACTGACCGCAAAACCTCAGGATGAAATTATTTTATAATTAACCTCTTTTTCAAAACTGGAGAAGGTACATAAATGAGCAGATGACACCAAAGAAGAAAAGGTATCGTGTCTTGCAGCACAAGACAACTTTTTTGATATCTCTTTCTGCCTGACACATAGGTGCAAAAAGAACTTTCAGGAAATAAAGTAAGAAACAGGACATCATGGAAATTGGCAAGAGAGAAATCAGCCATTTCAGTGGCCTTGCACCCTTCCTCGTGGGATGCAGCAATCATCCTTAGCCATGTGCCATAAGTACAAGAAAAGCAGCAAGAAAAGCAGAGAGCAGGGGAAGACCACTGGGATTACCTCCGTTGGTTTGAGCATGGTAATGTCAAGGCTGTAGGTTCATCCTCATATGAGCTATTCATTTAAGAGCTGGACTTGATGATCCTTGTGTGTGCCTTCCAACTCATAATACCCTGTGATTCTGTGATTCTCTGAAGGCTTTGCCACCAAGTGCACTGCTGCCATTAACCCAAACCCACCCATCTTCACGTGTTCTCTGAAGAGAGAGGAACGGACTGCACTGAAAACTCAACTGAGAATGCAGAAGAGGTAAGCAAAACGGCATCAGAGATATGAAATCCAATTGAACAGGAAATATTTTTCTAGAAAATATGAAAGATTCAATTTCTTAAAAGGCATTTAAACTTTTGTTTAGTGCAGAAAAGACACTCTGCTCTCATGCTGCCCAGTCTCACCCCCTAGTCTTCTCTAACCCTTCCCAGTTCTGCTCATCTTCTTCTTCACCATGCAATAGTGGGTGGCCAGCCTTAGTGCATGCTGGTAGGTATCACACATCAAGGTACCCAGCAGCTAATCCTCTGAAGCTTTGTCATCTTCTCTCAGCAGCAAACAGAAATACAAATATAAATTAATATCAGCTTGCATGTTCTGAGCATTGAGTCTGCACACTGGGTTATAGGCATGGCAGGGGAACAGCACAAGTGGACAACAGTGCACATCTGTCAGAAAGCACCAACCTACTGAAGGACACACTTTCACAGGATGGCTGAAAGGTGTTTCAGTAACTCCAGACATTACGACCCATTTAAACACTGACCCCGCTGAACCTCTGCAGTGCATATCCGTACATGGCTGAACATATTAGTCTTGAAATATTTAATAAAGAATCTCTCATAGCAATGGCCAATAGATTAAATGTGTTGACCATCATCATGCATTTATTTAGCTCATTAAAGGCCCTTCCTTTTTTAGCTTATATAGCCTTTTCTACATACATACACATCACGTGTTTTTTGTGACTGTCTATACATATACACACATGTTCACACTCCATATATAAATATAAAAAAGATGTCAAGAAAAAGGACTAAGGGATTCCAACATTAGAGGAGGCCATTAGATAATTTGGCTATCTGCATAATTTGGAGCGTATAATATTATCCAACTGATGTCTCATACTTGCCAGCCTTATCTTTTGTAAAATGAAATAATTGCATTTTTTTTCCTACAGCATGTCTTCAGACAAAGCAGTCAGTTTAAAGTTTTTTTAAAAAGAGGTTGAAAATCTTCAGATTCTGATGCTAGTTACTTCTACTTCATTATGAGCTTTACAACACAAAAAACTTGGAAAAAACATGCTTCAGTTGTACTGTCCACATAAGACCACAGAGTACCATAATTTCCCACAAATGTTGTTACTAAAATAAAAATACTAAAATAAAAATACTAAAAAAGAGAGATGCCTATCTAGAACAATCTCTTTTCGTCAAATGGATTTAATGAAGGACTATGATCTATTTGACAGCATTCAAAAACTGTTGTTTTAAAATGTATACGTGCTGTCATATTTAATAATATCCACTTTATCACAAGCCAGAACACATTCCAAAGTTTAAAGAATAGTTTTCCTTAAAAAATTTTAAGATACAGTTTCATGCCTGTTTCATTGAGTCCCTAAAACGGTTATGACCAGTCAACCTGAACCATCATATTGGGTGAAATTTTTTACAGATCAACCAAAGTTTTAAAATATACAAGCACAACAATCTATGTCAAACATCTTGTTCTTATTCTTCAACATCACCCTTCAAAATTATTCAGAACTCCACAATCCAAAAAGCTCCTCATGTAATGAGCAGCTGTAGAGATTGTAGGCATCCTTTCCCCAAAAAAGTATGAAAAGACCAAAAAATCATTTGAAAATTGGAAATATCTCCTCTGCCCTCCAACAGCTGATGCTGAGCTAGCACCAAGGAAAGAGTAAAGGGGATGGATATCTTTTTTATATCAGCACTGGAAGCACCCAGTCAGTTCATGACAGACTAATGAAACAGAAGGCAGGTGGGCAGCTTGCTCTTGGGTGGAATTGTGCATTCTCACCCTTGAAAAGACAGGAAACCAGATGTCAGGCTATGGCTCTGCAACTGTCATGATTTCTGTCCCACTGTGGTACAAATTTTCAATGTTACCCTATATCAGGAGGAAAAATAGGCATGTCTCCTCCTTCCTGGCAGAATCAAGGGAAATCCCAAGAGCCATGCATTGAATTCTTAAGCTGAATTTTGTATTTGTCAAGGTTCTTAAATAAATCTCAGCTATGGAAACACAGAAAACTGATCCTGCTTACAGCAGGTGGCAATTCCATTCACTTTAGACTCCTTGTGTCCATTTCAAACTCTCCTCTGTTTCTATCAGAACATTCCCCAGTTGACTTCACCCTCCCTCATCTGCCACTTGGAACTATGAGTTCTGACAGAGATCTTTGACGTTACCAGAAAACTAGAACATGAAGATTCTTCCACTGAAAAAACTATTATTAGTTAACTACATTGTGCACATTAAGCAAAAAACCAACCAAACAAAAAAGGCAAAAAACCCCTCTGACAGATTAAGGTAGAAATTCCCATATTTTTTCAGCTTCTTTCTCAAATCACTGAAAGAAAAAATATAATACTCCAGAACAAATTGTTCAACAGGAGCATGTCTCAAACTCTCAACTGCACAATCAGGTCACAGCTGTCATACCCTCCTCTCGTTTCACACCACCCTCTGTTATGGGTAACACCAGGGGATGGCAGTTACAGCTCCCATTATTGAAGTAAAATCATTGTGATATTTGATCTACTCCTGACAAAATCACTTGCCATAAAACTGGGCAAGAATCTTTGGTTGAACTTAAAAACAAAATTTCACACTGAAACCATGAGCCCCAAACTAAGGGAAGTGCACACATCCCCTCAAAACCCCAGAAAGGGAGAAAAGAAGCAGTCATAATGTGTGAATATAGTTTCCTTTCCTTAAAAGACACTCTTCCCTTTTGGGGAGTGACTTAATATGCTTGGAAAAGAATAGCAAATGTGCTGTGTGACATGTAGCAAATGAAATAGTGCAGTCTAAACAGTTATCAATAAACTATTAGCCTTCAACAGCATCCTGCCAGGACTACCTAAATGAGAGCTCAACTCAGCTTTTCTCCTGAACATAGAGGTATTAATCTATGTCAAGGACAAAGTTTCAGCTTTCCTAGTGCAATACTCTTCTGCCTACACCATGGAAAAGCAAACATCTAAAGGTCATTTAAATCACAAGTATCAAATTTTAAATTGTAAAATGAATCCCTTTATTACATAATTATATCTGATCTACAAATCAGCACAACACATTCTACTGGAATGTCTTAATGAATCCAGACAATAAAACATAAACTGCAAAAAACTGTTTGTTTTACTGTGAAAATCAACATTGCATTTAACTGCAGCTTCAAGACAACACAGACTACCTGCTGTCTGAATTCTACACCAAATGTATAAATTACTCTTTATTCTGATAACCTATGACAAGCATCTGACAATCTGACATTTAATAAATTTTTGTGCTTGGTAATCCAAGGTTTAATGACAAATTGTCTCTATTTAATGAATTATGTTTTGACAGTTTTCCACCTTACCCTTGTTTTCCTATCATGTGCAAAAATAGCTGTATTACACTCCTCACATTTTGATGCCTATTTTGTTACAGTAACAAATAAGGTACTGTCGAACCATATTTTATTGTATTCTTCTAGCAATGAACACCCAAAATATAGCAAGAAAATCATCTGCATTATTCAGCTTGATAATCTAATCATGCATCCATTTCATCCACTTAACAACAGTATTTCAGTCAGGAAGAGAGTCTTAGTCCAGACTACCCTGAACAATTAGCCCCTCTGCAGAGGGCAAATTCTTATTAACTTTTCATCTTAATGAGATGACTGTTTCCTGGCAATGCAAAAAACCGTAGGTATAACATAACTCCTCCGGAAAGGAGTTGCATTAAGGATGTAGGAGGAAATTTGTCTGGTAGTAGCAGCATCTCAGTTGCTAGCACATTCATGGAAAACATCGAAGTAATAAAGGTACATATTTGTTTTCTTTTTAAGACTGGATTTATTTATTCAGATTGAAAATGTAAAGAGCAGCATCAGTGAATGCCAGAGCACGTCTGCCCTCAGAAATGCGTTTAGGGAAATACACTAGCTCTTTCCTAGATACATCTTAAGTTAATAAAACCCCTACTCTTGCACCTGCCAAAAGCATCACAGGGCAATAGAAAGGCAAACTGGAAACTTTCTTGCCTACAGTGGCTTCTCAGAGAAGCTCACAGGTAATTCAAGGTCTTATTCAGACTA
Organism: Hirundo rustica; assembly: GCF_015227805.2. Lineage (NCBI taxonomy): Eukaryota > Metazoa > Chordata > Aves > Passeriformes > Hirundinidae > Hirundo > Hirundo rustica. The sequence continues at coordinate 38,250,219 of NC_053488.1, forward strand.
TTAATTGCAGTCCAATAGGTCCTAAAGATCACATAAAGGAAATATGAACAACATTTTTACCCTCCTGACAGTAATTTTTGTTACAACCCAGGACAGGCAGATGATTCCAGTGGTGAGACACTATTATACAGGGTAAGGGAAAGCAGAATCATCACAGAAAAGAGAGGAAAAGATTACTATGGGATGCATCCAGCAACTGACTCAGCTTTTTCCTGGGAGAGTTTATTGTGGCTGCCTCTACACCAGCTTCACTGGTGACATGGTGGAATGCAAAAATAATATTCAAACATTCAACACTAATTCACTTCAGGGTGTGCCATGCCTAAAGCATGTAACAATGAGAGTTGTTCTGTTGACAGCAGAACCAGCATAAAGCAACATACTACTATTGTCTCAGTAACACCAGCTTCTGGGCTAGCAATACAGACATTCAAGTTACCATGGCAAATTTTTCATGGTTTTCAAAAATGCATGTGTGAGAAGAATGTCGATGAAGAAGTTCATTAAGCCCTTCTAAATCACTAAGTAGTACAGCTCAATATATGTTCAGATTTCACTTTTAAAATTCTAGCTGAAAAGATTATTTTAGGGGATCTCTCCTGCAAAAGGTCATATTTTAAAGTTATTTATTAGACATGTTGGATCCCACTCTGAAAGTGTCACCAACATTAAAAAAAAAAAAAAAAAAAAAAAAAAAAAAAAAAAAAAAAAAAAAAAAAAAAAAAAAAAGGTCACAGCCTAATTCTGAATTCTGCAAGGGTCAGTTGCTGAAGTAACTTTACATTTGATTGAGTCTGAATGAGTTAACAGCTAGGAGGAGGAAAAAAGAAAAAAAGTATGCGCCACACAGCATTTTGCAGTCTCAGGCTAACATGTCAGCCTACAATGCAAGCTGCTATTCACACATCACAAAAAGGCTCTTCCCGATAATCTGTGGAGCTCAAATTCATACACAAATCTGACAGTCAAATATAGAAATCAGTGCACAAATTCTGTTGTCTTAGTCTCAATAAAATTCAATATATATGTAGCAGGAGTTAACCAGAGTTACCATTTCTTGCATTTGCATGTGCTTACATAATTTTGTTAACCTCCATTTGATTGGGTTTTTCCCTGTTTCAGTGTGTTAAAAATTGCAAAATGGCAGTGTTGCCCATCACACGGACCTCCAAAGGTCTGAAACACATGCACATGTCATGGTAATGCCATGTACATACTTCATGCGTTCTCAGGAGAAGGTATAAGAGAAACAGATTTGGAAAGGAAAGGTGTGTGCCTAGATTACACTGCTCACTAGCATGTCCTCTGTGCGGGCCAGTAACAACCAGAAAGCTGTCAGCAGACACAAGTCTCAGTAGTAGCACAATGAAAGTACACTTGAAAGAGGCTGAGCAAAGGCATAAAGCTTTTTACCAGCCCTAACCAGCAGCTAGGACAAGTGTGAAGGTTCAGCACTCAGGATACACAGGGATGTGTAGCATCCCAAGATAAGCACGGACCTACCAAGGATAAAATGGCTACTGACTCCAGATTGCTGCATTCCTTTAACTGACTTGCAGAAGGAGCCTTTGAAAAGTTTACTATATTCCCAAAGGAAAGCCAGAAAAAGTAGGTTTGTTCTCAGTATCAATTTAGAGTCATGGGAAATTACATCAGGGCATTGTTCAGCAATGGTATGAACTGGAACTAGTAGAACATGAGGAACAACATCTTCAAGGCAAAAGGATGAGTAAATTATGCAATGAAACAGAATGATTAAGCCTCATTTCTTCACTCTGCTTTCATGTATACCAAATACATCTGTGTATTAATTTCATTATTATTAAGTTTAAAATTAAAGTTTTCTAGAGATGAAAAAGCTGATTAATTACTGCTGCTTTTATGTTCATTAGTTCAAAAGTAAGCTGACCAATAAGTTGCATAAATCTTAAATATTTTTAAAGTAGCAGGGCTTGAAATTTTCTTTGAAATTCCTCAGGAAAGTGAGTAACACAACAGATCTCTATTTTGCACAATCCTTACACACTTTGATCTTTCTTTCCAGGAAATTCCAGTTCCTCTTTATGTTTTAGCACACCTAACGCTACCAAAAACACTTCAAATGAGAGAGTGCACATTCTAAAAATTCAGCCTACAGGAATTTGATATTGATTTTCTTTATTTAAACATTAAAAGGCAAGAAAGCTCTTTGTATTTAACACTTTGTTGAAGTTAGCTAATCCATCATTGAGTGTCATTGAATATCATTGAATTGCATTGAATTAAATTGAATTGAATTGCACAATCATCACTTAAAGTAAAAAAATAAAGCCATTTAAATAAAATAAGAGGAACAGAAAATCCATTATTTTGAATAATCTAAATCTAGCATTTAGCACCAATTTTTCCTCTAGTAAACAAACATGAAGCAAATAGGTTTGGCACATATGATCTATACAGTAAAAATAGCAAAGGAAATGCTTTCCCAACTCAAAGTAACATTCTGACCACTACTGCAGCCGTGCCTCCAGTGCACTGCCACTAAGAGGAATTTCTCCACAGCTTCACACAGCTCAGTGATGATCTTACAACTGATCTCAGTTCTCCTCTGCATGTCATTGCTCAAAGAGCTAGCAGGGAATTATAGTAAATGCTCTACAGCTCATGGCAATTAAATACTTTGCTCTGATCTCAAGAGCAAGTCTCCATTTCTTTCACCAGAGACTTGATGCTTGTAAATACTGATAAGAAAAACAAGAAGAAAACACATACACAGAAAACAACAAACTGAAAAAGAGAAACATGCCAGGAAACTGAAAACTAGAACAAGTAAAAAACAACAAAAAAACAAAACCAAACCAAAACAAACAAACAAACAAACAAACACCTCAACTGCAAAGCCACGCAAATATGGGGCAGATATTAGAATTATACTTGGATCATGTTTTTCTCTGCTCATTGTGGGGAGGTTAGATTACAGGGCCTTTAAATGTCCCTTCCAACCCAAATTATTCTATGATTCTATCATGCTGTGATGATGATCTATTTTAAGGATCTCTGCTTATAGCAGAAGTGGCCATCACATCATAGACAGGTAAAAGAGAAAAGAGTTGAGGATCTACTAAAATCAAGAACGTTCTTCCCAATTTCACTAATCTGCAATAGTAAGTTTTTCTTCTCTGCTCCTTTAGGCAAAATTTATTATGGACAGCATTCCTGCCAGCATGGCCTCTTTCCATATTTTCATGCTCTATTATTACTGAACACTGGCACTGACCAGTGATGACTTGACAGCGCTTATACTTACACGGGGAAATCTAATAACAAAATGTATTTACAACTGCAGGTCAGAAATACTTGTTCCTTTCACAGGTACTGACAGTTCAAAGCATATTTAAAGATCACTATGGGGAAGTTAAAAATGAAAATAGTGTAAATAATGGCTAAAGATGATTTTAAAATGTACAAGTAAAATTAATTACCGATATTTCTCAAAATTTTAAGACCTTGTATTGAATACACATTGCAAGTGAACATGAAAAACCAAAATGCTTTATTGCAGGTTCTAAAAAACCTGAAGCAACAAAAAGTAAAGGTGGGGGGAAATTCTCAGTTTATGCTCCCTCAGGGTGGTAAGAAGAACGAGAGAAAAAAAAACCTTTATGATTAATCAGAGAAACTCAAATATTTTCTGGAAAGGAGTATTTCTCACTTTTCATGTTCCCTTCTCCTATCTACTTGTGTATTCACCATTCTAAGCTTGTCTGTACAGAGAGATTGTTTAGCATTTCCTGCAACAAAAAAAGGGAAAAAACCCTAGTAAAGTGATTTGTGATCTTCCTACTTAAATCTTGTGCACGATATTCCCATTGATCTGTCCTACAGTTCACAGATTTACAAATTAAGGAGGTGAAGTCACTGCTGCTGATAGAAATTGTTTCTAATAAAAATATAAATATAATTTTTTTTAAGAGGTAGAAAAGACACTCACTTCTTTTTAAAAAATATTACTTAATGGAGATTTAAAATGAATGGACAACTACAAAAATTGAACATGCAAAGGGTAAAGAGTGGAAGCAGTCTTTATGTACACCATTGAACTCCTTCATCACTGAGAAAACTGCTTTTATAGAAGCTTAAGCGCTCAGCATTTGTCTCTAGCTTCAGCAGACTGTGAAACATGAGTAACCAACATAATACCAATCTTTATGACAGCGTCCCTTTGGAGGATCTGTATGCATCTTTTTGCAGAAGCCAGGCAAAACAACATCTTCACACTACATTACCAAATTGGCCATATACCACAATATCGCAAAAATATATGAAAAGAAAATTCTACAGTCCTTCATTTAAGAGCTTAATACATGCCCCCATCTTTGTCACATAACACTTCTGACAAATATTAATAGAAACAATTCTCTTAGAGCAGCTTTGTGATGGTTATTACAATGCTTCCTATTTCATCCAGGAAATAAGGTATTTTGAGACAGTTGGAGAAACGGAGTTTGGGAGCCTGAGACTGAGGATTTCAATGGCTCTTGGTGAAGGCAAGTTCAGTACTTTGCCCACATAAATATATATCCTGAGAATCTGTGAGGGTCCAGTTTTGAAAACCATAGCCACACATACTTTTAAATTTGGGGGGTTTTCCTCACTAAGGGGTTTTTCTAAATGAAATGTAAGTGAATTTTTAGAGATACTCCCTCTACACATAAATTCTTCCTTCACCTCATCTGTCTCCACTACAAACCAGTTCCCAAGGAACTACTCAAACATTTCCAAGAGGATGCCAGCAGAAACACGTACCTTGCTTGGCAGTATAGGCTTATATTTGCTGTTCACTTCCTCTGTCTCATCCTTCTGCATACCAATTTTGGACCCAACCAGCTCAGTGCCACAAAGATGTTAATACTATTTAAAACAAGCCCCAATAGACTAATATTTTGCCAAAATACCATTTTGTAAGTTTTCAAAAAACACATTTTTTGTCCCCATATGACAATCCTGCATGTTTCCACATCAATCTCCTAGCAGAAATACGATGTGGCATCAGCCAGTGACTATTATTCATCTGTAAGTCATTTTTCTTCAGAAATATGCATGAACTAGGAATCTAATCCCTGTAAAAAATTCCAAAGATATTGCATTAAATAGGAATAAAACAGAAGCACATTATTCTTTAAGGATGATAGACGCACGTGTCCCATTGGTCTCATACATTGCTCTCAGAGAAGCTCTGCCAAACTGTTTTGGGGAGAAGCAAGAAAAGCTTCGCACCACTCATTCAGCTTCCCACTTGCATACCAATTTTCAAGTGTAAGCATGAGAAATTAACAAGTGTGACCCTGTATTACAGTGATGCCATTCATTTCATGTAGATAACTCTGTTTTAGATAAATGCAAACTTTACAATTGCTTCAAATTTTACAGGTTCTTTTAAAATAAAAAGTTACTTACTATAACCAAATACTTTACATATTGTAACATAGGACCTTAGTACAAAGAAAACGTCTATAAAAGTTGATATAAAGAGACAAAGTGTATTCCTAAAATTTTCTTAAATAAACTTTCAGTAACAAATATTGGTGCCTAACAAGGGCAAGTTCACTGATATAACTGTGACATCAGAACTCAGAGAACTGTTTACACGTTTTAAAATACTTGGCTTCTTTCATTCCACACAAATTGTCTTTTTAAAAAGAATATTAGTATGGAATGTAAAGACGACTTAAAGTAAGATTACTGTACATTATTTTTAAAGCATACATTTGTAAATTACCCCAGAGAGAAGCATAGGGTAGAATCAGGGTATGCAGTATGCAGTAAGCATAAATTTCTAAAGGGAGGTGAACAGCACTTTCAAATCTGTAAAATCATTGCTACAGAGAACCAACCACATTAAATTTTGTGAGAGGTGGGTAAAAACATGGAAAATGGAAGCAAAGACAAAGTGGCACAACCATGACTTTGGTTTTTGCTGCTTCAGTGTTTTCCTTTAGGTCAACAACTCAAGAAAATGTACACAATTTATGCTTTCATGCAGAACTGGGGGAGCAAAGATATTCACCTACACATAACTAAATTCTAAGAAGGCCATTCATATGCTTAAATATTTATCCCAAGTGTCTCTCAGGTAACTTCTTTAGCTAAAGACCCAGTGTTGTTATTTTCTTCATACTTATTTTTCTGCCTCTAACACCAAACTCTGAATACAGTTAAAAGTATATCACACCCAAGAGAAAAAGACAGAAATCCATATGGGAGTAAAATACAGTTCTGCAATGGATCACATCAGTAACTACCTATTTAAAAAAGTGCACTACCTCTTGATCCTCCTTAAACCAATGTCCGCATATTTCAAAGAAGGGCAGTGATTGCAGACTTCTATGGGAAGGAAACGGCAAGTTCAAAAATGCACAGTAGATCGAATCAAAGAATCACAGAACAGAACAGTTTCGGTTGAAAAGGACCATCCCATGGGCAGGGATGCCATTCACTAGATCAGGTTGCTCAGGGCCCCATCCAACCTGGACTTGAACACCTTTGGGGATGGGGAATCCACAGTTTCTCTGGGCAATCGTAATCCTAAATAAAGCACTTATTCAGTCTCTCAGGCTTTGCCAGTGAGGTGGCAAACAAAAAAAATCTGGGAGGGAACATAGCCAGGACAGGTGACACACACTGGCAGAAGGGATATTCCACAACATAGAACAACTTGCACAGTATATAAAGTGAAGGAGTTATCTGGAAACGGGTCTGATAAGTGTTTGGAAATGAAGTCTGGCATCTGGCAGTGGGTGGTAAGAAACTGTACTGTCTATCACTTGTTTTTCCTAGAGTTTTATCCCTTTTCTTAAAAACAAACAAACAAAAACACACACAACACACAAAAAACCCCCACTTATTAATTTTATATATTTTGTTTCAGGGATTTTTTTTTTTTTTAACATATTTTGTTTCAGTTGCTTAACTGTTCTAATTTCAACCTACAAGTTTCCCCTTTCATTCTCCTTCCCCTTCCACCTGGGTGAGGTGCAGTGGGGGCTGTGAAAAAGTGTGTGCCTGATGCATAGCTGCCATCTGGGCTTATATGATGACAGTCAGTTAAGCCATTGATATAAAGATACAAAAATTTGATAAAAACTAAAATGACTTAAAACAGAAAAACATAAAGTGATAAAAAGTGAAGTGATAAGCGGTAAGAGATAAAGGGTGTTCAGCTTTTCTGCTTGCAAACTCCACCTCACACTTCAAGTGTTTATACTAAGAAAATGGCACCTTGTTTAGTTCAGTATTTGCTGGTACTTGAATTTTCTTAGTTAGATGAGCAGTATAGCAAATTTTAAGCCAGTAGCAGAAACTTGAATTTCATCCAAGAAATCATCTGATGCCTGCCAGAAGAGTCCCATTCCAAGTTGCTGGTGTTTCTTTACTTGGTACTGCATTGTGCTACTTTAATGTATGCCAAATGTTTAATCCCTAGCTGCTACTGCTGGTGTAGCATTTGCTCCTAAGAGAAGGAGAAGGTGCAGCTGCTAAATGGAGATGTTAGCAAAAGCCAGGTTCATTATCTTCCTTCTTAGCACCAGTATTTTCCCATTACACCTTCCTCTTAACTGGAAAATCAGGAAACATTGTTGCTAAATTATCCAGGTCTCAAGTGGCTATTGTGTATTTTCTGAGAAACGGCATTGCACTATGACTTCCACTGCTCCTGAGAAGATCTGTGAGAAGAGCTCAATAATCAAAATGTCATAAAATAACTTATAAACCCACTAGAAACTGCCCTTATTTCAAAATTGGTCAGTAGGACTACTACTCCATGTTCTCGCTTTTGTAATTTCAATATACTTTTAGCTGATATTAGCAGCTGAATCTAGAGTGAGCACAGATTATCACAGCATGTAATCTGAAAGTTGTGATTATAAATTTTCAGTTGGAATGCACATTTGCCTTAGTTTCATTAATTCTGCAAGAACAGACATAGGAAATAATGTGAGGTTAGGAGGAAAAGAAAGTAGAACTGAAAATAATAAATCTTATGTTGCAAAGTTTATTGCCTAGCAGATATTGCTAAGAGTAATTGTCAGTATAAAATTCCAGGATTATGTAAAAATCTTTAGGGATTGTAGGTATTTCAAACTGGTTTCTGGACTTAAAATCTCAAAGTCCAGATATGCTGGAGATAAAAATGCTGACACTAAACAGTCCAGCACCTTTTAAAACAATTGTAAGTATGAAGCCTAACAGTCTTCACATTTTTCTTCTTTATAACTCTAAATATTACAGTCAAATGTATATGACACTGTTACTCTCACATTTCAAGCTACTTTCCATTTTCTTTGATGGTTTTGTTGTATTTAATACATGCCAAAGATAAAGGGGAGATTCAGAGAGAGCAAGTGGTGGGGGGGAAGGGGGGAGAGGGGGCATATGTGTAGGGCAGAGGAGCAGACACAGTTTTAAATCTAGACATTTCTTCCAGACAGAGGCACCTCTGTTGACATCAAAGAAAGCTGTTTAATAAAGCACTGCTAACAACTGAACCTTGTGAGAAGGCTTATTCTCTACTAAATCAAAATTTAACCAGAGCACCTGGATTGAGCTACTGGTCTGTCTGATGGCCCAGCGCAATGAGGAGAACCTGTCCTAGGTCAAGAGGATGTCAGGCCACGGCCTTTGAAGCTCACCTAGGAATCCTGTTCAGTAGCATCCTGTGTGTGCTGACAGCACTGGTGGCACAGTGCAAGCATTCCTGCTGAGGAGCTGCTTCTGCAAGCAGGCATGGTCCTCATTTCTGGAGGCAATTACGATGCTTGCACAGCCAGATGACAAGCTGACAAGTAAATCATGCTCTAGTAGAAAATTCTCCGTGAACATGCAGAGTTCTCATGGCTGCAGTAGGACGTCACAGTTTGAGGGATCCCATGAAGGCCTTCTAGCAGGAGGGCTAACTGGGAACAAGACTTTTGCCTATTCTTAGTCCATTATAAAAAATGTTCTGTAGTAAGAATTAGTGTCTATAAAGAATTAGCATTTTGAAAACTTGCAAAAAGGTTTTTCTGTAGTGCATGATGCTAGGATGAGGCAAAAAGAGAAGGGAAAAGTAAGGACAATCCAGACGAAATGACAATATTTTATGGTATCATGTTACTAATTATAGGTTTTTAAAATTATTCTAAAGCTGGACTTCTAATCTTTCCAGTATAATAAATTTCAAATAATAAGCATTAAATGTTAGGATCAGCTCTCAACCTCAGAAGTTCACAATGTAATATGGGAATGTGTCTGCATTTGTTACCCTTGTCCTGCTGGAACATCACTGGACTGTTGACCTTTGAAGTACTTAATATTTTAAAATTTAAGGCTACTATCTGTTAATACCAATACAATGGTGATAATGAGCAAAATTGGTGAGAATTTTTTATCTTTGTTGTGTATCCCCTAACTGCTGTTCTTAGGAAAGCTAACTTCCATTAGAAAGGAAAAGGGGGAGGATAAGAGGAAATTCAAATGTAATTGAGGTTGATTGTGAGAACTATTGCAGTGGTATCACCATATATTGCTAGCCCTTGTGCGTGTAATACAAGAAGAACATTTGGTGTACTGAAAATTCTGTTTTTCTATAATCCTATGGTGGTAATATTTAATAAAAATTGCTTAAGGTGCTGCATACAAAACTCTTTTAATATGGTAGATATTACTTTTCCTGTAATCAAAATTACTACATGTTTTGGATGTATCTTTTATTTACCAGCTACAGTACCTCAAAATGTAAGGGGTGTTCTGCTTCATGTTAATATTGTTCCCGAAATCACCACTGACAGAAACAAAGTTTTTCTGTCTTAAAACAGATTTGCTCCTTTTCTTGTCTAGACTTCATCCAGCATTTTGAAAACTATTTTTAGTGTTTGTGGGACGACTGTTCTACAATCATTCGTCCTCTTGCCTCTGTCAGTTCTTAAATGTGTGAGTCAGGAAAACTCTGATGTGACCATGCTTCTCAGATGATTTGTTTATGCTTTAGGGTTTGTATACATGTGGGCTTCACAACACGTTTGTGAGGGAGAATATTTCCTGCATCCATACGTACAAAGAGCTTTTTTGCATATAAGTAATTTATGATAGCTCCTGAGACTTTAAGCGGGAGCATGAGGGAGGAGCCTAATTATATCTTTAGCCTAATTACATTTTGAGTTTCTGTTTTGATGTATTTTTAATCCTGATATTGGTTGACGCAGATTAGAGGTTTTGACGCAGTATATGCCTTCAAAGACATTTCATCTGTTGGCTTAGAAGTTGAACCACTGCTTGCAGTGAGCTACTGCTGGTACACAGCAGTAGGTTCAGGAATGTTGAACTCGTGAATTAAAATGAGGTATACTAATCAAGGAATCATCAAAATATAGAGCTGGTACTTCACAGCTTCTTTGTCCCTTAAGCCTATATACACAAGTCATCTGAAAAAACAACTATGCTTTGTTTTCATGGAGAGGAAGGGAAACTTCACCCTCATTTTTAAAAGGAAGATCAAGGGAGTTATAGCGCAGGAGCCTCATTTCTGTGCCTGGGAAGACAATGGAGCAGACCCTCCTTGAAGATTTGCTAAGGCACATAAAAGGCAAGGAGGTGATCCAAAGCTGCCATATAGCTTTATTGAAGGCAAATTGTGCCTGACTAGTAAGGTGGCATTCTATGACATGGCAGCAACAATTTACACAGGAAGACTGACAAATGTTAATCTGCCTAGAGTTCTGTAAGGCCTTCAACATGGTCTCATGTGACATCCTTGTCTCCAAACTGGAGAGACAAAATGGATTTGATGGATGAACTATTCAGTGAATAAAAAAATGGACTGGATGGACACAGGCAGAGGGTTGTGGTCAATGGCTCTACACCCAGTTGGAGGTCAGTGACAAGTGGCGCCCATCAGGACGCATTAAAGAGACTGCTGCTCTTTAATGTCTTTGTCAATGACACAGACAGTGAGACCGATTGCAGGTGACACCAAACTGACTGATGCAGCTGACACACTTACAGGACAGGATACCATCCAGAAGGACCTGAATAAGCTCAAGTGGACTCATGGAAATCCCATGAGGTTTAACAAGACCAAATGCAAAGTCTGCACCTGGGTTAGGGCAACCCCTGGTATCAACACATTGTCCAGCTGAGGGATGAACACATGGAGAGCAACCCTGGGGAGAAGGACTTGGGGTTGTCATAGTTTTAATTTTAAACTGGGCAGAAACACTAATTAATGTAGCGGTTTCACGTTCACTAAATTTTGGTCTTGGTACTTACTCTTTCTGTGGGAGAGAGACTAGGAGAAAAACAAAGAAGGTTCAAGCTTAAAAATTAACAAATAGCTTTCTTAATACACACTAAAAGAATAGAAAAAAAAAGAAAATTGGAAAAAAACCTAAAACTGAATGAAACTTAAAAAACACTCTTCTCTCTCCTTACAAACTGTTCACTTTCTTACAAAACAACATAAAGAGACAATTTATTTTGTAAGTTAAATTGTAATTTTCAGTCAGTTCCACTATTTGACAATAGTCTTTTATTAATTTATTAGGGAAAGAGTATCTTCTAGAGTCATGGATCCCACTGACAACCTAGAACAGTTCTCTTGTGGGTTTTAAACAGTCACAAAAACAACTGTCAGGAGAAAACCTGCCTTTGTGACCCTCCCAGGAGCAGTTTCCCAAGCTGCTGATGGGTCATGGGTCTTAGACCTTTGCATACTGGGGTGTCACCTTTTAAAGATTAATAACTCTAAAGCAAGGGATTCTTCACTTCAAGGTACAGAGATATCTTTTCACTTCTTTACTGGCGCAGAAGGCTTCTCATCTTTATTTTTGTTCAAGCATCTTATAGGATATTACTTAGTTCATGACAAACACTTTTGCTTAAATCTACACTCAAATTAAAACAATCATCTCCCCAAAGGCGTATCTTTCCCATGATTTAAATACAGAGTTAATTTCCATGGCTCAAGTAAGAACCAACTCTTCAACCCTCTGTCTCAATAGTCTTTTCACTCTTGCTTTACTGACTTCATCCTGTTATCCTTTATGTTCACTCTGTCCTTTCTTACTCTCTCAGAGAAGGGCTAAGCTCTGGAAGCTTCATGTTGCTAAGGAAGAGTTAAATCTGCTCAGTGTCTTTGTCTCTCTCTCTCTCTGTAGCTCGTGGTGTTAGATGTTTAAGGCTGCACTGATGAGGGAGGAAGAACTCACACAGAAACATCAGAGATCAGAGCACTCGGGCAGTCCGGAATCACAAAAAACCAGGCAGGATCATAAATGCCTCCTCAGCCCACCCCTCGGTGTAAATCGGGGTGGCTTCGGCCCAAATGGTGCCCATAGCTCTTATCAGGGGCCCAGCAGAGATCTCTCCCTGCTCCAGAGAAGTCTGAAGAAAGTAGCTGTTGCAAAACAGCAACCTCTCCTTCCCTTCCCCTTCACCTGGGAGCTGATAGAATCCAGCCAGGCCTCAGGCCAGCTCCCCCACCCCACCCCAAAAGGGGGGAGCAGCAGAGCCAGCTCGATGTTACCTGCCTCTCTCTGGCCAAATGAAGAAGAGAAAGGACCCACCTACAGGAAATTCACAGGGTTTTATGTGGTACTTCCCAAAGTTGCAGCTAACAATTTCAGTGGTCAGAATAGATGCCAATATTCCAACTAACTCTCTGATAGGTTGCTGTCTTTTCCAAAGCAATTCCCAGGTCCTGACTTGGAGAATTATTCTACATTCTTCTATAACTAAAAAATCGAACTGTACTAACCCATGACAGGGATGCTGGTGGGTGAGAGGCTGGACATGACCCAGCCATGGGCACTCCCAGCCCAGAAAGCCAAATGTGTCCTGGGCTGCATCCAAAGAAGCGTGGGCAGCAGGGGACAGAGGGGATTATGTCGCTCTGCTCTGCCCTGCTCTGCTGATACCCCAACTGCAGTGCTGCATCCAGCTCTGGGGTCCCAGCACAGGAAGAACATGGACTGGTTGGAGCAAGTCCAACGGGAAATGAAGATGACCAGAGAGTTGGAGCCCCTCTCCTGCAAAGACAATCTGAGACAACTGGGGCTCTTCATCCTATAGAGAGACGGCTTCAGGAAGATCTCATTGAGGCCTGTCAGTACCTTAAGGGGGCTTATAAAAAGAGGAAAGCCTTTTAATATGGGCATGTAGTGACAGGACTATGGGCAATGTTTTTAAACTGATGGTGCAGTTTTAGCTTAGATGTTAGAAAGAAATTCTTTACTCAGAGGGTAGTTAAGCATAGGAGCACAGTGTTTCTTCCCCCTTCTTCCCCTCATGAGGAAGCTATAGACTGCAATGAGCTCTCCCCTTAGTCTCCTCTCCTCCAGGCTGAGCAGACTAAGTGACCTCAGCCACTCCTCACACAGCTTCCCCTCAAAGGCCCTTCACCATCCTCACTGACCTCCCTTAAATGCTCTCTTAACAGTTTAATGTCTTTCTCATATTGTGACACCCAGAACTGCCCCCAGCACTGCAGGTGAGGCTGCCCCAGCTCAGAGCAGAGCAGGACAATCCCCTCCCTTGCCTGGCTGGCGATGCTGTGCCTGATGCACCCCAGGACAGGGTTGTCCCTCCTGGCTGCCAGGACACTGCTGGCTCATGTTCAGCTTTGCCAGGACCCCCAGGTCCTTTCCATGGCATTGCTTTCCAGCATCCCATTCCTCGGTCTGTCCATACATCCAGGGTTGCCCCATCCCAGATGCAGGAACCGACACATCTTTGTTATACTTCACATCGTTCGTGACTGCTGATCTCTGGTTTGCTTAGGTCTCACTGCAGGGACTTTCTGTCTTTGAGGATGTCAAGAGTTCCTTTCAGTATAGTTGCAATAATTATCAACATTATTCTCTTACTGAGTCCCAAACAGCATTGTACCAGCTACTGAGAAGCAATTAACTCTACCCCAACCAAAACCAGGACACTGATATTCCACATTTAAATTTTTTCTTCTCCTTATCACATTTTGAAATAAATCACTTGATTCAAATTACTTTGCAGCTGTCTAAAGTACTTAATTGTACAGTACTGAATTTCAGTGCAGTAGTTTCAGTACAATATTGAAATGCCCTGAATACTGTCCTTATGCACCATTGTGTTACAACTCCATAGCAACCATGTTCCATCTTCTCCACAGATTGGTCACCAAACCAAGACCTTTCATTTAATCTTGATAGTACATATCTTGCCTAGCAAACAGTATTTACCATGCCTATTCAGCTAGGCAAAGGAGAAAATTAGCTCACGTGAAATACTGATCCAATGAGATCAGTATTGCTTTGTGACAAGAATTACACAGCAGATGCTGTCTTTTGCTAGCATGCAACTTGGCCACAGTTCAGCTGGTCATGCCTGTGGTTTCCCATATGCTGTATTTTATTTTACGTTTCTGTTAAAGAGAGAAGCTGGCTAATACAGAGACTGTATGTATCATGCCAGCAGATCTGCCCCCTGGTAGAAATGACTCTTTCTATCACCCCGCTGCAACAAAGGGAGGTGCAATTCACACAAGAGGGAGGAGTCAAGTTGACTGGGAAAATGGACTTCTGAAAATTGCCCTAAAGATATGAGTTGAATTTTAGCCAGAGATTTTCACAGATGAAGGTGCAACTTTTACTCACGTACCACTAAGCAACACTGAAAGGCTAGTTCAGACTGGATATTAGAAAAAAATCTTTATCATGAAACAGTCTGCCCAGGTATGTGGTTGAGAATTCCAGCCTTTGGGGTATTTTAAAAGATACATAGACATGCCTCTCTTAGGGACATGATTTAGTGGTGACTTGGCAGTGTTATTTTTATGGCTGGACTTGAAGATCTTGGAGGCCTTTTTCAGCTTAAATGATTCTATAATTAAATACAGAAAAAGCCACTAAAGCAGATGTCTCATACTTTAAGTATGATAAAGTTCCTAATTGTACAAATCACTTATTGTCCAACAAGGGAACAGAAAAATTCAACCCAACAATCCAGCTATTAAAAAAATAATTATGACCCTTTGAAAAGACCCTGAATTAATTAACAATAGTTAAACAGGAAAACAATAAAAAATTGCAACTTACGATCTGTTATCCTTCTTTAAAGCTTTAGAATAGGTGTTTTTCTTTTCAAATCCATTTCTGACCACAGCATCACTTTCTACATTCTCCTTCATTTCTTACTTTTCTTACTCCAGTTCAGTCATCGTTCTCTTTCCTTACTTCCATTTTCTCCAAGTAAGATTTATCAGTAAGAATCATTACAAATTAGTAAAAGAAGACTTTACAAAGAAGGCACAAAATATACACGTGTAAGAAAGAAAGCAAAAGTGAAGGTGACTGTCAGTAAGAGTAGGCTGCAGATTATTTTGACTATAGTGCTGTAATATGTTGTAAAATGACAGCAGTGCAAACACAAAAATAAACCTACTACATGCACAAAATCCTATATTTATTTTGAGATTTTTTTCCAAATAAATTCCTCAATGTTTTGAAAGCAGTGGCTGATACTGAACAGTTCTATTTGCTTACTTGGTTGCTACTGCTTAGAGATTTCCAGCATGTTAAACCAAGCATAAAATTATTTTAAATGGCAGATTCTGGTCCACAGCCAGCTTGCACTTTGCCAAGGCTCCACCAATGGCCCAGATATGCAGTGCCTTTCACATTCTGGCAGGAAATTCTTCCACCAGTCTCCCTGGGCTTTGGGAAGTAGCTACAACATGCTGCTTCCGTTCCCAATTGCTTAGAAAACATGCAGTGCTTTTTGGCACTGCAGAGCTGGAATCAGCAACTACTCCCTGATGCTTGTCCTTGTGGACAGTGAATTAATCAAGGTCTACTTTCAGTAGACTCTAATTAATTACGTAGTTCTTTGTTAACTGTGATATTCATAGAGTAAATATCTCAATGACCAAGTCAGCATGATTCATAAAATAATTTCAGATCATCATGGGGATACGAGATTTTTACCCAAAGCCTGTGAATGGGGCTTTGGGAAGTTGGTAATTGTGAACCATTCCAGTTGTGCTGAATCCAGCCCTCTAGAAAGAAACTTTTTGTAATCTCTCTACAAATCACCTTTCGTGAAAACTTGTATCCGAAGAAACTATTGTCTTCAGTGTGTTAGGAAAGTACATCTTAGCTTCAAAATGAGTTTGTATGCCAGGAGAAGGAGAGATAGGAAGGTAGAGCAAGAGAGCTCAACTAGTGACGGATTCTACAATACTGGCTTCAAGCTGGTAAGTCACAATACCATGCTGAATGAGGCAGTAGCAGCTGAAAAGACATACTTGTCAGGCCATACAAGTCATTAATTTCCTCCACTGAAGTACCTGTGCAACTTCATATGGTTGGTGGTTGCCCAGACCCCTGATTTGTCAAGGTCTCTTCTGCAGGGCCTCCCTCCCCTCCGGGGAATCAGCATCTGCTCCCAGTTTTGTAACATCTGCAAACCTGCTCATTATCCCTTCCAGTCCTGTGTCCAGGTAATTTATGAAGATGTTGAAGGGCAGAGGGCCAAAGATGGAGTCCTGAAGAACCCCTCCAGTGACAGATTCCCAGTTGGATTCACCCCTTTCTCTGTAACCCTTTGTCCCTGACCTGTGACCCAGGTGCTCACCCATCCCATGATGTGTTTATCCAGCTGTGGGCTGGACATTAGGTCCAGAAGGATCCTGTGAGTGTCAAAAACTTTACTGGCTTCCCTTGGTCAGCTGTGTGTATTACCTTGTCATGAAAGAAAATAAGGTTTGACAGAAGATCAAGCTTTGCTCTTAAAGCCATGCCGGCTATGACCAGTGACTGTATTACCCTTTAGTGTTTTTCAGTAATTCCCAGCATAATCTTCTCCATAATTTTCCCAGTCACTGAAATGAGACTGACAGGACTGTAGCTTCCGGGATCCTCCTTTTCATCCTTTTTGAAAATGGGGGCATTTGACACATTTCAGTCAACTAGAAACTCTTCAGATTCTCAAGATCACTCAAAAATCATTGAGACCTCACAATGACAGCAGACAGTATTGAGTACTTTAATATTCTCAGATTAATCCCATGAGGCTCCATAGATTTTCAGGTATCCAGTTGGAGCAGCAGATCCCACACCACTTCAAGGTCAACTGAGGATTTATGATTGTCACACCCACAGTCCTCCACCTCAGGACACTGGAACTCCCAGAGCCTACCATTAATGTTGAAGACAAAAGCAAAGAAAGCATTTAACAACTCTAGCTTGTCTGTGTCCCTGTTTATGAGGTGACCATCCTCATTCTGCAACAGGCCAATGTCATTTCTGCATTGCCTTTTGCTTTTAATGTATTTTTAAAAACTCCATTTTTGTCCCCCATAGTTTTGGCCAGCTCAACTCCAGTTGAGCTTTGGCCACACAAATTTTCTCCCTGCAGTGATGAGCAGCATCTCTGTATACTTTCCATGTCACCTGACCTTGCTTCCACTGGGCTTACACCTTCCTTCTTCGCCTTATCACTAAAAGATCCTTGTTCAGCCAAGCCAGTCTTCCACTTTGCCTACTTGGCCGATGACATTTAGGAACTTCTGCTCTTGTGCCCTTTGGAGGAGGTGCTTAAAAAGTGACCTTCACTGATGTACCCCAGCACCTTCAAAAACATTTCCTACAGGAACTCACTCACTATTTCCCTGAGAAACCTGAAGTCTGCTTTCCCCATGGCCAAGGTTGAAGATTTGCTGTCACATTTCCTCTTGAGAACAGAAATTTTAAACTCAATTGCCTCATAGTCACTGTGGCCAAGACAGTGCAAATGACAACTTCACATGCAGGATGATCTTTGTTAGTGAGCAACAAAAAAAATCCAACCTGAACTGGCACACACCAAAGAATTCCAGGAAGGGTTCTGGTAGATATGATTCTTCATCTGCAGATTGACTATAGCAGAAAATGCAGACCTTGCCATATTACACATGCATGTGAATACTTTGTCTTTTGTGAAGATATATTTTTACATGCATTTTTTTAAAAAGGGTGCCAACAATTGAGAATATTAAAAAAAAAAAAGCTTCTGGATTACTACAAATTAGGAATAAAACAGAGAACTTAGATTAATACAATAAGATTGCTTACAACCTTGTGAAGAATTATCCATAAAGCAAAGAGATAAAGGCCAAAAGCCCAATTCAGATTTGCTGAATTTTGCCAGTACCGTATTAAGCAAGTTTTGAGTATTCAGTATGGCTTAAACCAATGATTCTGTCCCAATCCTGAAGACTCCTTGTACCTCAAGTATATCCCCAACCATAACATAGATACTATCACGAAAAAACTTCTAAGATATACTGTTTAACTGAAATAGGAAAAATAATATGAAGCTTACACTGAAAATTAAATGTTCCATGGATAATTTTTGGCAAAACTTGCTCACTACTCTACAACAGAAGTGTAAGCACATCTTAATATTCAAGCTACAACTATACCTTGAGGCGTACTACAGTGACTAGAATGGAAATATACCAAACTTGTATGATGTAACTGGACTGCTGCAATGGAAATATACCAAATTTGTATGTTGCAACTGGACTGCTGCCATCTTAAAATGTTGGAAATGGCATAAATAGGACTAAAACTGTTTTGAAAGCATTCTATAGTCCCAAAGAAAGAATACCTGCCCAGTGATGCTGATAAGGAAACACATAAAGAGGATAACGTCAGAGAAAGCTCAAATGTTTCTCCACAAATACAATCTTGTCCTTGTTGCATCAGCAACAAAGCAAGTCCTTGTGGTCCCAGCTGCCTTCCTCATGGACCTAGAAAGATTCAGGTACCTAGAGTAGACAGCTCTACTGCCTAATACAAGTGGCATGACAAATTATCCCTGTCCTGTGTTGCCTTCACCATCATTCCCAATGAACTCCATCTTTTTCCAGGCTATCAATGAAACACTGTCCTCTGTCCAAGGCAAGGAAGCAGCCAAGGTAGCAGAGGCCACCACGGTGTGGTCAGTAGCCCTGGTGGCACAGCCACAGGCCATCACTGTCACCCCTCCATCAGATCTTGAGGTACAAAGGGATATGTGAAGTACGTGTAGCAACGCCATGGTTCCTGCTCTTAACACTGCATTGCTAAAACCTTCAACAAGAACTAAACCTGTGTCCTGCCTCCTTCCCAAGAGACAAGACATCCATGTAAAGAGTGGGTGTGCAGTTGTGTATGAGGAAATGAAAACACTCTCTGCTCAATAACATCACAGACAGATAAAATTTATTCAAGACCAGAGATGTTAAATGACTGAGACTTTAGTCACACACCAAAAGATAATGGGCCAGAAAGGTTTCTCTTTTAAACTATCATGTGGTTCAGAAGCTGAATAATTGAGCTGGAAATTTCAGATAGTGATAGCAGCTTCCAGCCTTCAAGGATTTTCAGAATAATTTTAATCCACTGCCCCTAAATAAAAAAAGAAAAAAAACACTTTAAAAATAAAACCCAGATAAATAAATTAAAACACATCCTTTCCGCATATAGGTGAGACATACCTCACTTAGTGTAGAATTTCATATACATGCACTATATGTGGTAGTATTAGCAGTGGATGTGGGTAATACAAGCAGTGGGTAACACTGCTTGGGGAAGGATAACTTTGCTAAATTAAGTTGAGTTCAATTAAAAGTTAAAAGTTCTCTACAAGTGACACATGTACACTTTCTGATTTTCTCACTTCAGACACATATAGCTTCTTTAAAATAAACAAGTAAATATATTGAAATCCACAGATAAATAAGTAAATGTTTTTACTATCAAGTAATAAAATGTACTGATTCCCATTTAACCAAAAACTTTTGTTGATACAAGAACATCTTTTGTGATCAATAATTCAACCTTTAGTATTGCTATATAGAATTCAGAGAAGTACTGAGCAGGAAACAGAAAAATGTTCATAATAATACTTTCTATATATTATGTTTCATGAGAATTTACATGCCACAAAATTTCTCTCTTTTTAACTGAAATAAGTGTGTTTAGAGACTCATGCTTAAATACACTTTACTAATCTTTCATATAGGTTAAATTAGATTTATGAAAATGGAAGAAGCTAAAAGTCTGCTTTAAATTACTTACAAAAATCATATTATTAATGGGCTTGATTACTTTTTCTTCATAAGCAGGGTAAGACTTGTATCTTGAAAAACACTTATGTCCTATTCTCAGAATGAATTTCCAATCTAACAGTCTCTCTCCTGCAAAGTACTTTCAAACATAATTTTGTTATGATAGAAAGAAAATAATACAAAAATAGGACTGACACACCATTGTGACCTTTCTTTAAAGACTATTATCTGCTTTGAAAGATCTGTTTCAGTAAATGTGAATACCTTGGACCTTTATTTCTGTCTCTTCTTAATCGTAACAATTAATTAAGAAAAACACAGCCAACACAGCCTTGCAAATTCTCTTTAAATTGATAAATCACTCTGTTTTACAGGCCAGTGGCAGGAGTGCCCAGGAACATAAAGCAGTACAGTAGCACAACAGCACCGTCAGTACACGCACCAGCATTCTCAGCCCTGACCCACCCTGCACCGTGCAATCACTGACTGCAATCACAGACATCTGCATTTGAAGGCAGAATTTATCCCACAAGATGAACTGCAAAGGTGGAACTATTTACAAAAATCCCTCATCAGGCATAATTTAGAGTAGCAAGGAATGATATTCAGTTCCAAACTAGTCAGGATTTTTCCTTGCTAATTTTTGTCAGTAAAACCTGAAGGCAAACTGCCACTTGAGCCATTACACACATTGAAAACCACTGAGAAAGTACACTTGATTTAAAATAGCAACCAGGAAACTACTGACACACAAAATAAAAAATTCCATTTTAATATTTGCACTTTTTTCCTTTAGATTAGTTGTCTGTAGTTGCTAATCTTCAAAAATGTTATCCAATTTAACCATGTCATTATATTGAATATACATACCAAATTATTTAGGTAATTAAATAGTACCATGTCTAGGTTGAATACTTCCATTTCCATTTGGAAGACTTCCTAAAGCTCGACATTTCCATTTGTGTTCTGTTTTAACAGGAATAAGCACAAGAATTCAACTGAAAAGTAAACAAAATAAAGTCTACTAATTAAAATTAACTATGGCTTGGAAGTGAGTTGAAGGTGTGGATTGTCTCCAGTACTATTTTATGTATGTTCCTGGACTTATATTTTTTACTTATAATTTCTTCAGTTCTTATCTGAAATTTCTTTCTGAAATTTGTACAAGACATTGAGGTGAACAATCCGTGCAATTGTTCAAGGAAAGCTATTGCTGTCAATACAGTATATAGAAATACTATTTAAAAGTAGACATATTTTTTAGATTTTTCGTTTTGGAAAGTGTTGTATGTTTTTTAAATTTGGTTCTGTGAAAGGATTCAAATTTCAGATTCCATTAAGTATTTAATTATTTAATTCTCAATATTGCGCAGAGAAAATGAAGCAAAGCATCTATAACAACTACTGATTTTCCTGCTCTCTTAAGACAATAGAATGGTTTGTAACTTTCCCTTTTTCCTTGATTGCAACTCAGAATTGCAGACTGGACTAACATCATCACAGTTTGCACCAGGCATAAAATCAGCTTTATTACAGTATACATTAAACAAACAACCTCAATATTTTGAGTGCTGTAATAAGACTGTCTATGTGAGAAATCTGTAGCCTTACACAAACTATTTATTTGGCCTGACAGCAGTTCAGAACTGTTGCATAAAATTAACTTTCAAAGCTCATGTGATGCTCCTGTGATTTAGGTAGAGAATTGTCAGCTTCTTGAAGAAACACTATTGAAGATACTCATTGTAACATTTAAATTAGCTATTGTACTTACTGGAAGTTCAAGACTATCCATAGCTCTGTACCAGCAGAGCTGGATACAATATTCCAAACCTCTGTTAACTTCAACACAGCAAGCTGAGAAAACACTTACAGTATGTTTAAAAAAAATGAAGGCCACCATCAAAATTAAGTCATGCCTCTGAGAATATGACCATCTTCAGTGTAAGCTAACAAAATTGTAAGAATGCACACGTATTTCAGAGCATCTGCTCTTATGTACTGTTCATGTGCAGAGCTGTCATGGGTTGGCACAGTTTAGTTTTTAGTTATGGAGAAATGTGGAATGTATTTCCTGGTCAGGACCTGGGAATTGCTTTAGAAAGGACAGGGACCTATCAGATTAGTTGGGATATGGGCATCTGTTTTGACCACTGAGAATGTCAATTGCAACTTTGGGTAGCACCCATATAAAAACCCTGATTTGCTGCAGGTCTGCCCTTTTTCCTTTGGCCAGAGAGAGAAAGGTAACATCGTGCAGCAGCCAGGGGTTGGCCGGGCCCCACCGCCCTGGCCGGTGCTGGGCTGACCCGGGCCCCGCTGCTGCCAGCAAGGGGGAACAGGTCCTCTGATCTCTAATCTTCCTATTTGAGTTCTTCCCCCCCTCATCAGCATAGCCTTGAAAATCTTTACCCCACGAGCTGCAGCAGGAGAGAAAAGACTCTGGGCAGATTTAACCCTTTCCTGGAAACATGAAGCTTCTCTGAGAGAGAAAAGAAAGGGACAGAGTGAGCATAAAGAAGAAACAGCATGAAGTCAGTGGAGCAAGAGCGAAAAGACTATTGGGACAGGAGGTTGAAGAGTTTGTCATTCCATCCTTATTGAGCCATGGAAATGAACTTTATATGTTGATTATCCCTTTAAATCCTGGAAAGATATGCATTTGGGGAGATGATTGTTTAGATTTGTGTGTGGATTTGAGCAAAGGTGTTTGTGATGGACTAAGTGATATTAATCCCATGAGATGCTTGAACAGAGAGAGAGATGAGAAGCCCTCTGTGCCAGTGAAGAAGTGAGAAGATATCTCTGTGCCTTGAGATGAAGGAGCCTTTGCCTTTGGAGTTACTCATCTTTAAAAGGTGACACCCCAGTATGCAAAAGTCTAAGACCCATGACCCATAGGCAGCTTGGGAACCTGCTAATGGGAGGGTCACAAAGGCAGGTTTCCCCAGGCTGCTGTTTTTGTGACGTTTGAAAAACCCACAAGAGAACTGTTTCTCGGTTGTCAGTGGGATCCATGACTCCAAGAGAGACTCCTCTCCTAGGGGTTGGTGAAAGACTGTTTTCAGATGGTGAAAGTGGTGGAAAATTACAGGTTTTGTCTCTTTATGTTGTTTTGTAGGAAAGCTAACAGTTTGTAAAGAGAGGGAAGAGTGTTCTTGGAGTTTCATTCTGTTTTGTTTTAGTTTTTTCCCCAACTTTATTTTTCCATTCTTTTAGTGTGTGTTAATAAAACTATTTGTTTATTTTTAAGCTTGATCCTGCTTTGCTTTTTTCCTAATCTCTCTCCTACAGAAAAAGAATTAACACTAAGACCACTACAATAAATTTGGCCACCAGAATTTGGCAAACATGGACTACAAGAGCCCAGATTCCAAGGATAATTTAAGACAATAAAGGTGACTCATGTATAATCCATGTATATTCCACATATCCTCCACCATGTTGCTTCCACTGACTGCATTGGAACCACTCGGTTTCATTGACCTTAATGCACATTGGAGTAGTTTTTCAAAAAGAGCTAATAATTTCTCCATACTAGAACTGCTAGATATTCTCTTTCTTGCCCTGAGCTTTTGAAGTGGTTTGCACCTGAAAGCTAATCTATTTCCTGCATGATGTTTTGCATTGAAAATTTTCTTCAAGGGGATGTTGCTAACTGGTTGAACAAACAGAAGTTGTACACGCCTTAATCTAAAATTTAAATATTTTTAGCAAGCTCTGTGTATTATTCATGGTATGATTTTGCCTAAAGCTGATGCAAATCATAACCCTATTCCCACAGTAACATAGATTAGCTGTAAAGCACCACACATAACTTCTAACTTCCCTCCAAATCCACTCTGCTAGGAGTTGGACAAGCATGGATTCATCCAATTAGTTATATGCTTACTTAAATGGCATTAAGTGCATTTTAAGATACCTAAACTTATATGCCTTCATATTCAAAGACACTGGCTCACTTAATTTTTTGATTAATGAACACATTAATTAATGAACACATAATCTGTCATACAGCTTACTTATAAGTGATTAAAAGAAAAAAAAAAAAGTACGCTAAAATTTATATGCAGTGAAAAGTACATGTATTTGAAGATCCCTCTCCTACATCACTGGTATCAGTAGTAAGGAGAGCACTACGTACACCTATATTCACTTCTGATTATCCAATGAAGTTAAGAAGAAATCTGCTGCAAAATAAGTAAGCCTCTTTCATAAATCAAGTATACCACATTGAACGTTACACATAATATCTCTAAGTAGTTAATGAATAATGAAGTAAGAATAAAAATTGTTTTCCTTCACATATTTGTTCAGGAATAGAAAACTGACACAGTGAGTTGGCAGTCTTCACCCCACAATCTTAAATCACACTAAACATTCCTTTAAAGATAACTGTGAAATGTTCACTTAAAGATAATAAAGTTATTTAACTTTGTAATTTTCTATCAGACATTCTTTATACTGCTGTCTTTCAGCACTAACATATAAGCTGATTGTCTCATGCTGAAAGCCTGTTATCTAGTCTAATTTTAACTATTCTAGTTGAGTAAACTAATCTAGTGTAATTCAACTTAATCTAGTCAAATACCTTATATAAATCAACAGAAACACTGAAATGTTGTTGGTTTTTTTTTTTTTCTTTCCTAAATGGAGTTTAATTCTCCCTAATACCTCAACTTCTTTTTTTTTTTTCCAAAACAGCAAAGTTTTAGAAGAAGTCAATTGGAAGAAGTCAGTTGGAACTTCTACATTGGAAGTTAATAAGCAGCTCGCCTGCTCTTGCACCTTATGCAATGTTCCCTAACATTTTGCTAAACCTCTGAGTTTTTCACATTAAAGTTTTCACATTAGAGATGACAGCCATTTTTGATTGTCAAAAAGTGTAAATTTTTTTAAGACCTCTCAAGGTCAGAGTACACATGATTTGTTGTACAAAAGTATAGAAATTTTGTAGTACTTGAAGTGCTCAGTTGAGTTGAAAATCAGTTTTCAAAGTTGTAGATAATTTTAGAGACAACCACAAAACACAGAAAATATAAATCTAGATGATACTATCCAGAAGACTGTGACCCTGCCAGCACACAACGGGGCAGTAGCAATCAGTCAGAATTCTCCATGCCAAATTCAAAGCAAAGAAGTATTAAAATATAATTTATTAATTGCAAATGGGATTCAACTGCTAAGCATTCAGAGATTTATTACCTTCTTGGAAGCATACCTAATACACAACCAGCTTCACAGCCTATGCATCCTTGGCAGGTCAAGGAACACTTTTAAAAACTTCTTACTTGTTCAGTTCATTTTGAAGTATGACAAAGTTCATGCTCTCATAACACGCATCTGCTTTTTCTCCTAAAATCATATTCTTACTACAAATAATCATTATTCATCCTAGCCCCTAAGGAGACAAAAGTATAATAAATGA
Organism: Hirundo rustica; assembly: GCF_015227805.2. Taxonomy (NCBI): domain Eukaryota; kingdom Metazoa; phylum Chordata; class Aves; order Passeriformes; family Hirundinidae; genus Hirundo; species Hirundo rustica. The sequence continues at coordinate 38,275,727 of NC_053488.1, forward strand.
AGATATTATTTCATTATTGTTATTATGTGACTACATTATCCCAATAGCATATTCTCTAGTCTGCCAAATGTCATTTAGCTCCACTGGTATCTTTCCAAAAAATTATGCAAAGGTATTTCCATGGTCTCCAGCTTCAGCATATTTTTTATGTAGTCGAAATCCCTGGTTCTCATGGTGGACTTCAACCACTCTAATACCAGTTGCAGGAGCAACACAGCAAAGCACAAACAATCCAAGCAGTGGTTGGAAAGCGCTGATGACAACTTTCTGCTACTGGTGATGGAACGGCCAACTAGAAAACTGTGCTGCTGGACCTTAAACTATATAATAAGGTGTTGTAGTGCATTATTTGGGCTTATACTGTATTTAATTTTTGTATTGGGGTTTGAAATGGTTTCTTCTATACCATCATGTATCACGGGGTTTGTCCCTGCTCCTTCTCCCGTCCCATCCTTCTGCACTGGAATGTCATCCAACTCTGTTCCACTCCCACCTTATCCCTGATTGGGTAGTGGCTTGTCCCTGCCTGTAGCCCCTTCCCCCTGGGTAAAAGCCATGGGACCATGTGGAAATTGCTCTCTACCTCTTGGGACCAGGACAGGGACAGGAATTGTACTGGGCTCCTGACCCTGCAGGGGCAGGACCACAAGAGAAAGACTGAATAAAGCTGTGATTTCCCCCTGGACCAAGGGCAGACTTTCCTTTTGCCATCGACAGGGACCTGCACTCTCTAAAGAAAAAGGTTTGCAGTCTCTGGGACCTTTTGGGACCCCGAAGGGAAAAATCCTTCCGGCGTGGATTCTCTCTCAAGCTAGCCAGGGCAAAAACAGAGCCAGGGAGAGAGCGACATTAATAAGGAAGGTCTAGCTGCAGATGTGAAGGCTCTGGCAACCTTAATTATGGTGAACATAAGACCATGGAACTCTGTATTGCTTGAGGAGGAAACAACTCAGGGCTTCAGGAGAGTTAACTTCAGTCTCTTCAGGGATCTTCTTTGAGGAATTTTATGTGAACATGCTCTACAGACAGGAAGAATCCTAGAGAGCCAATACTCAAAAATCACTTCATCCAGGATCAAGACCAGTGCATGATGAGCAAGGAATTCCTGTCAAAACTCAAACCTAGGCAGGAGATAGACATGAGGTGAGAGAAAGGACAGATCATCTGGACTGAATATTGTGATGTTGTCAAAGTTGTCAAAATGCAATGTTGTCAAAAATGCAACAAGGAAGTCCAAGGCCCATTTGGAATTAATCTGGCCAAGAATATCCAGGGTAGCAAGAAGGGCTTTTTCCAATTCATCAAGGACAAAAAGAAAAATGTGAGACTGTTTCTGTGCAGAACAGGAACCATTGCAACAGAGGCTGCAAAGAAAGCAGAGATACTGAATGCCACCTTAGTTTCAGTCTTCACTGACAAGACCAGCCCTCAAGAATCCCTGACCCAGGAACATCATCTGAAGGAAGAAACACTTTCCTTTGTTTGATGAAAACTGGCTTAGAGATTGCTCAGGTAAATCTGATATCCACAAGTCCATGGCCCTGATGGGAGGGATGGGAGTCCCATGAATGTTTGAGGGATATGACAGACACTGTAGATGGGCTGCTCACAATCATATTTGAAAAATCATGGTGATCAGGAGGGGTGCCTGAGGGCTGGAAGAAAGCAAACATCACTTTGGTCTTCAAATGGGCAAAAAGGAGGATCCAGGTAACTGGAACTTGGCCAGTCTGCCTCATCTCAGTCCCTGGAAAGGTGATGGAATCCTTGATGCCATCTCTGGGCATCTTGTGAAAGACAAGAAGGTGATAAGGAGTAGTGAGCATGGATTTACCAAAAGGAAAGTCATGCTTAACCAAACTGGTTACCTTCTGTGATGGGACAGTTGGCTGGATGGATGAGGGGAGAGTGGTGGATGTTTTCTACCTGAACTTCAGCAAGGCTCTAGGTACCATGATATCATAAAAGGCAAAGTCAGGAATACCACCTTGATGAGTGGATGTGGAGGTGGATAGAGAACCAGCTGAATGGCAGAACCCAGAAGGTAACGGTCAGTGACACAGTCTGGTTGGAGGCTTGTCACAAGTGGTTCCGTTGTGAGTCCCCAAGGTTCAATAGTGAGTCCAGTGATTTGGAGGGACCGGTGCCTCCTCAGCAGGTCACTGACAGCACAAAGCTGGGAGCAATGGCCAATACCCCAGACTGCAGCATTGACAAGATGAAGAGATGGGCAGAGAAGAATTGTCTGAAATTCGACAAGAGCAAATGCAGGGTCCTGTACTGGGGAAGAATAACCCCAGACACCAGCTGGAAAGCTGCTCTAGGAAGAAGGATCTGGGGTTCCTGGTGGACAACAAGCTGTCCATGAGCCAGCAGTGTGTCCTGGTGGCCAAGAAGGCCAATGCTGTCCTGGGGTGCATTAGGAAGAACATTGACAGCAGGACAAGGTGGGTGATCCTGTCCTTCTACTCAGCCCAGGTGAAGCACATCTGGAGTGCTGTGTCCAGTTCTGGGCTCCTCAGGACAAGAGAGACGTGTAGCTCCTGGAGCAAGTCCAGCAGAACATGAACATGATTATCTGCAGGTAACCTTCACCCACCTGTTCCCAGTTGTAGCTCAGCCTATCAGGTACTTCTCAGGACCCTCTCACTTTGGGCCTCCTTGTCTCCTTCCTCATGAGTGAGAGAGAATTACAATCACCTATCCTTCTCAGCTCCCACAGTACATTTCCTAAACTTCCAAAACAAGGAACTGCATTTCCTTCAGGTCAAACCTTTTACAGAAAAAAACCTGAATGCAAAATATATTTAATTATAATGTTTCCCTCATTTTCCCCTCTTTTCTTGGCAAAGATGTCCATACGCAGTGACCACCACACCACACTGCCCTGAGTAACTTCTTCATCTACTGGTCTCATCTACTGGTTCTTCATCTAGGCAACAGTCTCAGTTAAAGAACTTGGGTTCAGAACCCTGGCTCAGAAAATATCTCACATGCATTTGATGATTCAATAATTATTGCCTACCTTTGTGAATCTGTCCAGCTGAACATATTAACATTTATTGGAAAAAAGGCTTCAGACTGCTATGTTTTCCCTCCCATTTGTCATGAACCAAGAGCACATACAGATTCAAGTACAACTTCTCATCTAAAGAGCATCAAGCTATTTTGTTTATATATATTACACGCTATTCCACTCTGTGTCCTTAGACATGGCAAGGAAATGTATCTTACTTTGTGTTTGCAAAGCAAAACGGGGTTCTTATCCATGCCTTGGGTTCTGTGGCACTATTGTGATAATGTGATAGTGCAGTAAACACTGCTGTCACTGCCCACGGAAAGGCGCTCCACATGTTTCATTCTGTTTCAAGCTGTCTTTTGCATGTTGGCCCTTAGCTGCTCGCATTCATTCAGAGACAACTGAAGCATCTGAGTGTTAGTTGTCTGGTGTGGCTTTTTTAAATTACAGAAATGAAATAAGAGATATTCTAAATGAAAATTGCTCAAACCTTCACAACATACATTTTTAACTTAAAAATGGCAAATTCCGCAAAAATAAAATGGTAACATCATAGAGAAAACAAATTACTAGTATGGAGGAAAATTGTTAGCAGCCCATTTTGTAAAAAAGAAGAAAAGGGTAGACTGATAATCTATGACAATTCTGGCACTGAAGAACAATGGGCTCTGAAAGAACATGATTTTGCTTTCACCAAATTACAAGCCCCTGCGAGGCATATGGTATGATTTCTGGAAATTCTGAATGCTTCCTGTGCTTCTCTATTTGTATTCCCAAATGGTTGTCTTGTAAACAATGTCAAAAAAGAGAGTGCTTCAGATGATCTGGTGCTCCTGAGGTCTGGCAGTAACATTGCAGTACACAAGGTCATAGCTTGTGAGAATGGCAAAGATACAGGAAAGCTTAATGCTTAACATTCCTCAGGGACACAATATCTACCCCACATAGCAGAAAAGTGAATTTTTCAATTAAACCCCACCAACTCTGGAGCAGTGACAGTATAGAAATAGCTTGCATGTCTGCTTCAATCCTGAGAACTGTGGGGGGGGACAAAGTGACCTTGCAAACCTGGGGTGAGTATTACAGCTATGCTGTGATCAGTGCAAGCTTCACCTCCTGTCTCTGCAGAATGGGAGAGGCTCAGAAGGCAGATCATGAATAAGAAGAATGGTAACTCATTTTTCCACACTACTCATAGTAAAGCACATTCTCATTCATGAGCTCCGCAGAAGACAAGGTCTAGTGCAATGCAAGACACTATCCCACACAGTCACATGAGGAACTAAATGTATCTTTTGAAATACAAATATCAGAGAGCATATTCCCACATGAATGTATACACATGTATAGAGGAGAGAGCATTCTATCTCAGATTTTTGAATTTTACTGTCATCCTTGCAGAACTCAGAAAGTGCTCCAAATTAAACAGGCATTACAGCCTCTCTCCCAACAGCAGCATTTATCTTTAAAATCTCCTTTAATCCTTGAAATCTACACTTCTCAGCATGCACTATAGGAAGATTATAAATAGCTATTAGGAGATTAATATTCCTACTAAAACCATAAAATTCATGGGACGTATCCCTTACTTCTCTGAGGGACTGGATCACATCAGTCAGCCCACTTCCCAGGCGCAGCACTGGCAATGACCCTAGGTTAATGCAGCCCCACTTCAGGCATTCCTCAATCTCATATTGCTAGCCCATTAAACTGAAGACCACAACTGCCCAGTCTGGCTAAACATTCCTACTGCTCATGTCTAATTTTTCACCAGCTACTACTGCTGTATCCTAAATGCCAAATGTTTCATCAAATCTCCAGACCAAGACCAAGGCAGATGGAATGCAACAGGAGATTTGTACCTCCACACACTCTTATATTCTTTCAGGAATAAAGGCAGTCACTCAACATACAATTTTACCGTTATATCTTGCAACATTTTATTAATTGCCTCACTGTCAGAGAACTCTTCCAGAATCTGCTTAATCAAAATCTCACACCAGCTAAGCCATGGGATGTTCCCAGTGCACAAAAATCAGTTGTAAACATTTTTCATTTACTTAACAGAAAGCATGTTCCATGCCAAATCTGTAGCTGTAGCCCACATCCTTTTTGTAGCCTTCAACATCTGTGATCTCCCTATACAACAAACAAAATTTGACTACTAGCATATGCTCTTTTACATTTGGGCCTCTAATAAGGTGAAGGATGTGATCAGTATTACAGCAAATCTGGCACCAGTTAAAGCAAATCTGCATAGATGAAGGAGCAATCATTAAGGCTTTACAGACACACTTTCCTCCAGAGTGTCTAAAATCCTTTCTGCATGCCCTCAAGTGCTGGAGTTCATTTTGATCTCTGGTAGCTGAAAGATGTGCAAAAGGAGGCACAACATTAACCACAGACTAAGTGCTTTAGACGGCGTTTTTTTTATTCCAGTGACTGCATAAAATATCTAGCTTTCATGAATTGTGTCAGAATGATGTTTACTTTGAACAGAAGTATACAATTATCTTGTTCATAAAGCAGAAACCCCTCTCTCAGCAAGAAAATTCAACTCATGGTTGCCATATTTCTGCAAAGAAATACTGCTACAGGGATCCCACTGAACCTTTGGGAGGACAGTACTTTGCCTTTTATTTCCCACCTTTCTTAAGCTGATCTATTTCAGGAATGCATGGGCAAAGCTTCACAGTCCAAAAAGAGAAAAAAGAGAAAAATAATATCCTGTAGAAGCAGATTCAACTTTAATTACAAAGCAATATCAAATTTGTACAAACAGAATAGAAAACCAGAATTTTTAAACTGGCTTCCCCATGGATTCATAATCTTTCTGCATCATCCAGTCTGCAGGATAAAACACTCAGAATCCTCCTCCAGCAAACGTTTTGGCTACTGCGTAAGCAGGAAATCCTCTGGAGACAGAGAAGGCAGAGGGAGGTTAGAAAATGCAATTTCTTCTGCATCTCTCAGCAAAGTGCCAAACATTATGTAGGGCACAAACCAGTTCTGCAGGTTCACCACAATCACAGCTCTTCTTGTCTTCTTTGAGTACTGCAAATTCAATCGGGAATTTCAGGAAGAATTTACATGTCACCGTAAACCTGTTTGTTCTTTAAAAAACCAGAAACAAGGAGAGCAGTTTAAAACCCATTTTGACGCAGTGAACAGAACCAAGAAGTTCTTTTCTCAATAGATTACCTTTGTGACCAACTGTGAAAACACAGAGTTTTGCTTCAAGGGAAAAAGGTTAATAAAAATTATAGTAGTGATACTGAGACAGGCAGCAAGGGAACCACAGAGGTGTCTCTGAGGCAGTAGAGGAGTGAGGACATCACCAGCAAAACCAAGAACCTCCTTGGGAATCAAGAATTACTTTTTGGGCCACACCTGTCAACACCTGGTAGAATTTTGCTACTTCTTGGAATACCACTGGAGTACAGCTTGGCTAAGGAGAAGAAGGGCAGAAGAACAGTTTTTAGAAATCGGTGTCCTCAAAATTACCAAAAGGTCCTCCTGCGAAGGGTGGGGAGAAGAAGAAAGAAGCCAAAGGCAACTAAATCCACATCTGCATTTTCCCTGTAATTTTCCAAACAATAAAAGATAAAGCTTTTAAAAGCAGATTAATAGAAAGACATCAAATGCAAGTTCTTCCATCATCAGAACTCAGACTGTTTATGGAAAAGCTAAAAAGAAAATATAACTTTCTTACAGGTTTTGGATTACAATGGTAGTTCTAACCACAAAGGAAAAAGAGCATTCACGGAGTAAAAAATAACAATGAAAAAGCGGATGTGGAGCTATGGATGAAAAACCATTCAGTTTGTGTCTATTTTTTCAGAACAGAGATATCCAGTGAATTACCTATGGCCTCATGACAGAAAACTATGTACCATTTCCTGGACATGGTGCATAAATAAATTCTAGCGCAAAGATACACACATACACATACACACACACAAAAGAAACATTAAAATATGTGAATATTCATACCAAATAACATATTAGCAGTGCTGAGTTTTAACAGGAAGAACAGAAAGTTTAGTTGTCAAAAATATTTTTTTTTCTCATGCTTTGTGAAAGAACCTGCAGGACCTAGAAACATTTTCACTATTTCTGAACCATCCCAGTATCATTCAGGATTTCACATGAGAGTGCGAATTAAAAGAACAGGCAAAAATCTGTACTGTAAATACTGTAAGTTTTTAACTGTAAGGTTTTTTTAAATCTCAATGTAAAAATGCATAAATACCATTAAAACTTGGGAAAAGATGTTTTAAAATGTGCTTTGGGTTGAGAGGCATCAGCCAAGAAGACCACAGAAATTAAGATTTTTTTTTTAAAATCACTTAAAATAAATTAAACTTTTAAGAATAACCTAGTTATTGTGCAAGAAGGTGTAGAAATTGAAGCTTTTAAGGTACAATGTAGGTATTGTACCTTAAAATCAGGTATTGTAAACCTGATTAATGTAAAAGAACTGAAAAAAATAGAGACAGTTAGGGTATTATAAAAGCCTTACAACAGACTATTTAGGAAATACAGACTATTATAGGAAAATTATAGGGTGTGCACAAACACACAGATATACACATTACCCTATGCAGAGAGTATGTTACAAGAGCAACAAAATATAACAAGCAAGTCAAGATAATTCACGGAGCAAATAAATTCCAAAAGATTACCAAAACAAACAAACAAGTCAACCAGCCAAACAAAACTATTTTATAAACAAACAACCAAACCAACCCAAAAAAAAAAAAAAAAAAAAAAAACAACAACAACAAACCCAAACCAAACCCAACCCAAAAAAAAAAAAAAAAACCACCCACCAAAAAAACCACCACACACCACAGAATATTGCATGGGACTTCTAGCCATCACTGTCCAAAGACTAACTCCAGATCATTATTATCAAAATGATGATCCAAAAAAAAGTACCTGGGGGTGAAAAAAGTCAGTGGGACAGAGGTAAGCAATGATTTACAGAACCTATAACAATTTTTTGAATAGTCTCTGTGAGATAATTACAGGAATTAGCAAACTGGGGAATTGTTTATCAATCAATCTAGGTTTCTGTTTCCAAGACAGTATAATGCCCCACTTCCGAAGAAAAAGTAGAAATCATAGCCTGGAGGTGCCACAAAGAGAATCTGTGAAAAGGACTGAAAACCATCTAGTGGACTGAGGAAACAGATAACGAAAAAGAGGTGCAAACAGCAAATCAGATCCCGGCCTCAGAAGGGAGTCTGTGTTTAGGAATGGATTTGTTATCTTTACCCATTACAGGAAAGGCAGTAATATAGGAGTTGCCAAAACCCAGAAGTACCAATCAAAACCAATGTGGCTACAGAGAACTGTAATTCCTACTTCCCCTTCCTCCCCAATCCAATCCAATCCAATCCAATCCAATCCAATCCAATCCCATCCACCCAATCCAATCCAGCCTCCTGTAGTTCTTCCTGCATTCACAAGATGGATGAGACTCTAAAAGAGTCAGGAGAGAGCAAGTTATTTACACAAACCTATCTGAAACAGAACTCATCCTTTGACACCTGAAAGCAAATGTGAAATATAAAACAAGGAGGGGGACATACTAGATTAGTAAAAATTACCTCAGTGGCTGTGATTGTAGATTTAAAACCTAGGTGTCTTTTCCCTGGAAAGAATTTCTGCATAACAGAAGGAAACAAAAGTACAGGTGAAAAATGCTGCTATCCTTGTATTTTACCACATAACAAATTAAATCTCTGCACAACTGAAGTCTTGTTCTCTTCCCCGTGAGCACAAAGGGGACAGAGGGGTCTATACCTTTATTGAAACAAAGTTGATTTCTGCCTCTGTCTCCTCTGTGGACACTGGCCTTAGGCAGCATGATTTTCTGCATGCCCACAAATACCATCCTGCTACTGGAATTTCTCTTCTACAGCAGCATTTTTACACTTAGGTTAAAACTCAGGCCAGCTGCATGACTTATTTTGTGAGGTCTCATCATCACAGTATGAATTAAGAATTCCCTATTGTGTTTTCACTGCAATTACACCATAAATTCTTCTGGGCAAGATACAAACCAGACTGGTTCTCAAGAAGGTAAGAGGATGAAAATTGCTACTTCTTTGCTGCATATAATGTGTGGTTTGGTCATTTTACATTTGGATGTGCCACTCCTCTTGCTTTAATCCCACAAGCCAGAAGCATGGTTTGGTTTGGGGACTGACAACTTCTGCTCAACTCTTCTCAATTCTGGTGGCTGCTAAGTACCAACTGACAGATCACATGAGAAAACTCAGGAAATCCTGGAAATATGAGTGGATTCTCCAGTCAAAACAGAAAACCTCCCAGGATATGCACCTAGCAACTGGCAGGGGCACTGGGAGCTGCTGGTGTGATTTTATCTGAATGGCTGAATCTGCACACTGAATCACTCATGGTACCATCTGTAAAAGCCTCTGCTGTTTCCTTCCCTTTCCATGGATTAAACTAAAGAAAACGCACACAGAGCAGGAGCAAGTAGGGTCAATGCGTGTGGTGCACGCCACCGACTGGCACGCTGATGTCTCAAAATAAATTCTTGAAGTGACTAAAGTTCAGGCTGGCTCAGCACAGCTTCAGAGTTTAACTCACAACCCAGCTAGCTGTCCCATTTAACACAAGAGCAACTATTATCCTCTGACTATGCAGTATTTATCTTTGTTTCTCAATTTTAAATTAATACCGTGAATATGAAAGATCCACTGCCTTTTGTTCTGAAAAGCCTAAACAAATAGGATTACAAGTATGATCTGTAGCATTTTTGTGGCATGCATAGGACTTGATGGAGAATCTCATCTGCATTTTTACAAGTACTCTTCCAATAAAGAAACAGCCACATGCCATTTATCACTCCTCTATAGAGCTGGAAGCATGTGTCCATAAAAATTAAAACCAGACACCATTAATTGAAGATGTGAAGAGTACTTTTGTATTAGAATCTGTTGCTAAGAGCACTCAAATGAAACAACAAAGACACACGCCCCACCGCCCCCCCAAAAAATTAAGACTGTCATCACAGAACAGATTACAGGTACAAATCCAAGATTACAGCCACATATCCTAAATGCAGATGTTTTGTAAGCACCTACTAAAACAAGTATGACTCCTGGCCTAACTACCAACAACTGTTAAGATCCTCCTCAAAGTTCTTCAGATTTTCCACTTAAAATGAAAGTGCCATGAACACAGCTATCATTTCACGTTTTAGTATCAAACTATAAAATACATTTTTAGTCATTTAAAAAATCTCCTTCTTCTTTTTTTTTTTTTTTTTTTTTTTTTTTTTTTTTTTAATGGAGATTGCATCTATACTATCACTACTGAAACCCTCCAAGCATTTTGGAATGCTGAAATCCACCACCCATGCCAGCAAATGGCTAGGACACTGCCTGACAACAGTACTGTTTCTCCTCATTAGCATTCTGGCTGACTAGTTCCCAGGTAGACAGGAGAGTCCAGGAACCATTCCCAAAATGCAGTTCACACATAGACACTCTCTTTTGGAGACAGAAGTCTAGGAGACAACTAGTCTCTGCACCTGGAAACAAAAGGAATACACACCACTTCAGTCTGAACTTCATGCATCAATGTCCTTACAATTTCACCTTATTTATAATTAATAAATTATTATGTCCTGTTGTAAATTCTTCTGACACTGTGTTTGGAAGGTGAGGGTATTGTGTGTTTGTTTTCATTTTGTAATCCCATTTCTTTTCTGATTTATGGTGTGTGAAAAACGGTGAAAAGTGGGAGTATAGACTGATGGCATGAAGATTTTACATGGTGTCAGAAGTTCCAAAGTTATCTTTACAACGTTGCCATTTTATAGCAAGTTTACATATTACAACATCAGGAAAAAATTGGCCAGATGGAAATCCCCTTGGTTTGTGTTTCTTAAAGTACGATTCTAATCCAAAGAAAGTTGCTATGGGGAAAATATCATTGTGAGATAATATATTTGAAAGGAGCAAAATTCATCTTCAATACAAATCATTTACTTGATCCCAGGGTTCAAACAAACAAGGGAAAATAACAGTACTTTTAATGAAAGTGTTGACTCATTTGACATATTTTCCAAAGGAAGCATTTGAAGAGTAATGGTTTTGCAGCCACTTAGTACTTTCATATTTTACTGCAATTATTTCAAACCGGTGGACTTCCACCTGTTGTAGGAGTTACTTCCATTTGTGAACGTTCCTGCTGAAAAAAACTTTAAGGTATACTGCCCCTTCTCATTTCTGACCATGAACAGCCTTGAGAAATTTTATATGTTTACTTAACCATATATGGATTGGTATGCTACATTTTCTCTCAGGTATCCAGAGGGGAAACTTTTCCTCTAAATGTAACAGTACTAGATCATCAGTGTTTATTCTTCAGTAACTCCCATAAGCAGCAACCGCAACTATGATGGTTACTGTTCACACTTGGCATACTACTGCTACAGAACAACATGTATCTTGAAATGGCAAGCACACTGAAATGGCAAGAGCTGATTATCAATACACCTCCACACCAAAAACATGTTAGACTCTGAAAAGAGAAAAACAGAAACATCTTTAGGAATTGAATGCCTGTAGCCGGAAAAGATAACATAAACTGACAGTGGAGGAGTGAAGAAAGAAAAGTGTAATGTTGCTATTATTATTGTTGTTGTTGTTGTTGTTGTTGTCATTATAATTTTTATTATTATTTCATGCCAGAAATAAGAAGATTAATATTCATTTATTTACTGCTGAAATATTAAAACTGTTTTTTTCACTATCAGACAAGGAATTAAAAACTCAGTGAGAAGAAGGAACAAAAATTGTAAGGTCTAGAATGGGTCTCTGAGAAAGCAAGGCTAAGGAGAAAAATGAGGCCGTATTTTAGCAATCAAAAATGAAGGAACAGACAAAAAGCCTCAGCTGAAGGAAGAACTGCAAGGAGATATATTCCATATGCAGCAGGGAAGGCACAGCCAAAGCTATATTCTGACAGCTTGACTTTAACAGGAAAAGGAGAGAAGCATTATCTGGACGTTATGAACATTGCCAACAGGTTGACATTATCCACACTCGGGAATGGAGAGGAAGTGCAAAAAAGGAGAACAAGAAGATGAAGAGAACTATTTCAGTATGTTTGATTTAATAAGCCAAAATACCCAGAAGAACAAGGACCTGTGCTAGAGAAAACAAGCATTTTATCACAGAGATAATCACTTTCTGGTCTTCCAACCCACCCTCTTTTGTTGAGGAGGAAGAGAAAAATCAGCTGCCATTTTTCCTATTCTTTAACCTAAACATTTAAGACTTGAGTTTATAATAGAGTATCTGTTACAGGGGACCAGCAAAAAACACTCAGACTCTCTATTTCACCTTCCCACAGAAAAGGCATTAATCTCTCCTTTTCTTAAAGCTCAAAGTTCAGGAACATTGATACAAACTGTTAAATAATTTCTGACCTCTACAGGAAATTCAATCTAGGAAAATAAAACCAAAACATGAAAATACATTACTTCCTTACAAATTAATTATTTTGGCCAGTTAATTCTGCCATATTATTTCTTCTTGGCTGCCTCCTCTATTCAATCTGTTTCAGTACACTGAAGATGCTTATATAGATGAGGGTGTCTCAAGGTACAAGAAAACTGTGGTGAGGTGCCAAAAGGCCTTTCAAGACAAAAAAGTGCATGGAGTTCCTGCGAAGCATTCTGTATCCCACAGAGCCACTTTTCTACCACACAGGATCAAAATTATGCCTTGCAGTTCTGAGACATAAGCTGTGCTGCACTGTGCTATTGATTTTCCAATTGCCTTTTGTTATTACTTCAGCTCCACCTCTACTGTTCAGCCAGTGTTCAAACATGCCTGACCATGAAGAATGTTAAAAATTTTATGCAAAGCTGAAAGAAAAATGAAAGGAGGGTAAAAGTGAAAAGATTATACTTATATTTTAAACCGGCAAGGCTCCTTTTAGCTTGTTCCTTTTATAGAGACAGCTTTGTGTAAGGATACTGTGAAAAGTGCATATTATATGGCTCTACGCAAGATATTTACTATATGTGTTGTGTTGTGTTAATTGTTGGTGTTCTATTAAATTTTTGATAGTATAGTAAATGAAGTTTTGTAGTTAAAATGTAGTTTTTATGTACCAACCACAGAAAAACGTAAATCTTTCAGAGAAAAAAAGAAGTTCCTACTTCCTTATCAGAAGAAACCAACTTCTCCTGCCTTGCTCAGCCCTGAAGACGCCACAGAGATTAAAGGAAAAAAGTGATACTAACCAGCGACAATTCTTTGTTTAAATAGAGTTTATGCATCATGTATGAAATATATGAATATTCAACAGGCTATTTCTTTTAAAAGATTGTCCTTTGTTAGCAGAGGTCCTTCTTCGGAGCTTTTTTGCTTGAAGAGGCACCCAGACATCTGTAACTTTGTTTTTTATTGTCTCGTATTGTTCTAACTCTAAAATTGTTCCATTTTTTTACTCTAATTCTATTTTTTTATAACCATCTTATTTACTATTAAACTTTTAAAATTTTAAAACAAGTGATTGGCGTTTTTCACAGATACCTTTATTTTTAATAACTTTTTTACTCTAAGCTTCAGTACCAGATCCACCTACATTGTTTCTTTTTATTGAAACACACCTTCATCTTCAGTCATGGATTGGGCAAGTCTTTAGGCACACATGCCTTTATGTACCAGCAATCAAAATATGAACCACAATGTCAATCACAACACAAAACAAACTGGCAGTTAAAAATTAAAGGCAAGATTATGGTCTTTAAGACAGAGAATTTTCATTAATCAGACAACATGAGAGTGTGGAAAAAACGAAATTCATCATTAATAAGCTTTAGCCAACATTAAAGCTGCAGTTTAGTATACATTGGATAAAATCCTGTATAAACCAGCTTTGTGAGTATTTTCAGTTAAAAATAGCAAGAAAGAACAACAGAGTTCATGAACTGGCAGCAATGTGGCAGTATTACACATAGATATGTGCCTTTTCTTTATCAGAGACAAAGAAACTAATGTTAAACAAATACCAAGTTTCGGAAACACATACCAAAATTCATCAAAAGAATTAATTTCTTCATTTTTAATGAAAACTCTCAACACCCTAGTAATCTTCTAGCAGCATGCTCTATTCCTGTTTCCTTTTTAGCCATGGAAGGAGCTAAGAGCACATCCTTAAGGACTATTAATGTATAAAAACAAAACCAAATAAACTAACTCCAACAAACAAACAGAAAATAAATACGCTATAGCAACTTTAATCAAACACGTGCAATTACAACAGAGATAGATTTAACCCATAGGCTTAGCTTAATTAGAGTCTTCCCATGTACAACTCTCACCAACAGTACCCCTCGTAACCGTACTATTAGTGGCTCAAGCATGAAGTCAGGAATACAAGCAGCCCTAGTGAGAAGTTCCTAAAATGTGTCAACAGAACACAGAAAATAACTCTTCCTGATTTGCATCTCCTTCCTTATCTCAGCTTACTATTTTGAACCGTTGTAGTATCAATCCAGTAGCTCAAGGCACTTGCTAGTTACGCTTCTGACATCGCTTACCGGATAAATATAAATTCACTAAATCTCCTGCCTTCTCTCTGCATAATCCCTTAACCTCTCCCTTTCCACAGCTATTATTCTCTGCCTTCTTTTCATCTCTGGCCTCTCCACTATTTACAATCTACCTTCTCAGGCTTCAGCATGTTGGTGGGCGTTTTTTTACATTTCATTGAGGGATGGGAAATCTAAATAGTGTTCTCTGGTTAGCAGATGTCTATTAGATTTAGCATTTCCCCGCAAAACATAGACCAAGCAAATACAGAGCAAATAGGCAACTTTACAGTGATCAATGTGCTACAAAAAGAACCAGACAAAACAGTGTATGTCACATTTAGAAGAAAATCAGGGAAAAAAAAAAAAAAAGTCAAGCAAGTAAATTATTAGCCAAAGTGCAGGCGGCAGTATTCAAACTACACAGAAGCTGCTCCTAAAATTAGATTAGTAAAGCACAAGACCATTCTACACTACTGAACTATCAGTAGCAGAAGGAAGAGAGCTTTCTCAGATTTTATCACCTTCATTTTAAATTCTGCAAATAAAGTTAAAAGGTCTAAGTATCACAGACCTGATTCCTAAACCAGTTCTTAAAAATAACATCTTTTCCTTGCTCAAAATCTGGACACATATAGAAATTCAAGTTTTTTCTATTAAGCAACAATCAAATAACTATTTAGATACAATGAAAAACAAAACAAAACAAAACAACACCCAGTATTGTAGCCAACTGATATTCTTGGGAATATCAAAACAGATTTTTGTGCAGGAAAGCCCATACAAAGCAAAACCTGTGTCATTAAAAAGACCCCATTGCGACGCAATTTTATGTATGGGCTGAGGAACAAGAAGACCCAGTCATGCAGTATTTCTACAAATAAACACACAGACAGCAAAGGTAATACCACTTTCAATAACAAGCTCCAAATGACAGGAAAGCTTCAGTCATGCCAAACTTATCTTCACTTGTAAAGAGCTGCACCTGAACATCTCAAGGAGTAAAGCAAAACTTGAATGAAGGAGTGAGCAAGTGGCATGAGCTAAACCAACATTCGGTCTAAGCTATTGCTACTAATGGGATAAATTGCTGCATGAAGTTGTTGCTTGAAGTCTGCAAAAATGGAAGTTTTTGTCATTATGTCATTGATTCACAAGAGAAGTATCCAGAAAGGAGGTCTTCTTGCTGCTCCAGACTCATTTCCAATAGTTTTGAAGACCTACTTCCCCCACTGCCCTCTTTCAAACCTTGGTTGTGTGGTTTATCAGGCAGGCTGCACATGCAGGTCACCTCTTTCTCTTGCAAATGGAAAGAGACAGTGGCCACAGGCCCTTCAGGCTGTTTTTCGTAACCTCTCAATTTTAGCTGTGCTACAGCAGCTTCACCCTACTGCTGCTATAAGACTGACTGAAGGTCACAAAGAGCCTTCACAAACAAAAATCATGGGAAAATAAACATCACCACAAGAATTAGTTAGGTGTCCCTCAGGCCCCAGCCCATTCTTATGTCTGTCACCCCTTCATCGGTTTTACAGTCACAAAGTCTCTCAGATGAGGACAACGCACTGAATCTTGACCTTTGAGCTACAAACAGCCTTGAGCAACTTGGTGACCTACATGGCAGATGCACAACTCAGTAACTACTTGGCTGGAGTCTGAAAATGCATGATTCACTTCTGATTCTCCCCACACTGCTCCATATGCTATCACTAGACTATCTGATAAAAAAATGTGATTTCCAAAAGCAGACTTTATTAGCTTGGTGGCTTATGAAACACTGCTTTGAAAGAACTTTAATAATAAAAAGAGAAATGTATTTTCTTTTCCTACCTAAACACTGAGACTTATACAATGTTTGATTATCTCTTTTTCTGGTCCAGAGATGGGTCTCCTGAGAGGCATTTTAAAAACTTTTATTCCATTTTTGGGTGAGATTTTACAGATGTTACAATTAATGCCATCACAATCAGGAGCAAAACTATTTCCTAATTACAATACATTATAAGTGTTTCTTGACCTATCAGCCTATCAGCTTTTGCTACACAATGCTGCTAATGCCTTAAAGCAAATCATCTAAAATTACCCCTCGTGGGTCCTAGTACAATACATCTTTCATAGTTCTATTTCTCCAGAGTATCTAGTCTATTTGCAAGGCCATCATTTGAAACTTGTTTCTAGTTACATTTCTCCCTCAACATTGACTGTCCTATTCCACAGTCTTTCTAAGTCAGTGTTTCTTATCTCAGAGTTTGCATATAGATGCATAATATGTGAGTCCTCTGTCAGGCTTTGAGAATTCTCTACAAATCCATTTCTCACAACACAAGAAGGAAAAATACACACGTGTGCATATGCAGCTTTAAAATATATCTGTTCTGGCTTATTTTTTCTAAAACTACCTCCCGGTGTATTAGATAAGTAACACAATTCTGGCTGCATATTTTGTAGGGCCAAAGATCTACAATGCATTTGAAAACTAGCATACACCTCCGCCCAGAAGCGGTACCAGAGTCCTGTGATACTAACCTTTGCATACAAGCCAAGTGCTGGAAAGGTGTACTTGGAAAAGTAGGATTTGATAAAACTTGGTGTGCTGAACTGCAGCAAATCATATCTACACACCTCACCATCCAGACTAGATGCATACCTCCCCTCCCTTTTCCCTGAAAATGCACAGCTAGAATTTCAGTTGTCACACTCCTTACTGCATCCTGTGTGCCTAGGAGATTCTGAAGGCATTTCTCAGTGTCGTAGAATTAGGCTTTCTTATCCTCTTACTGACCAAAACACAGCTGTCCAACATGTTCCAGCAGGCACAACCCTGGTATCTCTACTATTAACCCAGCAGCACATCATCTGTCCATGTGACTATTTTGTCCCAGTGAACATACATCAACATATAGATGTAATAGGTGTGTGGGGGTTTCTTTCATTTAAAAAAAAAAAAAAATAAATAAATTAGTATTGCTAAAGCTCCTAGCAAGTTTTGTCCACATTATGAAGCACAAATACAGGTCTGACAAAAAGACTAAAGACAAAAAGTTGAGTTGTTTGGGATTCATTAGTCTAGTATCATAAAAGCTATGTGCACTCGGGAGGATAAAGAAACAGGTAAGATATTCACACAGTTTAAATGTTTTTAACAGTGTGCAGACTCAGAAAAACAAGTTCCAAATGACATTATAACAGAATTCAACCTTCAGAATCATTCTTAGAACTCTAATAGTTAAAATATTTTCAACAGTGATTTTTCTCCTGCCTGCAGAATGAGCCACAACAATGCAATACTTGTTCTGAGTCCATTGCCTCACCTTGCTCAACATAACCTAAAGTAACTCTTTTTTTCTACCCTGTAGGCATTGAAGGGAATACTCTTAATCATGTAAATCTGTTGAATACTTCCAACTAAAGAGCTGTCATACCACCACCTCAGATTCTGACCTTAAATTTATGAATTTGTAAAAAGACTAATTTTAAACGTCCCAAATAAGATAAGCAAAGCTTGCATTAAGCTCCAAGAAAAGACTCTGAAGCCCATGCTGCTTCTTACCCAATAAATCTTATAACCATGCTCTTCATTAATAAGAGCACTAGAATGATACACATACAAAATGTTTTCAGTAATTTCCTGTTACTTCCAGATTACATGCTGTTCGAGAGTAACTAGCATGCAACCATGGACTGGGAGAGCTGTGTGTGTAGAGCCGCCCTGCAGAAAGGGATCTGGGGGTGCTGGTCGGCAGCAGCTCAGGGTGAGTCAGCAGTGTGTGCCCGGGCAGCCAGGAGGGCAAACCCCATCCCAGGCTGCACCAGACACAGCAGCACCAGCTGTGGTTGGGATCATCCTGCTGGGTTCAGCCGCGGTGCTGCCTCGCCCTGAGTCCTGTGGGCAGCGCTGGGCCCCGCAGGTTGAGAAGGGTGGGAAGGTCCTTGAATGGTCCAGAGGAGGACAGCAGAGCTGGTGGAAGGGCTGGAAGGCACATCCTGTGAGGATCGGCTGAGGGCTCTGGGTTTGTCTGGTTTGGAGAGAAGGAGGCTCAGGGGTGACCTCATTGTCCCGTACAACTTCATTAGAGGGGATCTGGAGAGGGAGTGCTGGTCTTTTCATCCAGCATCCAGCAACATGGAATGGGAATGGGTCAAAGCTGTACCAGGAAACTGGACATCAGGAAACATTTTTTACTAAGAGGATGATCAAACACTAGAGCAGGCTTCATGGAATTGATGCCTCAAACCTGACAGTGCCTTAAAAAGAGACACCTGGGCAATGCCCTCTGTAACAGGCTTTATGTTCTGGTCAGCCCTGGAGAATCAGGCAGTTCAACTAGGTGATTGTTTTAGGTCATTTATAACTGGAACTATATTACTGTGTTCTGCTATTAAATAGCTCTGTTGGAACTAAAAACCATAGTTTGGTCCAAGCAAAAATGGAGCTTGCATTTCATGGTACTTGGAGTTTTTCAGCTGTAATGGTCTTAGTATAAGATTACCAGCTCAATTTAAAGCTGTAGTTCTTTCTTTCAGAGAGACAGAAATACCAACAATGAGTGACAAACAACTTCCAAGACCACTCACATCTTCTGATCCTGATGCCAAGTTCATCTCTGTTATTCTGTGAACACTATGGAAATTTCAGAAGGTAACTTGATTGTGATGCTTGCAATTAAATCTGTAAGAATCTGTAAATCTTCCATAGTGTAACCAGACTTATGGTTCCTGTTAGAACACCTGAAATACCCCTGCTTTCACACATTACAAACATTGCTGCTCCACCTGAAAATTAGAGAGTCCTCACTGTTCACATCTTTATCGTTATTACTTGGAATAAAGGAATAAAAAAAGGGACTAAGTAATTAGGAA
Source organism: Hirundo rustica (assembly GCF_015227805.2). Taxonomy (NCBI): domain Eukaryota; kingdom Metazoa; phylum Chordata; class Aves; order Passeriformes; family Hirundinidae; genus Hirundo; species Hirundo rustica. The sequence continues at coordinate 38,295,196 of NC_053488.1, forward strand.
GAGGGACTACGGCGAAGTAGGGTGGGTTTTTTGTTTTGTTTTGTTATGTTTTTGGGGTGGGTTTTTTTGTTTGTTTGGGTTTTTTCCCCAACCACACAGCAACTACTATCACTGAAAAGACTGCTCCAAGTTATCTTTTGTCTTAGATGAAGAAGAAGAGGGGGCAGAGCTTCATTTTGAACTCTGCCCGCTATCTCGGTAACGGCGATTCCCGACACCGCACGCCGCGGGCCTTGCTTCCAAGGAAGGGCTTTCCCGTATCGGAGAAAGAGTACTCCCGCACATGGGTTCCACAGCCTGCGGCACCGTCCGGGGTACCCCGTTACTGCCTCACCGCACGGGGAAGTCGCCGCCGGGATTTCCCTCCTCGCCCGGGCCACTGCAGCCCAGAGCGCTCCTCCCGCCCGCGGGGACGCTGTGCCGGGCGTGCCGGAGCCCGACTGATCCCGCGGCTCCAGCAGCGGCCGGGTGGGCTCCACGCCGTGCAGTGCAACGCCGTGGCGCAGCACCGGGAGACGGCGGAGCAGCCGCGGCTGCCGCGCCGCAGGTGCGCGGAGCCCTCACCGAGAACGGGGCGTGCGGCGAGCGGAGCTCCTGCCGCGGCCGAGCCGAGCCGAGCCGAGCCGAACCGAGCCCACCCGAACCGAGCCGAGCCGAACCGCAGCCCGGGCCCTGCGACCCTCGAGCCGCCGCCCGGACCCGGCCCCCAGAGCCACCGCCCCCCGAGCCGCCCCGCCGCCGCCGCCCTTCCGCGCCGGCACCTGGATGTGGCAGGAGATCTCGGAGTCGTCCAGCAGCCGCACGGTGCATTTCATCTCCGAGCTCAGAGACCTGATGCTGGAGCTCCGGAACCGGATCATCCCGGCAGCCCGCCCGCCGCTGCCGCCCCGCAGGCAGCCGCAGGGGGCCAGCCTGCAGCGGCGCCCGGCCGACCACGGCTCGGCACGGCGCGGAGCGGCGCGGCGCGGCGGCAGCGCCACCACTCAGCCCCGCGGAGCCCCGCCGCCGCCCGCCATCCGCCCGCCCGCCGCGGCTGGGGCCGCAGCTGCGTCAGGATGCGCTCCGCTGGCCGGCCTCAGCATCCTCCTGCGCCCGCCCACGGCATGGCACGGCGCGGCCCGCGGGGACACCTCTCTGCCCTCACCTGCTCCTCCCGCTTCTCCGCCCCACCGGTCCCGGCTGGGCTCCCTGCGCTGCTCCATTTCGTCGGGCCGGCAGGGCCGAGAAGGGAATGGTCAGCGTGATTGCTTGCCTTCCCCGCCACAGGCGTGCTTCGCCTGGGGTTGAGTGCACCTGAGCGACTGTACTCTGGTGGGAATGAATGCCCGATGCCCTGCAAACGGGGGACATCCCCCAGGCTGCCGGCGGGGAGTGGAGTCCCCACGCAGCCTGGACGCCCATGGCGGGAGTCTCCAGCGTACCCCAACACAGCCCGAGGCAGGAGGAGAAGACATATATAGGGTCATATAAAGGAAGAGTGTACCCTAATGAAACAGAAGAAAACAGAATGCAACTTACTGTAAGAGTGCAAGCCTTGGAAACGTGTTTTCTCAAGGGGAAAAAAATGACCCTTTAGGGAGCAGCAGTCACACCCCATTTGTTGTCTAAGTGGAAAAGAAAGCAAAATATGCAGTGGTTTCACTACTACGTTCTCCATCACAAAAGGGTGTGTAAGCTGCTGGCAGCTTCACTACTATGCTCTCCATCACATTCGTGTAAGCTGCTGGCAGAACGCAACCTCCAAACTTAACCAGCCTTGAAACAGGGATCGGCACTGTGTTAAAAAATTATCACATTCCTTTGAAATATGAAATGAAAAACAGCTAGGGCAAAATGGAACATGACTGGAAGTTTACAAATATAAAAGAAGGACTGACAGTCACAAAGAAGGTGCATTTCAGTTATTTTGCCTAGTTGTCTGTGATTACCTGTAAATGTCCACATTTTGAAAATTGTTCTGTGTGAATGTGTTGTTCTTTTGAAAATCCTGTGTAAAAAGCCTAAGTGCTGTTACTGCTGTAAGCTCTTCCTTTGACTTTCTGCTGGACTGCCAAAAGCAGGAAATACAGGCAACCGCAAACAAATGAGAAATATATAATGCCTGCTACCATCAGCTAATAAATATGCAAAGGCCTTTAATGTGGAAGATAAAAGAAAAGCTATAAATACATGCTTCTCAGAAATGATAAATGCTTTCAATTGCATAGTGAATAGTGAAGCAAACCAGTGAGTATTTAAAATATATTATTTGCCTCAGCAGCCACAGTCAGCCCACAAGTTATGGAAGAAGGTTGTTAGCAGCTGAGACCCAGATGTGGGAATCTACTCATTAAAAATAAAATAACACTTTATGTCTCACAGTCTTGCGAAATGGGAACTCAATAGCAAGATTTAAGCCCACACACAGATTCACTCTCAGGTGACACAGATTCTCCTGCTTCTCATAGAGAAGGAATCTTTTCTTTCTAAGCCAAGTATTTTAGCTCCCCTTCAGTCTCTGCAGCACACATTTCTCCACCCAAAAGGGGAATTATAAGAAGGAGATGAGACGATGATGAAGATTTAGTGAGCAGGTCATAGTCTACCACTGTGTGAAGTGGGGTTTTGCTTTACTTTCAGGACCACATGGAGAGGGATGAGCTTTTCAGGAGTTCTCAGAGTTACAGGAACAGTGATGACTACAACATGAAATCTGCATCCCCAAACTGTTTCACAGCAAGTGTGAACTATTGTGTAGCAACAGCAGCACAACTGCCTGAGCCCAGAGCTCAGCAGAATTTTACTTGCCTGTTGTAAAAACAGGTCACTCTTGTCTTATTGGTCACTTTATCTACCTCTTTAATACCTCATACCATGCTGACCTGAGGTACCAGAGAAGTCTGTGAGACAAGTAACCTATTTCTGTGTTTCAGCTACCACAGCAATAGTTTTTACTGCACAGAATGTGGCAGCCGTTTAACAGGAAGACACTAGATAAATGAAATAATCAAAACCAAATACTCCACCCAAAGAGAAAAACCAAAGAACAACCTAAAAAACCCAACCAAGCAAGGAAAAGTTTTTTGTTTGAAAATCCAAACACTGCCCAGTTGCAACTTCACTAAGTAAATCCATCAGATGAATTGTACATCACATATTAGGACTACCACACCTTCCTTATTCAAAAATCATTCTAGACTTTTTTTTTTTTCTTTCCCTTACAAAAAGTCAGGTATTTGAAGAACTGTGATTAAATAGTATGGCAAATATAAGAAAACACAAAGCAACAAATTTATCTAATTTAATTCAGTTATCAGAAAATGCTGAGCTGATGGAGTAATGGGGTTACTTTATGATGCTTGTATCCCCAATTGTCTCTTCTGTTTATGCTGCATATTAAGTTCTGTACCTTTAAGACTGGTTCTGAGAGAGAAGTGGAGGAAAAAGAAGCATGGTGTTTGTTTTCAAAAACTGCTCTCACTCATCTGCATTCTGCTCCTGGACTGTGTCATCTGCAGCACAGACAGACAGTGGGACAGAGATCTGCTTTTCTTTTAGTTAGTTGGGGGTTTTTTGCTAGCTGAGGCAGAGAAGTTCCCTGGACTGTGGGTTTTGGTTTTTTTTTTTTTCCCTTTTTCTGGGAACTGATCAGCATGCTCTGGACTGAAAACCCAGAAAAATACCAGGAGCTCACACCGGTAGCCCACCAGGGCCCAGGACACAGCATTTTCCAGTGCAGGAGAGACTAATAAGAGACCGTGCAAGCAGAACTATCACCCATGAAAGGACTTTCTGATTTTTGCCATCTCTTCGAAAGTGTAAGAGGTTTTATTGTTTAATATTATTCTCCTTTTTTTTATGTTTGTGAATACTTGGTAGATAAACAGTTTTTTACACTTTTCTTCTTTTCCCAAGCCAGTTGGGAGGAGGGGTCACTTGAATCTGCTTTTCTAGAGGAGCCCCATTTGGAGATTTCATCCCAAAATTTGCCCTAAACAAGGACAAGTATATAAAAAAATATTCTGCTTGAACTTGTAGAGTATGCTCCTGACCTACAGGAAGGTTAAAAGATACTGCTGCCAAGTTGCTGATAAGACCATGGCATGTTATTGACGGGATTATTGAAGCACTCACCTGGCTTTGTACTGCAGACATTGGAAGTTCTAACAGGAGATCTCAATATCAGGTAATGCCAGCTGCAAGAACTGATGGGTGAGGGTGGTGGAAATTAATTTTAGATTCATCAGTCTCAGAAACACTCAGTGCAATAGCCACATTCCCATTCTTTCTTCATCTAACTGGTCACTGAATTACTTTGTTTTGGGATGAGTACATGTGCATGGCCTAAATGACAGTAGTCTACTTACCTAGGAACTGCTGCCAGACACAAGTTTTGTTTAGAGACAGCAGGGAGCACTAATGAGCTTTGATAGCTGGATGAGTCTGCACAAAGCCAAATTACAGAATATAATAGTCGAGCATTTTCTCTTCAGTGGCTGATAATAACTTTAATAATATAGAGCAACTTTAGCTCTTTCAATTAATATTTAACATCTAGCCAAATATATAGACATTTGATTTGTATTTGTTTGGGTTTCTTCCAAATACTCGAAGATTAAACCATACTTAAAGCATACAACTGCTACGGGTATAAACACTGCCTGCCATGGGTCAGACCTTGAGTTCCAGCATGGGTAGGTCAGATACAAAATCACTGACCCCACAGGGGTGCTCTGTATGACACACTAACCTCATTCCCCAAGGCCCACACCTCCCCATTGCCTCATGGGGCTCTCACAGCTAGGTAGGTCATTCGCTGGCACAGCAATTAGCCATTGCTAGGAGATCATGGTGCCATAAGTAAATGGTGACTTTTTTGTGAAGTCTGTGACAGTTTAGATTTTACTCAGTTCCCTTCTACAATAGGATTAGAAACTCCAACACTAAAACACTTCATGTTTTAGCGATGGTCTGGGCATTAGGCTTCTCCAGAACATATCCTAAAGAATGGGAGTGCGGGGTTGAGCTAGCAATGAATCAATAGTTCAGGAAGTAGGGTCCTGTAGTCAGGAAAGTGTGAGTTTTGCTGTTAAAGGCACAAAGTCCACAGGAAAGCTGGCTTCCTACGTGTCCTAGAGATCCTGTTACAGAGCAGAAAGTTTGAATGACCTCTGAAGGACCTGTTTCACGAGGCAAAAAAATCACTCATACCAAGGCCAGATTTTTTTTGCATATAATTTGTTATCTTCAAGGGGATTACTTCCGAGACACACGCTGTATAATAGTAAAACATATCTAGTAATGTTGTAATGCATTAATGGGGTTTATATTTGTAATGTTCTTTCCTATCTGTCCCTGCCCAGCAGTGCCCACCCACTCACTGAGATATAACCTAATCCTGTTTCCTCCCACTGAACACTGATTGGGCGGTGCCTCTGGGTCTCGCCTATCGGCCCTGTCCCCTGGGGGAAAAAGCCATGGCAGGGGAGGGGCCAGGGCTCTCTGGCAGCGGCTCTCCATCGGGAGGGGGGTCTCCAAAGCTGAGCAGGACATAAGAATAAAAGCAGAAATATCCCACCGAAACCAGAGAGTCAAGACTCTTCCTTTACCTTCGGCGGCTGCCTAGTCTCGTGGGGAAGGCTGCATAGTAACTAACCTGAAATTAGCAGTGAGGTAATTGAAGGGCTGGGCATACCAAGCAGCACGCAAAATACGAAAACAAATAAGAGATTCCACGCATATGGGATCTCTTTTGTTTCAGTCTTAAGTAGTCATCTAAAAACAATCACTTCAGATTAAAAAAAAAAAAAAAAAAAAAAAAAAAAAAAAGCAGGGGATTGCATCTTGAAATAAAAGGTTTCTTACATCTAAATATTACATCAGTAATTTGAAAACTATACATAAAATATTAATACATCTATCTAAAAGAACCCTAAAAGTATTACAATGTACATAAATGACAAAGAAAATGTATTTAAATAGCAAAAGTTCTAGTGTTCACTGGAGGCAGAGTTGAATAAGAAGGTGAAACAAATTCACATAGGGTTTCTACTTTTATTTTGCATTACAAAATCAGTACAAAACCATCACATATTTGTTGCGTGAGTGAGAAAGCAACAAGATACGTAAAATACTACGTTATTTGACTGCAGTATAAAAAGACTCAGGATTTTCATGCATATACTCCTAAGAGAGCTGTCACTCCCTAATCCACTAAAAAATGCAGGGCTGTCTGTGATATATTTGGCCACAACTACCCCAGTAAAAAAAAAAAAAAAAAAAAAAAAAGACCTGGAGTGTTATTGAGATCTGCAGAGCTGTATCACAATCTGCATGGCACTGATGGTCCTGTTGGTCTCCACATTCCTTGGGTGCACTGGTGCGCCCCAACCATGGCTTAGAAGTGGTGAGTCAGAAGCAGATATTTTCTTCCACTGCTTATGTGTGGCAATCTCTACAGAGATTCAGAACAAAGTACAAGAAGAACATTACAGTACTGTCCTCCAGCAGAGAATGACAGGTTGAATTTACTGTACAAACTCAGCAAATTTTCTGCAGATGTCATCTGGAAGCTCAAACTCCAATCAGCATTTGTCTGAACTAAACTGAATTGCACAATACCACACTTGAAATTTATTGATGGGAGCAAACTTTACATTGATTTTAATCTACATAGTACAGCTTCCAAAAAGGCAAATGTCAGCTTTCAGCCTTTGTTTTGGAGCATACAAAGTCAGTGAGATGATTCTTGTGATTCACTGGGTCCTGGGACTTGCCAAGAATTTCTTATCAGTGGGATCAAAATGTTTCTTTGGTACTCTATTCTTTTTTCAGGGAATATATAGCCAGGTGTTCTAATCTAATTCTAATCTAGTTAGTCTAATATCCTTCTCTGGAAAACTACAGCAGGCAGTGTACTCTCTCAGCTTCCCATGCATGTGTCTCCTCTGAGGACCAAGTTTCTTCACAAAAATTTCTTTCTACAGGTTCTCTCTAGCTGCTTTCACACAATTCATTCAGTACTCTTACAGGCTTGTTAACAGTCCCACAGAAACCCTGCAGGTACCACTGCTGAAAGATTTACAGGTTTTGCATGTGACACAACCAGGTGTTTCAGAGGTCTACAGTTATTTAGTAGCTAGAAGAACCTGGCTGTCTCATGCTGAATGCAGAGTGGCTACCACATCCATGTATCTTCTTAGTCTATGATGAATTTTTAAAAGATTACCATACCAATGATTTGGTAATCCAAAAAAAAGGCACTCTCTACCTCTTGATCAAGCTCCAAATCACAGGTCTGTTCTCCTGACCATATTTATGCATAGAAAATCTGACCAACAAAAAAGTTCATTTTTTGAGTAGATAGAGATATATTGCAGGCAGTATTGATAACTGGAGAAAAAAGGTACTGCCTATCTGTAGCTTGAACAGTTCTTCCTTTTATAGAATTTGTCTAAATAAATTAGTAAGACTCCAATTAAAATACAGTCTAATGTTACAACAAACCACTTTTTTTCAACATTATTATTGCAGGTAGGATTAAATTTAATTCTTACTGTAACAATAGCAGTCATCATAAAATATATAAAAACTATATTAGCATCAGTTACCTGGTGACAAGTCCAGCAAAATATTCAGAGCCAGGCTTTGAAGAGCTCTCAGCATCCCAGAAACCCTGCTTAAGGAGCACACAGAGAAGCAGTCCCACCATACACTTTTCTGTGCATCCTTTCATACTGTTCTTGTTTCAGATGCTCATGGACAGAATTCTCTTGCAGTAACATCCTGTTTCTGTGGCTGCTGCACATGTACTTTGAAAGAGCTCCAAGAGTGTAGACCAGTTCTTGCTGGATTTATAATTCCTTTTCTTCTTTTGGGTTTATTCTGGCTTTTAATACTCCCATCATATGATTTGAATTTTACATCATCTATCTGCAGTGGTGGTTGTCTAACTTCAAATATGTTTATAGCACTTTTCCACCCAGAAATGAGCCTCAAAATTGAGGTCTATGTGAGGAATTATATTTTACACTGTGTATAATTTACATAAATCAAGGTTAAGTCCAGCAAAATAAAATTTCTGCTTTGCAAAATTATGCCAGGTTCTAGCGCCTTTTGTGAACAAAGTAAGTGTTACAGGAAAAATGTGTATGATATACATCATGCATTTCAAGTTTGTTCACCTTGGCAGCATCTAATCTGTATCCAAAATCTGTTATTAAAGTAATTAGCACCATGATTTTTAAATAATAATATGCAACAACATACTGTTTCTGATACAGCTCTTTCTAACTTCTGGATTCTGTCATTAATTCCTTTCCAAATTACTGTATGGACTGTTGCTTTTTATTGGTCTGGCTCTTCTAATTATGTAAAAGCTAATATGGAGTTGCAATTAACTTTATTGTTGAAATTCCTTGTACATGAGGGGCATAAAAGCTAAGTATGCTTGTAAGTGATTACTAAATAGAGGCTTGGATACCCGGGAAGAGATGTGGACTAACTACATGGAAAAAATTCATCAGAGACACTAAGATAGCATACTTCAAAAGCCTTCAATAGTAACTTACTTATTTGTTGAAGAAGCATTTTAAGATACATATTCTCCCTGCCACTTTCCAGAGCCAGCGGGTGGCTCCATCTTACTAATTCTTTGAGTGCTTCCAAAATTAATAATTCTACATCAGTGCATACTGTTGGTATTGTAAGTGATGTTGAAATATAGACTACATAACTTTTCCATCCTGGGTCTTATGAGACAAATACAGGATGAGAAAATAAAATAATAAATCTCTTGCAAAACCTGTACTTCCAGTGGAGGCCAGAATCTTTTAAAGTAACAAAACTCTCCTGTAGAAGCAACTTTTACTCTCACATGGACTGGAATAGAAACAGTAAAGCTCTCCTAGATGCTCTTTTCAGGTCTGCCTGATTTCTTTTTGAAGAGAATACAGAAAAGAAAATAGTCTTCTTTATTTCTGGTCTGTCCCTACAGTAACACTGAAATTACTCCAGACTCCACATGCCTGTGGCCTGCAAGCAGTAGCTGTGCATTACCTCAGCTAGCAGCCTACACACAGCCAGAAAAATCCATGTATTTTCCTGACTGTGCTCTGAGAGTCAGACATAACCCCTTACCTCTCACTGTCAATTTTGAATCACACTGCTGCAGCTCTAGTTGTTACTCTGGACTGAAATTACTGTAATGTTCACATTTTTTATGCTCTCAATATAGCAAATAAATAAAATATTATTTTATAAACTAAGACAATTTTGCTTTTTTGAGCACTTCTTTGGAGTATTTATGTTAATCCACTCATTTTGGTCACATTACATGAAGAAACTTTTATATGGTAAAACACCTTGATTTTTTTATACACAATTACATTTGGTGTCACCTTCGTGCAAACCTGGAGTTGGTATTGAAAGATTTAACTAGGATTACACTGATAAACTCAAGTCCATAAAATGAAGAAGTTTTCAAAACCTAAGGAACAGCCATGTAAAAAACCCAACTAATTTTCCATTTTTTATCTACATTAATTTTATTGAAAGTCAATCAGCCAGCCATTATAAGTAAATAATAGTATTTCTTTTGCTGTTGTTAGGAAAATTTAAATAATTTAAAAATAACAACTTCTTTTAGAGCTATGTGTATTTCAACTTTGGATTAATGTTTTCTCAGGCTTCTCTGTACAGAAATTAGTGAGCTAGGACATGTTCAGGTCATAGTATGGTATGAAGTACTGCATTCGTCTTTTACCTATAATTAGGCTCAGATGATTTTGTCATTCCTTCAGCTTTGCAACCAAACTGAGAACATACTTGTGGTCACAAGCAACAAAGAAAAGCTGCTCCTATTCCCTCTTACCTATTGTTTGTGTTTATACTGCAAACTAGAAAAATAAGAAGAGTTATCTATAATGCTCCATTTTTATTTTGTGGACCCCATACCCTAGAGCTCTCAGCTTCAGTGTATAAAAAAGGGGTGAGGTAATATATACAAATACTTAATGTGATTTCAAAAACATTCAACACCTTTAGTTTGATTTTCTGATCCCAAATGTCTGAATGTTTGGCTCATTTATCTAAATGATGATTTTTTTTTCTCAGTACTGGCAAATCCTGCCATTATGCACTAAATTCTCCTCAGAAAGTACTTCAGACAATGTATTGACTGACTTTGCATAGCAGAAAACAAATTCTGAAAATTGTTGGTAAAGTTCCAATCAACATAGCTGTAATTTGATGTTTATTTACTTCACAATGAGGACTAACTGTGACCAACAGAACACCGCAGTATAGCTTCTTTCAGCTACTCTCCTCAGAATGAACACATTGTATTAACACTCTCTGCCTCGTATTTACTAACAATGTATATTCAGGATTTGATTTGAACCCCTAAATGACTCCACAGATTTGGGCCTCAGCTGCTTGAAAAACAGTCTTACTCCCCTTAAGATTCAGGAAGCTCAGATTACTCAATTTATCTGAGCCTCTACTTTTACAAGAAATAGTTGTGCATGATGATGGATGTTCCTGGCAAGCTTTAAGAGGCCTGTGCACTTCTACAGTAGTTCACCATTATACTGTGATAAGTTTCCATTAGTAATTGCCATGGGAATGTTTGTTTTGTTTTGTTTTGTTTTGTTTTTCTAGTTTGAATTTGACAATATTCTGAATACAACAGACATTGTCTAGTATCCATGGGAAGGAGATAGATACAGTAAAGGCAAACAGAAATAACTCCAGGAAAATTAAATTCTCTCATTCATATTTCATGTTACCCTTCTCTAAAATTAGGGAGCTAATTTAAGTAGAAGATGAAGCTTTACTGAATTCTATAAATTCAGTATTAGTCAATTAGTCAAACCAGAAAGGCTCAGAAAGACACTGAAAATACTCCTAATAGCCATAAAAGATGCCAAATGCCATTTAAAACACTATTTAAAGATATTCTGTCTGAAAAGTTTTTGTGGGGTTGAGAAATACTTGATGGGTTTTTTGGTAGGTATTCTCAAGATTTTTGGCTTTTAATTCTAGAATGTTCATCCGTCACCATTATATTGTAATTTCACCTATTACTATATATAATAAATAAAACATCTGAAGAAGTTTACATTCCATTGTCTCCTATTTCAGCTATATGAATGTACTCTGGAATGCATGAAACCTTACAAGATTTTTTATAAAACTACATCAGAAATTTGGAATCAAGTTCTACATTCTGACAACATTAGAAATAAAAATAAATTTAAATGAAAGGGAAAAAGCACCCATGACACCTCCAGTAAATAATCTTCAAAGAATAAGCATCAGGACAAATTTCCTAAGATGTATATATATCACTAATTGATGAAGACTAATATGAAACTCTTTCATGTTATTAAAGGACTAATAAGTATAAAAATATTTAATAGTCCTATGACTAGAACAGAGTGAAAGGGGAAGTCTCACTTACATGAAAAGGATCCACATATTTTATTTGATTTACAACTTAATTAAGCACATCTTAAATGCTTAACTAAAGCATATACCATCTGATGCTGTTAAGTCAACCATTTGGCTGATTTTTATCCAGTCATATCTCCAGCAGACTACTAACACGAATGATACCAGCACAAATCACATCAGGGACACAAGCAGGCAGTCTGAATATAATTGCCTTCTTCACATTGCCTATAGGTTCTTGTTTTTGTACAATTCAATCAGCTTTCTCCAGATCTTTTTCTTCTCCCTGCAGCAGCATCTGCAGAGCACACTGCTGCCTGTACAGTGCATGCAAACTCTGCCAGTGCAGGCTCATGTTATGTTATCCTGGGATAGAGTAAAAGAGAACCCTTGGCAAGACTCCCTGCATGAAAAAGGATATAAAATAGCAATTAGATAACACCACACCAGTCTAATATGGCTCTTTTTCCAAAATGCAAGGATATGAATGATGAAAATAAAAGGTATCAAATAGAGAAGCTTGTTAAATCTGGTTACAACAAAAGCCACTGAGTGTGCTCTGTAGGCAGGTTTGTCAGTTGCTCTTCATGTTAGCAAAATCTGGGGAACAGAATGGTCCCCCCATTATCCAGGAGGAGGCAATCAGAGAACTGCTGAGATGCTTGGATACCCATAAAACTATGGGCCCAGATGGGATCCATCCCAGGGTGATGAGGGAGCTGGCAGATGAGCTTGCAAAGTCAGTCTCCATCATTTACCATCAGTCCTGGCTCACTGGCAAGGTTCCAGATGACTGGAAGCTGGCCAATGTGACACCCATTCACAAAAAGGGTGGGACAAAGGTCCTGGTAATTATAGACCAGTCAGCCTGACCTCAGTACCTGGCAAGATAATGGAACAGTTTATACTGAGTGTCATCACACAGAATTTGCAGGATGGCCAGGGTCTCAGGCCCAGCCAGCATGGGTTTAGGAGAGGTAGGTCATGTTTGACCAACCTGATCTCCTTTTATGGCCAGGTGACCTGCCTGGTGGATGCAGGAAGGGCTGTGGATGTTGTCTAGCTGGACTCAGCAAGGCTTTTGACACTGTCTCCCACAGCACACTCCTGGATAAGCTGGCAGCCCGTGGCTTGGACAGGAGCACTCTTGGCTGGGTTAGGAACTGGCTGGATGGCCGGGCCCAGAGAGTGGTGGTGAATGGTGCTGCATCCAGCTGGTGGCCAGGCACCAGTGGTGTCCCTCAGGGGTCTGTGCTGGGGCCAGTTCTGTTCAATATTTTTATTGATGACATGGATGAGGGTATTGAATCTTTGATTAGTAAATTTGTGGATGACACTAAGCTGGGAGCATGTGTCAATCTCTTGGAAGGCAGGAGGGTTCTGCAGAGAGATCTGCCCATCTGGATGGATGGGCAGAGTCTAATAAGAGGAAGTTTAGTAAGTCCAAGTGCTGAGTCCTGCTCTTTGGCCACAATGACCCCCTGCAGCGTTACAGGCTGGGGAAGGCGTGGCTGGACAGTGCCCAGGAGGAAAGGGACCTGGGGGCACTGGGGACAGCAGCTGGACATGAGCCAGCAGTGTGCCCAGGTGGCCAAGAGGGCCAATGGCATCCTGGCCTGGATCAGGAATGGTGTGGCCAGCAGGAGCAGGGAGCTCATTCTGCCCCTGTACTTGGCACTGGTGAGGCCACACCTTGAGTGCTGTGTCCAGTTCTGCGCCCCTCAGCTCAGGAAGGACGTTGAGATGCTTGAGCACATCCAGAGGAGGCAACGAGGCTGGTGAGGGGCTTGGAACACAAACCCTGTGGGGAATGGCTGAGGGGAGCTGGGGTTGTTTAGGCTGGAGAAAAGGAGACTCAGAGGTGACCTTATCACTCTCTACAACTTCCTGAAGGGTGGCTGTACACAGCTGGGGGCTGGGCTCTTTCTCCAGGCAGCAACTGGCAGAATGAGAGGACAGTCTCAGGCTGTGTCAAGGGAAATATACGCTGGGTATTAGGAAAAAGTTTTTCACGGAAAGAGTGATAAAGTACTGGAATAGTCTGCCTGGGGAGGTGGTGGAGTTACCATCCCTGGACGTGTTTAAAAAAAGACTGGATGTGGCAGTCAATGCCATGATCTAGTTGAGGTGTTAGGGCATGGGTTCGACTCAATCATCTTGAGGGTCTCTTCCAACCTAGACATTCTGTGATTCTGTTGTGAAAGAGTGATTAAAAGTTCTAATTCTGGGAATGGGAATAGAAATTGTGATGCTTCCGGGGTCATAGTGACCACTGGTATTTTTGAGCTTGTTCATTTGGATCTCCCAGCAACTCTTATCCAAATGAAGCATTTTCCCTGTCTCTTAATTAATAAGCCAACAAATGGAAAAGATGCATATAAATTCAAGTACTTTAGCACAATCACACAGTTATTATAGTAAAATACATATCCAGTCACATGGCTTTAAGAAATTGTTGTAGTCTGTTAGTAACTTGAGAACTATCCTGTTTCAGTAATAGCTTAATAACTTTGAAGGTTCTGGTCTTCATTAAGAATTTCATAATAGGTATGTGAAATACAGGCAGTTCCAGATCTGAGTAAAATGATCAGAGACAGGCAACAATTATCAAATAAAAGAAAACAAAAAAAAAAGCCCATATATCATTCATAAAGTTATTTGAAGTTCCATGCAAAGGAACTAAAATTTCATGCAGACTGGGAGACTTGATGTACTTTCTTAGAACTTATTCCAAGGTTTGATTGACGTAAAAAATATGAAAGGGACACACACATCATGCCCTGCTGAAGCCACTGTCACTGGGTGGAGCAGCGCTTACAGGTGCAGCAGATGCTTCTCTGTCGCACAGGAAAGCGCTGGTCAGCAGCATCACTGCATTTGATTCTTGCAGGGCTTTAAAAATGTTGCTAGGTCAGATATATGTACATGATAATAGTAAGAATACTTGCTGTCTAAGAGAATTTTCACAATTTTCCACAACCTCAGCCCTCTTCTCAGCCTGGTGAGGCTACATCTGGAATGCCATGTCCAGTTCCAGGCTTCACAGAGCAAGAGAGTCATGGAGCTCCTGGAGCAGATCCAGCAAAGGGCTACAACGATGACTGAAGGACTAGATCATTCTTTTGAAGAAAGGCTGAGGGAGCTGTTCAGCCTTGAAAAAAAGATGACTGAGAGGGGACCTTATCAATGTTTATCAGTATCTGAAGGGAGGGTATCAAGAGGATAGATCCAGGCTCTGCTAAGCAGTGCTGTGCAACAGGACAAGAAGCAGCGGGCACAAACTGAAACACAGGAAGGTCCACTCAAACATCAGGAAGCACTTTTTTACTGTGAAGGTGACTGAGCACTGGAACAGGCTGCCCAGAGAGGTGGAGTCTCCCTCACTGGAGATACTCAAGAGCTGCCCAGACAGAATCCTAATGTACTCTATGGGGTCCTGCTTGAGCTGGGGTGTTGAACAAGATGACCCCATCGTGGTCCTTCCCAGCCTTACCCACCAAGTAATTCAGGGATTTAAAAGTGTGAGTGGATCAATGCTTTAAGAAATACTAAAATGGAGTTAGCCACAGCATGGCTGCTGCCTTAACTAAATTTTAAAGGCAGACCTTTACCACCAAAGGATAATATAGAATTCAACGGGCATCACTGAACACTTTAACACAGACTAAAGAAATTATTTTCTATTAAATTTGCTTATGTTGCTGAGGCTGCAAACGGTGAATACCGCGCTAGGAACCGCCGGAAGAGAAACGCCCGACCAAACAAAGAGAGAGAAGCCTGAGACAAAGAAGGTTCGGGACAAGGTCAGGTAACTTCAGCTCACGGAGCGACTGCGGGGAAAGAGAGCGGGGATGTCCCAGGTTCCCGCAGAAGGGCAGCGGACGACGGTGCCGGCCAGCCGCGCGGGGCAGGAGGAGGCGCTCCGGCCGCTCCCCGCACGGCCGCGCCGGGGCCGCCCCGCACCGGGGGCCGCGGGCGGGCCGCCCCGCCTCCGCGGCACAGGCCGAGGGCGGCCCAGGGCGGC
This sequence comes from Hirundo rustica, assembly GCF_015227805.2. Lineage (NCBI taxonomy): Eukaryota > Metazoa > Chordata > Aves > Passeriformes > Hirundinidae > Hirundo > Hirundo rustica. The sequence goes on from NC_053488.1 coordinate 38,310,650, forward strand.
GGCGCAGGAGGGCAAAGGAACAGCGGCAGAGCGCGCCGGGCCGCCATGGTGCTGGTGGTAGTGATGGGCGTCAGCGGCTCAGGGAAGTAGGTACCAGGCGGGGGGCGGCGGGAGCCGTGCTGCGGCGGTGCAGGGGGCTCGGCGCTGCCGGAGCCCGCCGGTGCGGGTGCGGGCGCGGGCGCGTAACCGGACCTTTGCGTTTCCCCGCAGGACCACGGTCGGATCGCGGCTGGCAGAGAAGGTAGGAGCGTGTGGGAGCCACCGCCTCGGAGGCGTGCCGGAGCGGGCAGGCACCTCCCTGCGCCGGGCCGATGGCCTTCGCCCGGGCTGCTGGTCCCCAGAGCCAGGTTTGGCTGGCACAGAGTCGCCTGCACCGACTTCGGCTCAGTGCCGTGATGCAACAGCCGTTGTTGCTGCCAAGCTGCTTTAGTGGTTTTGTTTTGTTTTTGTTTTGTTTTGTTTCTAATCATCATGCTATAAACGGTGATTCATACTGTGGTGCAAGACGTCTGTAATTTCTTAGGTGTCGTCTTTGTAAATTCTGAAGTCATTGTTACCTCACCTGATCTAGTTGAATGATCCATAATTAATTTATTTTTTCGTAGTTGGGATGGAAATTCTACGATGCAGACGATTATCATTCTCTAGAGAATAAGAAGAAAATGGAAAAAGGGATACCACTAAGTGATGAGGTACCTTGAATAAGCCCTGAAAAAACTGCTGTCCACACATTTATTTCTGTAACTTCATGCACATCTTGTTGAAGTAGATTGTGGTTTACTATGTAGATTAGTCTGACTGTAAACACAGGTCTGCACTTGGTAGGGCAAGGGAGGCTTCTTGTGTCAAAAAAGGATTCTGTGTAAAAAAGTAGTTTATCAAATGCTTGTCAGCTCACAAGTAGTATGCTGCTGTTTCAGGATTTGTGAGAAATCTCCTCCTCTACAGTCCACACACAGAGTTGCAGTTTTAGATTAGAATCATAGAATCTTAGCATATTCTGAGTTGGAAAGGACCCACAAGAACCACAGAATCCATCCTGTGGCCATGCACAAGAAAACTCCAAAAATTTGTTATCCTTCTCTCAAATCACTTATCACCATTTATCACCACTCCTGGTTAACTTGGGAGGTCCCAGATGACTGGAGGTTGTCCAGTGTAGCCCGTCTACAGGAAGGGTTGGAAGGAGGATCCGGGGAGCTGCATGCTTGTAAATCTGGCCTCAGTGTCAGGGAAGGTTATGGAACAGATTGAGTACATCACATAGCATATACAGGAAAACCAGTGCATGAGGCCCAGCCACCAGGGGTTTGGGAAAGCTAACTTTACCTCCTATATCCAGGTGAACTAGTGGATGATGGAAAGGCTGCTGATATAGTCTGCCTGGACTTTAGTAAAGCCTTTGATGCCATTTTCCAAAGCATCCTCCTTGAGAAACTGGCTTCCCATGTCCAGGATGAGTACACTGTTCGCTGGTTAAAAAACTGTCTGGGTGGTTAGGCCCAGAGGGTGTTGTTGAATGGAGCTATGGTTGCTGGTCAATCACTGCTGCACTGTTTCCCCAGGCATCAGCATCATGGCCGATCCTGGTTAACATTTTTATTAATTATATTGATATAATTGAGGAGATTGACTGCATTCAGTAAATCTGCAGGTGACACCAATTTGGATGAAGTGTCAATATGCTGTAGGGTAGGAAGGCTCTGCAGAGGGATTTGGACAGCCTGGGTCAATGGGTTGAGGCCAATGATACAAGTTTCAACAAAGTGAAGTGCCAGGTCCTTTGGGTCACAACAGCCCCAGGCAGGACTACAGGCTTGGAGCAGAGAGACTGGAAATCTGTCCAACAGAAAAGGGCCTGGGAGGGCTGATCAGCAGCAGGTGAACATGAGCCAGCAAACACTCAGGTGGCCAAGAAGGCCAATGGCATGCTGGCCTCTATTAGCAACAGTGTGGCCAGTACAGTGATTGTCCCCCTGTACCTGTACCTCACATTGGTGAGGCCACACCTCAAGTGCTGTGTTCAGTTCTGGGCCCCCTAATTCAGGAATGACATTGAGGTGCTGGAGTCAGTCCAGAGAAGGGCAAAAAGGCTGGTGCAGGGTCTGGAACACAAGTCCTGTGGTAGCAGCTGAGGGAGCTGGGTGGTGTTTTTACCCTGGAGAAACTGAGGCTCAAGGGAGGTTTTACCAGCCTCTAAAATTACCAGAAATGAGGTTGTGGTGAGACAGGAGTCAGCTTCTTCTCCCAGGTAATAAGGAATAGGACAAGGGAAAATGGTCGCAGGTGGTGCCAGGGGAGGTTCAAGGTGAATATTAGGAAAAATTTCATCACTGAAAGAGTGGCTTAGCATTGGAACTGGCTACTCAGAAAAGCGGTGGAGTCACCATCCCTAGAAGTGCTTAAAAAAAACAAGAAAACACTTAATGCTATGGTTGAATTAGTATGGTGATACTCAAAGGTTGTGGACTTGATGATCTTGAACATCTTCTCCAAGCCTAATGATTCTATGATTCTGAATTGCAGCATGTGCCTGAGAGCACTGAACAAATGCTTTGGAACGCTGTCAGGCTGGTGCTGTCACCACATCCCTGAGGACCCTGTTCCAGTGCCCAAACACCCTCAGGGATGGGCCCCTTTTCTAAGATCCATCGTAAACCTCCCCTGACACAGCTTCAGGCCATTCCCTCAGGTCCTGTCACTGGTCACCACAGAGAAGAGATCAGTGCCTGTTCCTCCTCTTCTTCTCATGAGGAAGTTGTAACTGCAATGAGGTCTGTCTTCAGTCTCCTCTTCCCCAGTCTGAACAGATCTAATGACTTCAGCAACTCCCCACATACCTTCCCCTCAAGGCCCCTCAGCATCCTCAAGGCCCTCCTTTGGATGCTCTCTAATATATTTATAATTTTCTTACATTGTGTTGCCCAAAACTGCACACAGGACTCAAGGTGAAGCCACCCCACTGCAGAGCTGAGTGGGACAATCCCATCCCTTGACAGGCTGGCAATGCTTAAAGTACTAATAGATTAATGGTACAGCTTGAAAAAAAGGATTTTTCCATTTGCCATCAATTAGGGCAGAATCGGGAAGAATTTTAAAAAGTTTATGTCCATTGCTTCTAGAGAAACATACACTTATGAATGTAGATAAAGACTTTTAAACAAAGAATATAAACTAAACAATCCTGGTGAGCATATGAAATCAATCTAAAAGCATATGGAGCTTAAAAACAGGGCAAGATGCAGTAATGAGATACTTTGAAAAAGACTTTAAGAATTTACCTGTAATTAAAAAAAAAAAAAAAAAATTGCAAAGCTGTGGGGTTTTTTGTTTGTTTGTTTGTTTTTCTTTCTTTTTTTTTTTTTTTTTTTTTTTTTTTTCCCCAGTCCCTCAAATCTTTTGGGAGATGTCCTTAGCGAATTTAGACTGAAAAGAAATATTCTAGATTCTGGTTAAAAACTGGGATATTTCACTAGTGGATAGAAGCCTTTATGTTGTCTGTAGCATTGTACACTTGAATGACTAAACCATTGGTGTGTGGTGCTCAGCAAGAGGAAAGCATCTCTTCTGAAAAAGGAGAGGAGCAAAATTGTGACGGCCTTCTTGAATGCCAAGGAGAAGTTACTGTGTAACGACAGCAACAAAAAATTGTTACATTTATTTGTCCACGTTATCATTCTTTGTGCTCACCCAGCAGTAACAGCACTGAAAGATTAAATGGAAGCAGTTGTTTAGTACTCATTAGGCATGACTGAAGTTTGTGGCAGCTTCAAATGTCCAAGTAAGTAAGCATCTGATCGATCACTCATGTTTGCCTAAGTAATGGGCAAAAGTTTTGAGAAACTGTGGTTGTGGCTACATTTATTTGTGAGTGCTACTGACATAATTATTGCAGATAACTAAATTTAGATCTGTTTCTGAAAGCTTCAACTTGGATTCAAAATGGGCATAGGGTGTGTGTATGACACTATATCAGAGAAAAGAAACAACAACTCTAGCTGTACATCTAAATAGTGTAATAGAAGCAAGCGATAACAACTGTTTTTCAGAAGTTTCCAAGGTGCATGCTACACTTGCATATATTTACTTCCATCATATACTTGTAGAGGCCTCTAATATTAAAAGTACAATTCCGCTAAAAACATCTTATTCATAATGTGCCAAGCATTTCTTATTAGCCTCCAGGCAGTGGTAGCAAATCTGTACAGGAAAAAAAGATTCAATTGTCCAATGTAATGCTAATTTTTACCTCTAGTCAGATATCTGAGATGCTAGTAGCAATTGTTTCAAAATAATTTCTCAAGAATTTTTAACTGTCTTGTTTTCTTTCTAGGACAGGATTCCTTGGCTTTGCACATTGCATGATATACTAAAGAGGTAAGAGAATACCTGCTTTAAAAAGTTTAGCTAAAAGACAGGAGTACCAGAAGTTTTTCCCCATTGCAATGCAAAGCAGAAATGTAAGTGGTAGTGTAAAGAAATTCTGCAGCTAGTAAAGTAGTTCTATTTTTACTAATCTAAACTGTTATAGTAATTGCTGATGGTGAGCTAATCCCTAAAAAATAAAGTGGGAATTGTTGTTGATGATTGTTTTTCTACTATCTGTGTAAAAATAATTTCAAGGATCCAGTTTATTAACAAGCCTGACATTAGCTACTTGCAAAGAACAAAACCCCCAAATACACCAATACCAACAGTAGAATAAAATACTGCTATTTGGAATAAGATACAGTGTTGAGTTTGTTTGACACTGGTTTTTTGCTTGAATGTACTCTTGCTAATCTGCAGATGACACCAAAATGGGAGGAGTAACTGATGCAGAGAGACCTTGAAAGGATCGGTAGGAACCTTTTAAAAATCCTGCCCCTGGGAAGGAACAAGCCCAGGCACTGGTAGGGACACTGAGGGGCACTCAGCTGGGAAGCAGCAGAAAACAGTCGGAGGGACCCATGGTGGACAGCCCCAGCTGGACACATGCCAGCAATGTGCTCTTCTGGCAAGGCAGGCCAGCAAAATCCTGAATCCTGCGCTATATTAGACTAAATGTTGCTAGGAGGTCAAAGAAGGTGATCCTTCCCCTCTCCTTTTGCACTGGTGAGGCCGCACTTGAATCGCTGTGTCAGTTCTCAGTTCTTCATTATGAGTGAGGCATGGACATAATGGAGAGCATCCAAAAATGATGAAGGGACTGGAGTATGTTCCAAACAAAGAAGAGGTTGGGAGGACAGGGACTGTTTAGACAGACTTTACACTTACTTGTGCACATTAAGTGAGCATACCTCATTGGAGCACGGGTTAATTCACTGAGAAATTTGTCAGGATTGATTTGCTGGATCCATTGCTTTATGTTATGTGATAGCTCAATGCCACTGCCCAGCTCTGGAAACTTTACAAAACCAACTATATTTTAAAAGAGCCTAATACCAATGTTTAATTATTAGTACTTATTAGTAGCTGAGATTGTAACTGACGTACCTAGGTGATAATGGTAGGTATTAGAAATTCTTACTTCTCTTTGAACCAAAATCTGATGACCATTGAATGATTCTTAAATAGGTTTGTACCTGATTTTAATTTTATTACAGAATACATTTTTTTAGGCAGGAATTTCATTCACTCTTCATAGAGATAACTAATTCTGGATTTGCTTTTTGGTGGAACAGACACACCCAGAGTTAAATGCTTTGTTTTAAGAAACCTTATCAGCAGAAAATACACGTGCAAAGCATTCACTGCCCTGCAATCTCTTGTTTAATCTGAAGTGACTATATATGCAATGCTGCCAATGAGTTGCAGGAAATATAAATTCCAGTTGAATCCAAGACAGTGACAACAGTTATTGAAAATATTGTGTAATTAAGAACAGTGGTCTGTACTGTTTATCAGCCACTTACCTTCAGAGAGAATATTATAGTAATTTTACAGAAAACACATAGGTGTTTCTATGGATATTTAGAATTGTTCCTATTCTCAGCAATTAAAGAAATTATCTTGACACTTCCTTGTGCTAGAATTGAATTTAATTTAGGAAAGAATGGTGGCTAATAGACAAGGTCCCTAAAACTGAGATTTTACCAGAAGGCTGGCTACCTTGACCTCACTTTCAAAACACATCTTTACCTGGACTGGAAATTTAGTTTCAAAATCCCATCAAAATTACTCAAATACCACCGTCAAAATGCCAGTACTCCAAGAGCTGTCCTTCTTGAGGAGCTAGAGTTTGTCTACCTTGTTCAGCAGAACTAACAAGCTATTTTTGTTATACCACATGTAATGTAAAGGTTTTTGCTGGTTTTTTTTGATAGGGAAGACACATGTAGACAAGATACAATTCTGGCCTGTTCTGCACTGAAGAAGATGTACAGACGTGTGTTAATTAGTGGAGCATCTGCAATTGAAAGCAACCAGCCAGAGCAACCACGAGAAAACTCAGCACTGAAGATCCTCTTTGTTCATTTGGATGGACCTATGGACATCATTGCCGGCCGCCTGGAGAAGCGGAGAGGTCATTTTATGCCACTTGAACTTCTCAAGTCTCAGTTTGATACTCTAGAGCCACCAAGTGCACCAGAAAACTTCATAACTGTCAGTCTAGAAAAATCTCTCCCGGAAACAGTGCTAGTGATTGAGAGCGCCATTCTTCAGGGTGAGGCTTTGCTGGAGTAATTTTCTGAATGACACATACAGAAATTCTCTGAAGGAGAGGCTATGAGACAGGATTTTAATTATTAAATTTATTTCTAAATCCAACCAACTTATTTTTAAGAGCTGGTTTACTACTCGGTTTTATCATGGCTTTGTAAAAGACATATAAGATGTAATTTACAAGAACTGTTAACTTTTTAAGCCATTCACTCTATGAAGTTAAAATTCTCATTTTACTAAGAGCCTGCTTTTGAAGATCCTGGCAAGGGTCACACAGAATGATTTATTTTCTTCATTTTAATATTTACTCTGTCAGACATTGAGATGGGCACATCTGCTATTACAAGATTAAATACTTTACAGCTTTGTTAAAAATAATGTAATTTTCCTAGAACAGGCAGGAATATGCATGATGACATTCCATACGTGACTCACTGCCAGATTTTCATCAAATTATAGGGTCTGTGTTTGTATCCTTGTTGACCTCACCAGAGCACTGATGACTTCATGAGAACTTTTCTGATCTCTTACTGTATGTATTGACCACCAAGCTGGAAAATGTGTGAAAAAAGGTAGTGGTGGTGGTGATACAAAATACAAAATTTAATTTAATTGAAAGCTTTAGAAATAAAGCTAAGTGACATCACACTGGCTCTGAACTTAGAGCTTTCATGTACAAAGTGTACAAATCGCAGTTGAGTGTGAGTCAACCAGTGATACAAGGTGAATGCAACGTTGATAGACATTTCCGTCTCTTTGGAAACTTTACTCTTTTGCAGTTGGACCTTCTCCTTTGCTTCCCAATGCTGGTGGGAAGACGTGCCAATACAAGACATGACTTTTCAGCTTATGAAAATTTCAGACAGTTTCTGTAAGAAAGATTTGAGTCTTGTCTGAATGGAGACATCTCCATGTGCTGTCACACAGATTATTTTTAGTGTGTCATGCAATTTTTTTTTAATTCCTGGGATGATGGATGAACTCCTGTAGAACAGCTCATGTTTGAAAGCATCTTTAGCGTAATTTCTACCTGAGTAAGTAGTTGAAAAACATTAGTCATGGTTCCCCCATGTATGAAAATACTAAGAGCTTTGTGGTTTACTAAACAAACTACTGTGCTTACATTAGTGCAATAAATGGGCATTATCTTACTGAAAGCAGCAATTTTTAGAGACAGAGTTGGGATTTTAGGCATTAACCTACCCAGAAATGGTGTTTTCCTGTTTATTTGTGACCTGAAGAGAGAATACCAGGCAGTTACCAGTTTTAGTTTGTTGCTGTACACTATAGTGTGCTCTCACCTCAGAGCCTGTTTGTTCCAAGAGCCAGGGTAAAAGTTTAAGACACAGAGGCAAAGTTAAATGCATAGGATAGGGATGTCTGTATGCTTCTTTAATACCCTCAAATTTCAGAGACCCATTTCTGACCAAGTGACTTGTCAGACCTGTAAAAATTTTGTAGCTATGAAAATCACAGACACAGCACCCTCTTGTGGCACGTCTGCTGGTAATGAGGTCTTCGTCTTCTCCAATACACCATTTTACAAACAGTTGACTAATGCACCAATTATTACAGATTTATGCATTCTTCTTTCAACACAATAAAGCCATACCAGGACACTCTACAGCAGGTGCATCCTGTCAGACACAGATATGATCAGACCTTTAAATAATTTAATTTTTTTTAAGGGACATTTTTAGGTATGAGTTCTGAGGCAGCCAGATTGATTTTCAGATTTATTTGTCCGTATTTATACAATACTCACAAAGTGACTTCACCAAAAGAAAGTTGTACTCAACAGCTTAAAGAAGTTCTCTGACAAACACTTTTATGTAAGCAGCTTGGATTTTGGAAGGCTTCTAAACAAAGTAGTATGTTTGTACTTACAGGCAGTTCATGCTTCTTCAAATTAGGTCAGAGTATTTCTCAGTCTTTGCTTCTATGTTGGGAGTATTTCCTTCCCTCACCCTTTTAATATATTTGCATTTTGCTTTTACTTACAAGATACTGCAAAGAAGGTTGTTGACAACCTAATCATTATCTGTTACCTGCTATTCTGAAAGAAAACAAAGCATTACTTCTGTTCACTTACATTCTATGCATTAATTAATAGATTAGGATGTGAATTATCCCAATACTAACCACATAAAACTGCTCTCAGATTTTAATCAAGCTGTGCACACATGCAGTGGAAGAAAAAGGTAGCATAACAATCCCTACCCAAACACAATCCTACAATATTTAATTTACTTGATTTTGGTTTCATTTGTTTGGGTTTTTTTGTTTTTGTTGTGAGGGTTTATTTTTTGGTGTTGTTGTTGTTTTTAAACTAACACCACTATTCTAGGGATGTCATATTTAATACAGCTTATCTGGATGCAAGTGCTCTGTGTGTATTTTGAAATTTTCATTAACAAATGCAGCAAAAACAGAAGGAGGAAACACCTGGAGTTAGAAATTGCTGTCTCTAAGCACATATTATCTATGCAAGGTACACGCACTATACACCCTCATAAATTTGTGCTAAGCACAGTTAGTAACATGCTGTATCCATTACAGCATAAACTTTTTTCAGTGCTAAAATGAGGAAATAAAAATGAAATGCTATCTATCCCAAACTGCACAAGTTATCTATACAGGCAAAGGAACAGACTATCTGGCTGCCACCTCAACTATTAATTGCTATGGGGGGGTTATTAATATTTTTATTTTATTATGCCAGGTTGTGGTACTGGGGGAAGGTGGGGTTGGTGGCTACAGAAGTGGCTTCTGTGAGAAGCTGCTGGAAGCTTCCTCCATCCCCTGTAGAACCCATCCCAGCTGGCTCCCAGATGGACGTGCCACTGGCCAAGGTTGGGCCAACCAGAAATGGTGGTAACACTCCTGTGATAACAGATTTAAGAAGGGGGCAACCCCCCTGTCTCCCCCCATGATTGCACAGCTGTAACTGCAGCCAGAAAAGTACAGGGTGAGAACACGTGAGAGGAACAACCCTGCAGACACCAAGGTCAGTGCAGAAAGAAGAGGGAGGACATGCTCCAGGCACCAGAGCTGAGATTTCCTTGCAGCCTGTGGTGGAAAACATGGTGAAGTCCCTGCACTCCATGGAGGCTCATGAGGATGCAGAGATCCACCTGCAGCCTGTGGAGGAGCCCCACACTGGAGCAGGTGAATGCCTGAGAGGAGGCCATCAGCCTGTGGGAAACCTGTGCCAGAGAAGGGTCCTGGAAGTGATCTACACACCTGTGAAGAGAGCCCATGGTGGAGCAGGTTTCCTGTAGGATGTGACCCTGTGGGGGGCACACACTGGAGCAGCCTGTCCTTGAAGGACTGAAGGACTGTACCCCATGAACAGTGACCCACGTTGCAGCAGCTTGTGGAAACTGTTGCCCATGAGATGGACTGAGATGTTGGCGAAGTTCATGGAGAACTATCTTCCATTGTAGGGACCCCACACTGGAGCAGGGGAACAACTCCTCTTCATAAGCAGCAGCAGAAGAAACTTGTGATGAACTGACCATAACCCCCCCTTTCACTGTCTTCCTGTACTGATGGGGCATAGGAGGTAAAGCTAGGAAGGAGGGAGGAGTAGGGGGAAGGTGTTTTTAACATGTTTTTACTCATTATCCTGCTCTGATTTTGTTACTAATAAATTCAGCTAATATCTCTTATTCCAGCCTGTTTTTCCCGTGACAGTATTTGATCAGTCTCTTCCAGTCCTTATCTCGACCCCTGAACCATTTTTTGTATTTTTTCTCCCCAGTCCAGCTGCAGAGGGGAGGGATACAGTGGCTCCGGTGAGTGCCTAGCATCCAGCCAGGGTTAACCCAGTACATGCCATCCATTTGGTACACTAAACCAAGCAGAGAATTAGGCAGACCACATCCTTCACAAAACTAGCTATCTTGAATTCATATTCCCAATAGTGAATGCATGCATTTTAAGTCTTTTAAATTGTATTTGTCAGTTCAGATTATCATAACTTTTAGATTTTTTGGTTTGGGCACCACTTTTTCTAGCAGGATTTTGATGATCAGGCAAGGCTGTTTTGCAGACAATCCTGTCAAGTCACATAGTCCACAGCAGAGGAAAAGAAGAAAGGAAAATGAAGAGACAACCTTCAGGCACACATGCCCTTCTGGTCCAAAACGCAAGCTGCAGGTTTCAAATACAAGTTATCTAAGTGCTCATCTGAAAGAAGATGTAGGTGGTAACTCTGAAGAGAGAATTTTAAAGAGAGCTAGATAAAGGGGCAAGGGGGAGAAGTGAGGAGGGGTGAACAAATATTGTAAAAAACCCAAAACATTGTAACATAATCCTAAACCAGTAGGTGTGGGTTTTCTTTCATCATTAAAGACAAAATAAAAAGTCTATCTTATCTATAAAGCTTATTCTGCTTGCTATATTTTCCAACAAAACTAAAACTTCTCCTATTAAAAAACAGCTCAGTGTTTTTACGACTGCTTATCAGAAAGCTAGTTTAGTTGAAAATAGTTACTAATAAATATTGATTCCACTTCAAGAAGCAAGCTTAACTGAAGACTCAGTATAGAATTTAGGTCAAACTTCATCTCTTGCTGAATTGGAATGAAATTTTACTTCAAAGGTATCATCTCTTTGTTTGTAACAAGAAACTGAAATGCTTAAAAAGGGTGAGCTGAATGATGTCTCAAGAAAGTATTTGTGCTCCATTGATTAGATTCATTGATTTCGTGTCTTGGTAAAAACTGTTCTCTTCCCCACATCACTCTTGCCTTTCCATCTGACAGACTTTTTGGATGTCATGGACTGTATTCTCAAAAAGATCTGCCTATTGGATGATGAGGGAGTCTTAACTTTTTTTTAATTCAAGTAATGCACACTTAAGTCAAATTAGTTTCTTTGGAGATCCTAATACTCACTGTTAAAACAACTGTAAAAAGGTAGGGATTATTCTACAGAAACTACTTGCTCTCTATCTTTTCTTATCAGAGGGTCCTGTAACCTACCTCCCTAAGGTGAGAACAAAATGATGGACAGAGGCTAGTCCTTGCTTGGGACAAAAGGCAAGACGCCTTGCCCATCTCACCCTCTCTTTATGTGCCTCTCTGTACAATAATTACAGATAAGGAAGGTCATGCAACGGATGATGAGGATGAAGGTCCAGAGGTGTTATCAAGGCCAGACAGGCCTACACCTCATAACAAGATCAGTTCCATGAGGAGGAAAATAATGGTTGTAGTGGTAGATGGTCCCCTTCTAAGGGGAGTGGAAGTTCCAATATGCTGTAAGAATATTCCCCTCAAGGAAGTTTGCTACACCCCTGGAGTCAAGGTTAAGGATGTCACCAGAAAATTTCCCATCCTGGTACAGTGCTCAGACTGCTGATCCTCCATGAGAGTAGTGATGAAGTCACAACATGTAGTCAGTCCGAAGGCCATCAAAAGAGACTTCAAGGTCTTGGGACAATTGGTGAGGGAAACAGGGGCACAGGTTATTTTTTCCTCCATTCTTCAGTGTGCAGGTATTGATTGAAAGAAATGGATCAAGTCTATTAACATGTCACTCTGAGGCTCACATCACTACCAAAATTTTGGGTTGACAATGGGATAGCTAAGACAGCACCATTCTTGCTGGGATCAGATGGGATCAGAAGCATCACCTCACTTGAAAGAAGATGGTCTTTGGTCAAGGGTTAGCAGGAGTCATTGATACAGCTTTAAACAATTTATGACCGGGAGGAGGGAGGCATAATCCTATTTAACATTGGTAATGTGTTGGATGACTTGCCATCCCATTTATATCAGTTAGGTGCCAGAGACAGCAAGGCACCTAGAGTCTGGAGAGGGATTGCAGGTCAGCAGGAGAGCACCTGGAGGGCAGGACAAAGGGATTCCAGTCACTCCAGAGAGAAAGTAATTTTCACTGGTGGGCTCAACTTAAATGCCTCTGTGCATCCAGTGCAGAGAATGAAGCAGAGACATATGCATGCCTGCAGGTCTATGATCTTACTGTATCGTGGAAACATGGTGGCAACTCCTATGACTGGAGTGTTGGAATAGAAGGATAGTCTCTTCAGGAAGGACAGGAAGGGGAGACAAGGAAGAGGCGTCAACCTCTCCATCAGTGACCACCTGGAGTCCATGGAGCTCCACCTGGAATGGACAAGGAGCCAACTCAGAACTTATGGGTGAGGATTAAAAGCAGGGTAAGTACAGGTAACTTCATGGTGGAGGCCTGCTACAGGTCACCAGATCAGGAAAACTGAGCCAATGAAGCCCTCCACAGGCAGAGAGGAAAAGCCTCACATTCACAAGCCGTGGTCCTCATGGGGGATTCCAACCACCACAACAGCGATTTGGAGGACCAGGCATAAGCACCTTGTGTTTTGGCTCAAACATTGTGACTGTTGCAACAGGGATGTGTTGATTGGACTGCGAGAGTCCTACAGAGGTGGGGCAGTCAGTGCTGTTCTAATCTGTTCCTTTTCCTTCCGAAGTTGCTAAGCTTGCAAGTCTGACTTGAGACTTATGCTTAGTGCACCTGTGTCAAGAAAAGGGTCAAGTTCCAGGCAGTGCACCTGTGTCAAGAAAAGGGTCAAGTTCCAGGCACCTTACTAAAAGGGGCTCCAGGACACCACGGTCCACTAACTCCTTCTTTTCCTGGGGGCTCTAAATAACTGACTGCACACATGTGAACAGTACAGCAAAAATGGCACAAAAAAATTTCTATTTTACATGAGAGGCATATACCAGGTAAACCATAAAGGGAAGGGGACTGGTCCCCAGCATTCTCTGTCAACCCCAGATCCAGACCATCCACAGCAGCAAGACTGACTTCTCTCTCTCTTTCTCCCTCTCTTTTCCATGTATTCTCTCCTGCTTTATCCCAGTAATCATATTCTACCACTTACTGAACACCTGAAGTTTATTGTGAGATTTGAGAACTAGTTTGAAAGTTTGTTGTAGAAGCTGAGGAGCTTGTTAGCCAACACTTTTACAGCTAAATAATGGGCTCATTACTGGAGTTAAGGCTACTGTATAGACATGTGGAACTTCTTAAGACAGATGAGAATTTACAAGAAACATCACACACACTTCCAAATTGTGACAGCCTGTTGGAGGCTCAGGACAATAGAGCACATGTACTCCAGGCGGTTCGCTGATGACAACTGCCCTCTCCAACTGGTAAATGAGCCAAGAGTGCTAGGCTGGATCTTGTTCACAGGAACAAGGAACTGCTGGGGAATGTGGAGCCCAAGAGCAGGCTGGGCTGCAGTGACCCTGAAATAGAGGAGACTGAGACCCTTGGCGCAACAAGGCGAGCGAGAAGCAAGGTGACTGCACTCGACTTCAGGAGAGCTGAGTTTGGCCTCTTGGAGGCCTTGGTAGAATACCATGGGACAGTGCAGAGGGCTGGATGACATTCAAGGATTGTTTCCTAATAGTTCAAGATTAATGCATCACAACAAAGAGGAAATTAGAAAAGAATGTCAGGAGGCCTGTATGGATGAACAAGGAGCCCCTGGACAAATTTAAAACACAAAAGAGGTGGCTTACAGAGCATGGAAAGAGAAAAAAGTAGCCTGGGAGTAATACAGAGAAATTGTCCTAACAGCCAGGGAGATGAAATTATTGTTAATGCTGTTATTATTAGTATAATGAGAGAGAGTGAGGAGAAAAACCCAAGAGAAACAAATGATGCACAATACAGCGGCTCAGCACCCACTGACTGATACCCGTCTGTTCCCTTCACTGGCAAGTGCCCCAGCCACACTGCCCAAGTTATAGAAGGTGAGAATAGGGACTGGGAAAATGAAGAATGGCCCTATGCATAAGATCAGGTTCAAGAACATCGAAGGAACCTGAAGGTGCACAAGTCCATTAAACTGACAGAAAAGAGCAATAAAAAGCAGATTAATTTAAACTTTTATTCTGCTATCCCCACTTAATCTAAGCTAGAAGTCTTCAACAGCATCCACCTCTTACCCACCTCCTTCCACCTCACACCACAGGAGCTGTTTACTAGTTTTAGCACAGAGCTGGTTAAGTATTGCCAGAGCTTGAGCTCACTCAAATGCTCTCAAGATGGACTGTCATCTTGATTTTTAGGTTATGATCAACTGCAAACACACTGAAACAAGATGCTTAAAGATATTTTTTAATTCATTTATTACCCGTGCACAAGAGAAATAACTACCAAGAGAAACTCAAAAGCTCTACAGTATTTTTTTTACTTGGTGTTTAAAAGTAATTAGAGTATCACATGACCATGAATAGAAGCAATTTCTCCAATTACAAATCAGAATACATGTTAAAACCTCAGTGGAACAAGCCAAATAGCTGTAGAAGCAATTCCAGAGTACAAGGCCATGGCTCTTTAATTTGGATAAGGACAAAAGTAATTTACAGTTAATCTGTAAATATTGAGATAATGTTATAATGTAAGTTTCTGTACAGTTAAATGTAGAGAGACAACCAGAACCAGTAATTCTAGTATATTTTAACTGAAATTGCTTAAGCATTTTTTCTCAGATAATTAGCAAAGATCCTGGGCAATTCCGTACCAAATTAAAGTCCTGTAACTTTTTTTCTTGGTTTTGCTTTGAGATTTTGGTTTTGTTGTTTTGTGTTTTGGGTTGTGGTGGGTTTTTTTTGGTTTGTGGGGGTTTTTTTGTTTGTTTTTGTTTTTGTGTGGGTTTTTTTTTTGTGTTTTTTTTTGTTTGTTTGTTTGTTTGTTTGTTTTTTGGTTGGTTGGTTGGTTTTTTCATGCGTTTTGTTGTTGTTTTGGGGGGTTTTGTTTGCTTTTTCATTACTTACAATTTCACTCTATTGTATTGTGTAAATCTCCAGAAATGAGCTGTGTTGTATATATTGTGTTTATACAATTTAAAGCAGAAGATGGTAGATTACTCAAGTGGCATAAATCTTCCAGCATTTTGCCAGTCGAGAAAAAAAAGGTGCAAAAATCCCAATAAGCAGTATTGGTATCCACAGCTTCAATTAATTTGTTTCCTTTTTAATGTGTAATCTACAGAAATTACTACTGAAAGATACTGTTTAAGTAGTAAATAAATTCGCCATTTCTGGGTCAGACAAAACTAGTTCATCCAACCGTGAAAGCTGATATGGTTTCCAAAAAAATCACAAATAATGCTGAACAAAAAGAACTGATGCACTCAAAAGTGAAAATGCATTGATTCCCACTGTCTGAAGAAAACTACTGCGTTCCACCTTCAAATGCATCAGACTGGTTTTAGTTATAACAGGACAATCCCAAGAGTCAGAATGAAATAAAGCAATTTGAAAGATTATAGAGCTGTTATCAAAAATAAATTACATTTTTTCAAGTTAAAAGAAACACTGCTATGAAGGCTGAGAGCCAAGGAGCCTTTCAATAGCTGCATTGATGTCTCCTCCTGTTGCTATTAGTGCTTGTAAATTTGCTTCACGGTTCAGAAAGCCCATTGCGCTCAGCTGTTCCAGTTGTTGCTGAAATCGAACTTCTGGATTTTGTAACTGCTAAGAACAAAATTTTAAGCTATAAAAGCATAATACATATTTAGCAAAATACATGCTTTAAACACAGGGGGGTTCCACACCACACTGTCTTTTCTAATTTTTGAGAACACCTTTTTCAAGTTCCAAAAAATATATTCAGACAAATTTAATTAGCAATTGAAGATTTTTTTTTTAACAAGCCAGCACCATCAAATTATCTACACTTATATAACATTCCTGAACTCCAAGAAAAACTGTCTGTTTGATAGAAGAGATTTCAAATTAAAATGGGTACATGTAGATCCCATTAACAGTTTCTCAAAGAAATGCATATAGCTGTTTTTTTAAAACAAAACAGAGTTCAACCTAGCAATGTGGAACAGCAAAGATTATGTTGTCAGCAATCTTGAAGATCATAGGCTTTGTTTTTCCTTGACAGAAAGATCACCTCTTCTGTAACACTTCCAAGTATTTGTTGACTAACCAAAAACCCTGATTGTTAGAAAGCTTGAGTCTTAAGGCAAACTGTTAGCTGTGCTCTATAGGAAGATCCCGTTTACACAAAATCATGGCAAAGTTCTGCACTGTCTCAATGGTATGCCCTTTAGAGGCATGTTTTTAACCAGGACAGAGCATTTACTTGCACAGCTGCAATAGCACTTTTAAGCCTCCTCTACCGACCTTCGACCAGAAGCATCCAGTGCTCCCCCCGCAACTATCTGTCTTCTTTCCAGTGTTTTACAATTAAAAACAAAAGTAAAAATATGTAGAATATAATTATGTGCTTTACCTGAGCATTTGCACCAGCAAGTGCCTGCAACATCTGATGGACAAACTGCTGGTGACTAGGTTCAGCAGTTCCTGAAGCTGGCCTTGTATTTTCAGTGGAAACAGAACTAGGTACAGTGGATGCTGTAGGAGCTCCACCGCCTCCCACTCCACCCAAACCAGGATTAAATCTGCATAAGTTACAAAAAAAGAAATACACCACTTGAATAATAAATACTAGTTTGTCTCTTGTCATTAGTTAGTGGGTACAAATTCTGTCAAAGAGAGAATAATTTGAGTAAAGTACTGAGACAAAGACCAGAGTTACCACTGTTTAAAATTGCATAACACTCAAGTGTGACAGATTTTAAAACAAGTTTAGTTAAACTATAAAAAGGCAAGAGGATGAATCTTTAATAAAGACTGTACAAATCTCTAAATCTAAAAAGAATGCACAACACAAGGGAATACTTCCTGTCCAAATTTCTAAGATCAGTTCTTACCCTGGTATCAGCCCCGGTGCTTCTGTTGCTAATGTCTGCAAGCCCTGCTGAATCTGTAGCAGAGCCTGCATTGCTCTGGGGTTTGACATAGCTGATAACGTGTCAGGATTCTGCATCTAAGAGAAGGAGAAAAACTATTCATTATGTGCAGATGCTCCAAGGTAAATTTTATTGCTAAATGTGTTACAGAATATGACATAATTTCAGAACTTGGCTTTTGATTTTGTAGTTGAATATTACAGGAAATCTTTCAGTTATTTTTAATTCTGTGAGAAAACTTCCATAGAAGGTGATCACTTAACTCTCTAGATGTAGAAAAAGCCTTTCAAATGAGAATTATACAAGAAGTATTTTTCATTATAGATCTCAATCTTTCAAGGCCACAAGACTGTGTTAATACATTATTCTAGAATTAGCCTCCTATATCATACTACTAGTAAGCAACAATGCTGAACATGATGAAACCTGACCAATAAATAGCTAAGAAAAAGTACTTAGTTCCTTTTTCCTACTTAATTTCAGATCACAGCAATTTGATTGTGAATATTTGTACATATCTCATATCTGCAGTGGTCTTACAGCCTGAAATGTAATCAAACACACCAGCAAGCAAATGTATAATACTCAAGGGTTCTCAGTCTACTGTGACTTCAATTACAAATTGGCTTTCACATCATCAAGTAATTTAGAAGGCAAATCCTTTTCATTTCAGAAATGGAACATCCAAACCCCTCATTATTTTAGACACAAATTCAAAACTAGTGGCTTATGCTCATGTTTGCATAGAGATGCAACAGGTTAGTGAAAAGTAATGTTTTAGTTACAAATAACGAAGTTATGGGAATCAGACCAAAGAGCCGATAGGCTTACTAATCTTGGCACCTTTCCCCTGGCAACTAGACCAGATTACTTTTGCTGAAAAATCACATTTGATTCATGCGGAAATCACAAATTTAGGTGAAACTTCCTCTAGTGCAGAGCAGAACTCCAGAACAGGACACGAAGAACTCTAATCTAAGTACCTAAAGAGACTTCAAAAGAGCAATTAATATTCTCCATTCATCCCTTGGACTTTTATCTTCATGATAGCTAAAAGTCAAAGAATAACTAAATGTATAGTAGATGAAGATTACTCAGATTTAAAGAGGTAATCATTTTGGGGTCTCCAAAGAAACCTGCTGCAACTACTTTATGAAAATATTTAAATTGTGACTTACTGTCTGATATTTGAAGCTGTCTTACATAAATGGTGGCCCAACAATTCTTAGAGCACTTAGGTGACCTGGATCTCATCTCTATTAATGTTATTAATTCCAGTAGCAACCGTTCTTCCCTAATTCTGCTGGGCAATTGCCCTTAATTGCAAAAGATGCCTTCCATTATGCAGATTCCATGCTGTCTCCCAATCCCATAATATAAACACAGCAAGAAAACACAAGTTGAAATATTACCAACAATCTGAGAATATTCAGATATTTCTCCACACCTCACCTGCTAATGCTGTTAATCATCTAACTTTAGACAGTGAATACAACAGAGAACTATCTGTTCAGATAAATTCTAAGGTGATAATAAGAGAAGGAGATACACAAAGGGAACAGATATGATTCCTACTGTGCCTTCATTAATTACCAATTACTCACAGATTTCAAAACATAAATGTGGTACTAGCTCCTCAGATACTACAGAGTCATTAGAAAGCAGTGGCAATACTAAACACGACAGCCATTCATGTGATTCAAACAATATTGTCTGAATACTGAACATGATCGTTCATGTACGTGCTCATTATTTTACTCATAAAACCTCGTGTGTAAAGTCAGATCTTGGCAATGTATATTTACACTGATTTGCAAGGACTGCCTAACGACAGAACTCATGCAGTGGATTCCTACAAAAAACTTTCTTGCTTTTATTTAGGGAACACAGTACTACTACACACTGTGGCAAATAATACCACACAGATACCTGGGCTGCCGACACAATGTTGGTATGAGCGGAAGACAGTGGTAGTGCAATCTTTCCAGGAAAGACTTCAGAACCCACTTCTTTTAAATTAGTTAATGATTTGGGTCTTTCAAGACATGGTCTAGGACCTCTTTCCCACATATTTATGGCAGTTTTAAAGAGGCATGAGAAAAGCATACTGAAACTTCAACTAGTAGTGTGAAAACTACTATTATTTTTAATTTGTGAAACAAATCTTGTCACGAACAGGTGTTTTCTGGCTCTTGTGCAGTAAGAGCATTTATTCCTTCTAAGCAAAGAAGCAAGAACAAATCTTAGTAGTTGTACTAGTCATAGGTAATAGTCAGGTTTAATTTTTGAAAGCGATGAAGACATCAGCAAGAGTATTATCAAGGGACAATCTAACTTAGTATCTAAAGCTAATGAGAATATATTACAGAATCTAGCTATTAGCCAGATCAAAGACAGGCACCAGTTTACTAAAAATATTGCTCATTGACTTGAAGACCTTTATTAATAGCTAGTATCTCATCTTACTTGCTGAAGGAAAGTTGGAAGTTGTTGTCTCATTTGTTCCTGAAGTTGAGGATTTCCAACAAACAAAGGATTATTCAACATCATCTAAAGGACAAAAATATTTAACTTCAAAGATCAAGCAGTAAAAACCACTGGAGATTTAAAGGCATGATAATACAGTAATAGTCTATGAAAATTACCTCACAGAATAATAATAATCTACTCTGGCTAACACTTTCTGGGCGTGTTTGTCTTTTTTTTGGTGGTTTTGTTTTTGTGGGGTTTTTTTTGTTTGTTGGTTTTGGTGTTCCCCCGCCCCCCCCCATTGTTTTTTGTTTTTGTGTGGGGGTTTTCCTGTAGTTTTTTATTTTGTTTTGTTTTCATTTTTTGGTGGGTTTGTTTTTGTTTTTTTTTCCTTGTAATGGAATGGATTTACAGATACAAATGAGGCTGTCTGGCCAAGCATTACAAGAAAATCCTTTCCTGTTCAGCCTCCACTACATATCTAAGTAAGAGCTTTGCTGTAAATATCACCTGAAGTCAAGGATATTTCCAAGTGAGTAACACAGAAGAAATAATATTTTTTCAATCTCAGTTCAGAAATTGACTTTCAATATTATCACTTTAAATAAAAATTGAAAGCACTTCTACAAAACCAGTCAGAATTATAATCAGAGTAATATCTAGGTATGGCACCAAGTCCTCTCTCTTCAATTCTTCCAAACTAGTGGGGGTATTTTACTGTTAGCTCTACCTTAATTTATAACCAAAGCACTTGTTTTGTCTGTTTCTAATGCTGAAACACAAGTTTAGGGCTGCACAAAACATACACAACCCCACAAGTTATTTTAGAAGCATGTCAGGCATGATATCCAACTACAAATTGAAGAAACTCACTGCAACAAGTTGTTGAAAGTAAGCAGGTAATAATTTCAGGGAGTTAGGAATTAACATTAAAAACAGGCCCATTTGCCACAGTCAGTTGTTGAGCTTTTGGGTTTTGTTATTTTTCACTTTAATACACACAATATATTACTATACCAAATGCAATTTACCTGTACTGCAAGATCAGGATTCTGGCTTAATGACTGCATCATGCTTCTCATGTAGGGTGCAGATAACATATTCTGCATAAGTTGTGGGTTTTCTGTTATCTGCTGTAATAAGCTCTGCATTCCTGGTGTGTTGAACATACCAGCTTAAAGAAAAGTTAAAGGGCACTTCAGTACACATCCTGACTACCATCACAGAAAGTAGACTGTCTAAACTCAGAATATAACCACTTGGCTCTCATGAGTTTAAGACCCCGAAATTTACCTCAGTGTGGTTCTGCTTACACAGACACATCTACTCTAGAAGTTAAGACAGATATTGTACCCAATGCATATTCCCATCAACTATCTACTTTATTAGCTGTTTTTCCATTTGCCTCAGAACAGAAAAAATACTACAATTCATCTACAAATTTGTTACCTTTGTTATTTTAAGGCAGTATACAAGTATTATTATCACTCAAAAAAATTTTTTCCTGTTTTTCATCAGAGGACTCTGATAAAAGCAGAATATTCTAAAAAAGTAAATAGTAATAAAAACAAAATAAAAACCCCTCTTCCTAATGAAAGAATTGTTTCAGCAAGTTTGCAAGTATGTGCAAATATATACAGTTGCAGTAACAAACACACCTTCAAGCCCAGGTCCCAAATTTGGTCCAGTTGAGCTCTGTCCTGTAGTGCCAGAAGTGCTATTTTCAGCATTACTGCTGTCACTGCTCTCACCACTAGTGCCAGTATTTGTTGTGGAAGTCTGCGAGCTGGACTGAGGAGCCCATGGATTCGGCAGAGGATCTCTATTTTCTGTACGAGATGGCTGATTGTCCCCTCCTGCTGATGAATTGCTTACTAAAGAAGCAAATGGGTTACCTCCAAACTACAAAGGAAAGCAAACATTTATCATCTACAAATTTCTAAATCATACATGAAAATAAACGTTTGTGGCTCTTAATCAGTTATACTTACCATTCTATTGTAATTAAACCTAAATATTGTGAAAAGACACTATCAGTGAGAGATACTAGGACACCCCAAGAAATTAAAACACATTTCTTTTTGAAAGCAGTGTTGCTACTGCACTGTAATTTGAACACAGTAAAACTGTGTCTTGCATACTGTTTCTGACTCTAAGGTCTTTCACTCTTCTCATCTTTAGTTAAAAGTTACTAAAGACACTCTTAAAAGGTTTTTTTACTGGACCTCCAAAGCTTAAGGCAATGAATTAAAGGAAATAAAAATTAAATAACAAACAAATCTATTGACTTTAAACTATCTTCTCAATCACACAAAGTGACAGCCCTATTTCTTCAGGCTCAGAACAACACAGGATTTTTAAAGCTCTTTCCTCTCAAAAGTAAAAGGGTACATAGCAACTTCAAGTTTCAAGAATTGTTTTGTCAAGTAAACACCCAGAAATTTAAATTACTTCAATTCTTTTACTAAAAAATGTTAATCTCCATGTCATTTGTAATCTTTTCTCACCTGTTCCTGTGCTGCATTCAGTATTGGCTCCTGAATGTCTGTGTACATACGACGCAAGGCATTATATCCCCCTGGTATACTTTCAAGGTTGCTCAAGGCTCGGTCCTGGTTTCGCATCATTTCCTGCATCATTGCAGGGTTTCTAGCAAGTTCTAGTGTCTAGAGAAGTGGAACATTTAATCTGTATTAATAAGAAATCCATTCTAAAGTGAAAATGTCAGCATTTGGCAATATCTCAGTTACCCGTGTCTAAACCAGTTTAAAATTACGATTAAAACTGAATCAACCTGCCAGCCCAGTGTGAGACAACACAATCCAGTACTTAGCCAGCATTCTACCACAATTCTTACTATTTCTAACATCACTACAGTAGGCAGCCTATAGTATAAAATTTAAAATAAATACATACAGTTTCAAAAGCATCTGTAAATCTCTTCAGGTTTTGACACATTTTCCGACACAACACGTCTTATTTATCTTGTAATTTAAAAATCATTGATAAGTACCCACAGTGAGATACAATGGAAATACGCAGTATTTTGGAGAATTACTACTTATGGTAAAATTGCTGGCTAGACGATAGTTTTCAAGGGCAGACAGCCACATCTAGTTCTATCTTCAGAAGACATTGTTCCACAGTATTCAATGACTTTCAGAAACTATGCTGCAGATTTTCTGAAATATCAGTCTATTTTGGACATTAACAAGAAGAATGTAGACACTGGTTGTCTATGGCAACCTTTTATGGATTTTGAACAAGATTAAAGATTTCAAAAATGTTCACACACTCTAATTCCTGCTCTGTTGTTTACATTAACAGCAGAATCACAAGTCATGAACAAATAGATCTTTCTACATACCTGTCTCATTAGATCTGGATTATTCAGCATGTGACTGATTTCTGGATTTCTCTGTATCAGTTGCTGCATTTGAGGATTAGCCATAATTAACTGCCTCATCAGGTCGGGATTTGAAAGCATGCTCTGAACAAACGGATTCTCCATTATCTGAACCATCATTTCCGGGTTGGACATAAGTTGTCGTTGCATCTGACTTTGCAACTCAGAGAAGTTTGAAGTATTTAAGCCCAGGCTACTCAGGCCTGCCAAACCTCCAAGGCCACCTTTAAGAGGGTGAAAAAATTGTGACTGACTCTACTTCCAACCACATCCAGATTCTTTCTAGATACAAAATACTTGAACGTATCTCCTACTTCAACAGAACAAAAATTAATGGTAAGTCCCATCTTTTGCAAGGCTGTTCAGAAGTTACTCCCCAGGAGTTTGCTTCCTTAAACAATAAGACACGTAACTAAAAACCCAACAAGCTTTATTCTTAAATAAAATTTGTTATAATTCCAACAACTTTTCTTCTCATTTTCCAAAGCCAAGATACAACAAATGTTTGAGTTTGGGGGTTTTAGGTCCATGTCCCTCCCCCTCCACCCACTTAGCAACTTCATTTGCAATAATCAATTAACTGCCTCCTCTTGGTTAGACTATGACTAGGAGAGAACTCCCAATATGAGTAATATTTCCTGTTCTAATTAAAAGCAGGGCCTATGTTCCTCTTGGTAGTAATGCACCAAGAGCTAATTTTATTTTGAATTTTTGTGCTTTTTTGAATGAAAATAAAAAGTTTCAGAAGGTACCAGACAGACTGAAGAATCATTTAAACCTAAGAAATCTGCTTACTATAACTGGCCTTTCCAATTCAACCTCTTCCCCACTCCCAAATGCAAAAATAAAGACATAAAGAATGAAACAAAACCCCACCACAGCTATGGAAATACGTTATCATTTTTAGGCCAGCAGCCTCTTCATTCACAGAAGTGAGTGAAGACCCATAATACTATCAGACTTGAAACCTGAGAAACACTTGATTGTAAGATTAGCAACAATTTTGTTGCTTTTATTGCAGATCTAGGCTTCATGTTACAGGTCCAAACTTCTGTGATTCATCTGTATTCAGGTAATAGTAATTCAGATGCACTTTTAAGAAGTACAGGACACTGGAAGGAATTTCATTACCCACAGTGCCAAAATCAGTAGCACCCTACCACCAAAGGTGAAACAGTATAAATCTGAAGTTTGTGGTGAAACACTGGCCCCGTTTATAAAGGGAGGTGATGGATGCCCCATCTCTGGAAACACTCAAGGTCAGGTTGCATGAGCAACTTTGAGCAACTTTATCTAGTTAAAGACGTCCCAACTAATTGCACAGAGGTTGGACTAGATGACCTTTAAAGGTATCCCTTCCTAAACCTAAACTATTTTGTGATTCTATATAAAACTAACAAAACAACTCTCCTCTGGTAACTGACTGATCAGAAACCTACAGCCAATTCAATATATATCTCTAATCAGTTTTTTGGCTGATGTGCTTGTTTGGGTTTTGTTTTTCAAGTTCTGTCTACATTGTAATAAAGCTTTGGGGACTATTACACCTGAATCCAGGAGAAGATACCCACTATGCTACCTAACAATTCTACCTAAATATTCTTACCCAAGCCAAAAGGGTTACTATTCGTTGATGCTGGTGTTGAGGTGCTTGATGTTGATGTGGTAGCAGTACTCCCACTGGTGTTTGCCTGTTGAGCTGGGTGGTCTTGCGACCTAAAAAAGCAATTTTAAAACTTTTATAGAGTCTAACAAGTTATTTAAAATAGTGCTGTTAAATGTAGCTATAGTATTATACTTGAAAATCTTAAATTACATTTTGATTCTTGGTTAAAACCTAATTATCCCCAGATGGTTTCCTGTAATAACTCTTTCGCAGACACCTGCCATGTCATCAGTTTTTCAGAACAGTAATTTAAAATAGTTAAAAAACAGATAGGTATCACTGGAGCCACCACCACCTTCTCATCCTACCCTGTGATGCCTGACAATGAACTTGTTTTCTCTGTCCTTACCTTGCCTTAACGGATCCCTGTCTTATTTCACTATACTCACATAACTACCGATAACATGCCCACACCTTGAAGAAATAAAGCCTGAAAAATTTAATGTGGAATTTATTTCATGCCACATCTCTAATAGGATGCTTTACTGAATGAGAAATTCAGTTAATGTCACATTTTATTAGAAGACAAATCTCAGACTCTCAATAACCTTTAAGACTTCATGGACAGGCTGATAGTGAAATCACATGAAGCTACAGCCAGCGTAATTTAGCACAGGCACGAAAGGCTGCTCAGGCTGTATACTCACCACACCCTTCTACTGCAGGCAGAAAGACAGATGTTGCCATGTAGTAAAAGATATCAAGGAACTGAGCTTGAATTAACATAACCTGGCCTCTCTGTTCTAAATAAAATAAACTACTTTAAAACCCAGATCGATTCTCCACTGTGGTTCAACAATCAATAAATGCTTGTATTTGCAGTACTACAGAATAAAACAACTTTCATAACTATGAATTCAGACTTCACAAAAAGATTTGAGAATTTGACGGTACACTAGACTTCATACTTCAGTTCACCTTGGAGGACCTTTCTCCTGTAACATAAATTTGATCTTGCTCAATTCAAGCAAATATCAGAAAAAAAAACCCCAACCCTGCAAAAAAAAAAGAAAGCTGCCTTAAATCCAGAAATTCTCCTGAGGTTTCTAAGAGCTCTTTAACTTCATCAGCAACTGCAAACTTTGAATACAAGATGACTATACTTAGCCAAACAGCTATAACTTGAATGAGAAATATTATAGACTGTACACTGATCGTGATCCTCCTGCTAGAGATATTTGGTTTTCTTTCATCTAGAAAACAAATACATCTTTCCTCCATAAGCAAAAGAAAAATATTAAGCATAAAATCCTATCCGTATTTTCAACTGAGAAACTGTTTTGAGAAGCAACTACGCTGCTTCATGTAACAGAAATGAAAGGTCCTCAGAAGTGTGACAGAAAAGTAGACACTGAAACTTGCAGTGCAATAATGCTCCCATGCAAATTGGGGCATATTCTCTGAAGATAATGGCTCATGTGAGTGTCAAGCCTGTTAGCCTCCAGTCTTTCAGCAATATTCCCATCAACTGCACATCCACTTTTATACCCATCTTGCCATTATGTTTCCTCTCAGCACTTGTGAACAAATGATATCTGTCGACCAAGAACAGAAATTCAGAAATTCAATGTATCTTCACTGCCCACTGCTAATCACTCGCCTCTACTCTGACACTGTAAAAGATAAACCACAAGATTTCTCTTGTGAAAGTGAAATCTGTAGCATTCCAGAAAATGTAGCACAGTAAAAAAAAAAAATTTTTTTTTTTTTTCACAAGGGTTGGTTGGGATATATGAGGATTCCTATTTTGAAATTACATATGAAACACAGCTTAGAAGGGAAAAGATCACCTTCAGATCCAGTTTTGGAAAAGATCTTTTATTTATTCAGATACATAGCAGCAACAGTAACAGCAACAGTCAATAGAAGATTAAATGGCATAGGGTAAGGCAGCTGGGAACAAATCAATCTTGATGGCAAAAAATTAGCACCTCCCAGGCCACACTGGCAAAGTCTAAATCTTGTCTTTTGAGACAAGCATAAAATATAGATATTTTAGCAAGAATACTACTGAGATATTTAAGATAATGCTATACTTTCTCAGAGGTGATTTTCATTCTCTCCAGCAGGTTTTAGCATGTTTTTAATTTATTCAATCAAAGCTACTGGGTGAAAACTTCAATGCATCATTTGAGCACAGCACAGGTACACACAAAAGATACATAGTTCTTTGTTCACTGTTTTCCCAGACATGATTAAAACATTCTGGAGATAGTGGAAATACACTCTTCTAAAATGATTCCAAAAAAGCAGGCACGAGTGAAGACAGGGAGTGCAGTGCAGGAACTTATCAAGGCAGATGCAGGAACACCAAAAATTCCCCAAAAGCTACGCATTTGACATTTCTGTTCCTGGGGGTTCCTCTGTTCAGAGGCAAAGTGCAAGAAGGTCCAAGTGGTATTTCAGTATGTATATGATATTTCAGTATAGCTATAGTAGGTGGAAACGATAAACCCTCTGAAGACTGTTCAAGTCAAAAGCATCCTTGCCAATACTACTCATGATGCCTCTCTGCTACACTCAAGACTGCATGAAAAAAAAGCAATAAAAAAACATAGCAACAGCAGAATACTCATTCAGATGCACAGGGCACAGAATTGCAGTATTACCTAATACTGTGTTCAAGATTGGCATGGCTTCTATCAGCCTAAATTTCAGGTGAAGGAGGCACACGGCAGGAAGGGGAGACCTCTGACAGTATAAACACATATTTTGACGCCAGGACAGAGAACGTAACTCTTCCAGGCATGAATATAGAACTGAAGGTATCAATTTCAAAACGTACCTACATTTAATGCTAATGATAGTAATTTCAACAAGAATTTGTATTTAATCCTAATGTTACTAACCAGCCTTTGTGTCTTGGTAAGGCCTTGAAAGGGAAAGCCTATTTCTGTTCTCTCCTACACCCCATGCCCTTTCCTTCAACGTCTGACATTTTCACATCCTCGCCACAAATAGAAAAGATCTAAGTAGAACAGGAGTGAAACCACTTACACTCTAAAAGAATGAACATGTTATTGACTAATACCAAACTGCTTTTGAGAAATCTATTACTCTGGTTGTTGGAAGGATTTTTGGGCACTTGACAGGAAGGGCACATATCGCAGCCAACTGATACAACTTTCCAACCTTCACTCTAATGCTTCTTCAACACAGGGAAGAAAAAAAAAAAAAAACAAAAAACAAACAAAACACCAAAACCAAAACAAAATAGAAAAAAAAAATCCCAAACCACCTTAAAATCTAAAGACAGATAAATTCATTACACTAAAGCAGTTCTTAAAAGTTTTCCTTTCCTCTTTTACTAAAACAGAGTGTCTATTCATTGTGTTGGTAAAACAAGGGGAAAAAATGCAGAGAAAGAAAAAGAAAGAAAAGATTCACTGCAAGTTTTCATGTGTGAAAAGAAAATCTGCATAACATACATTAATGGACAGTAAGAAATGATAGCTAACAACTGAAGAAGCTGTTTTGAAGCCAAAACACAGCCACGACTTTAAAAAAAAAAAAGCTATATAACAAAAAAACAACCAAGCAACAACAACAAAAGCAAAAGACATGTATTTAGAAATACAAACAAAATTAAAATACAATGTAAATGAAGAAAACCACTGTAATTTCATAATTCCACTGTTGTCCTGAAGCAGCTGTAACTAAGGAGCTGATTAAGGTGATTTAGTCAAATCTAGTTTTGCCCCACAGAAAGTTATTAATAATGCAGAGAGTTAAACAGAAGACCGCTTGTTACTAAGGTTACCTGTTCTGTGTTTTGATAACCAGGTGAACAGTGAGTCCATCATGAATTCCGTGCTGAGTCAAAGTATCTTGGTCTTTTAAAATTTTTCCAGCAAATATCAACACAAGCTGATCAGTGTGGGATTTGAAACGCTTAGAGATTTCTTCCTTGAACTAAATAAAAAAATTAATATTATACATTTATGTAATTAAATACTGAACTGCATTTTTTAAAAATAAGAACAATCTGTTTTTCACATTTGCTATATTACCTCACTTGTCCTGCATATTCTGTATTTCACAAACTAGAAGTATTTTTGTTTCCTGAACTTCTTTTTGTCCATAGGAAGATGGGAAATATTTCTTTGTCATTCAGAAAAGGAAATCAGAAGAATTTCACATCAAGATCATTAGTTATGAGTCGTGACAACAAAAATCTGATTTCTCTTGAAGACTACTGTAACTTCAATCAGGCATGCACCCATGTTATAAATACATACTAGTATATCCAGTACTTAAACACACCCATATGTATACACATGGTAAAGCACACATATAATTATATACTAGCAAGTACACAGATACTAATGTGCACACCACTGAAGCCATCCATTGCTGAAGGACTGATTATGCAACATCACAAAGAGGATAAATCTGTCTAGACATTTGCTGGAACTGAGTATACTCTCTTCTTAGACATATTTTTGCTGTCTTCCTTCATGTGTCAAAACTAGCATTCCTTTCCATACAGACAAAAGTTATACCTTAGGTGGCCCTGCTTTCTGATTCAATCCATGACACAGCCCCATGAAATGCAACTGCAGCCCAGGGCACAGTGAATAAACATCTTTTTTCATTTCATTGGGAAATCATTACCATACCAGACCTTTTACAAAAGAGGCTGCTTGCTAAGTGTTAAATGTCCTTTTAATTATCATGTAACAATCCAACCAACAATGTCAGCTCATTTGCTTTATTGTTCTAAAATATAAGTTTTATTTCACTGCAATCATACTATGCCTTGTGGTATTATTAAGGTGTTCAGTCATATCTGGGCATAGGAAAGGACTCAAAGCTGTGAAAATAATGCTTCAACATACTTGACACCTAGTGTATTCATGGAAACTAGTTAATTGTACTCCTCTAGTAACTGACTACAGTAAAAATAATGTAAAATCATTTCAATTTTTTACATGATTAGAAAAATATGTGGAGAGAAGCACCATGGGAATCAGTCTAAAACACTGGACTAATGTCTAGACAGAAGCCTGGTTTTCCTAGGGAGAAATGTAAAAAGCATTCTTAACTAGAGTGAGTTGATTCAAGGTCACATTCCCCTCAAGCATGGCAACTTGTAGATTTGACGTGAATTAGAAAAAATCCAAAGCTTGTCTTGTTGAAGCACTTTGCCCAAATTGCCATTTTACCTCAAGTTATCTTGTTTACAAAAACCGTTTGTTTTTTTTTTTTTTCCTCTTTGAAATGCAGGAGCAGTATCGTTTTTCATATTGAGAACACTCATTGGCTTTTTAGCAGCACACCATCACTTTTTGTTTATACTCTCAATTCCATGACAAACACCCTTATCTTCACAGCATCTTCAAAATAATCACCATTAACAAAACTTGTCTTTTTTTGTTCTATGTTAAAACACATGGAAAAAAACCAACCCAACTCTCTATGAAGCAAGCTAGGACTTTTACTACACCTGCTCAACTTGATTGCCTCTGAAGGTTTTTGCAAGGTATGGATGGACACCATAAAATGTTGATGTCTAATGCTGAACAAATGCATACTGGTACCCAACCTAGTCAAAGTAAACATCTGTAACCAAACAAAGCAAATATCTGAATACACATGAAGCAGAACAGCTGACTAAACCAGATATCATTTTGCACTGTCACTTTGCAGAGCAGACCCATAATTTAAACATTAACCTATTAACATCTGACAACCTGGCCTTGGAAGGACCTGGTAAAGAGTTATTCCAGGTAAAATAAAAGTATTAACATTCAAACTCTCCTTTGACATATTACCACCACATAACTGTTCAAAAGCTTCTGTTGACTTATTTCATAACATCAAAAGCAGCAACTGTAATAACATTACTATCCACTCACAAGACAAAGTGCTGTGAAAAAGTAATAAAAAGAAGAAAGCAAATGAAAAAATATTTTCCCAAATTCTCTCAACCTCAGCTTAATAAGTCATATTTAAAAACTAAATTACAGTAATAACCTGGAAGAGGTCTTGGCCAATTCAGATCAAAGTCCCATTGAAAGTAACAGAAAGCACGCCCCTAAAACCTTCAACTACTTTGAAAATATTAAGCTATAATTTTATCTAGATGACTGTAAACAAAAGTTTGGTTGCTGACTCTCCCCACATGAAACTCTTTTGAATACAATAGAGGTAACATGGAAGAAGACGTTTATACATAGAAGGCTGAACTGCAGTTTTCATTCCCAGCAGTCCTTCAAATATTTCTACTACAAAGATTTTGAAACAGCATTACCTTGTTCAGCACCACTGTTTCAAAATACACCCATAATATTTCAACTTTCAACTGTCTTTCCTAATTATATACACAGTTAAGCATACTGGCTGAACTCCAGTCTGTCTTACACCCACACTGAGCAGTCTCAGAAGCAAACTTTGATGAGCTCCAGCTTTTATACAACAGAATTAATGGCTAAAGGTCATGCCGACCCAAGAAGTAGGGAACCAAACACACTCATGGCCACAGCTGATAGCTGTGGTTTCCTTTTGTGATGAATCATGACCTGGTCATCTTACAATCAACTTAAAGTGAGTCAGTAAAAACAAGGTTTCATTGCACAACTCTAGGACACTATACAGGAAGGAAGACAAGAATTTCTCATTTCAAGCAGGAATACAAGCACTTTTGGCCCACAACATATAAATTTAGCACAGAACACACAAAATGAGGCTTCTACATAAGAGTATGCTGCTTTCATGTGTCAATGGAGTTACTATCTTATGGTGGCTTTGCAATGACCCATTCTAGTTTCAAAATAAATTTATTTCCTCAAATGTCTGCAACCAAATCAAAGTCACAAAACCCCCACATTTCAAAACACAAAGTCAGATTCTTGATGAGCTTAAAAAGCCAGCAGCCCATAAAGGGTAAACTGCATCAGCGGATAGTAGTGTAAAGGGCTCACAACTCAAGTCCTAGCCATTTCTATTCCTCCCAGGGATGCTTCAGCAAGCCACTGCACTTCTCCAAGGCTTTCTTTGGAGAAGCAATGCTTCTCCATAAAAGCACTTGGCAATCTACTCTCTCCCTGATCCTTATGTACCTGATCACTGGCAAAGCAACACAAGCTGAAAACTCCATTTACAATAAGCACTGTCCTGGCTCAGGCTAGAACCACGGTTCATTTTTGCAGCAGTCAGGAGGGGGCATGGCCAGTACCCAGAGGTTATTCTATACCACCTCTTGTCATTGACAGCAGCTGGGGAAATGGAATTTTTCCCAGGGAGAAGGAGTTCCTTCTGGTGAAGAAAACATGGTGGAGTGAGATGTCTGTTACTAAGGGAGTTTTTTCCATGTGAATCATTGATTTTCTTGCACCCTCTGCCATTAGTATTGTTGCTGTTAATATTTGTTTTCTTATCTCATTGCTGTTTCCAGTAAATTGTTCTTATCTCAACCTGTGATCTTGACCTTTTGTGCTTCCAGCTCTCCTCACCAGCATACCTTGGGTTGACTGACAACTTAAGAAGAGTGAAAAGAGAAAAAAATCTTTGTAAGTTACATGACACTAAGATTCAACTCAAGCCATTGAAGTTTTTGTGCTGCATAAAAATAGAAAATGCTTCAACTCTTCTCTTTCGCTGTTATTTTCATCTAAAAAACTCTCAACTGTATTATACAACTCTTAACTAATTTATACAACTTTCAACATTATTTAACAAATAAAGCACTGGCTCAGGGGGAGAGGGAGGGGGAAAGGTGGCAGAGAGTGGCAGCGTGGTTTGGAAAGTCTCAGTGGGGCCACTGATAAGGGAATAACACTCCTAAAAAACAACGGCACTGTTTAGCAAGAGCCAAAATCGGTGTGTTACCAAGATTTTTCTCTTACTTAATACAAAACACAGCATTATATCAACTACTAAGGAGAAAATTAACTGTATCATGTATAGTCAAAACCAGAACACCATGTCACCATATATTCCAAAATCTTGAGATTTTACTCTAACTTTACTCCCAGACAATGACCCTTTTTCAGAGACAAGATTTATAGTCACTAGATTGAAATATTGACTGGTTTTAAAAATCTTTACATGACACCTCTACTACAGCTAATTATTCACTATGGTTTTCTATGCTGTCGACAATTTTGAAGCGTACACAGGGCAGTTTTTTAAAATTGCCTGACACTCCCCACCAAGAGTTATTTTAGCAAAACAAACTCACAGGACAAATGCAGGCCCTATCTGACACAGATAGCATTTAAAAAAATAATACTTTAAAAAAAGAGAGTATCTTACTTTTATTCAGATAAGTATCTACACAAAAGACACTTCACAGTACTACTTAAATAGGTTTCCTTATTTTATTCTGTCTGCCAGTCAATCATCAGAAAACACTTGTTGTGTACTATGATCAGATAACTGGTACCTTTGAGTTACATCTAACTAAGCCAATAGTCAGGAAAGTCAATATACTTTTATTTCTGAAGGTTCTTCTATCAAATAATCACCTACCACCGCTCTGAAACATTTCTGGTATCACAAAATGAGGAGAAAAACAACCCCAAGGTAAGAAATATGTATAATCAGAGTCTATCATGAGGCAGACTCCATAAAGAATCACACAGATGTGTTACAATGCATTGAGACACTAGAGGATGGAAAACCTAACACTAAATGCTTTTTGTATTCAAGTGCCCTGAGACACCTGAAAAACAAAAGAAACCTGAATCACAGTCCTGGAAACAAAGAACAGACTGGATTCCATTATATAGTTCCAACCTATTTTGTTTGCACCATTCAGTAATCCCTGGATTACAGAAAAACTGTGAAACAGAATTAGATAATGTTAAAAGAATTGCTCTTATAAAGTAAAGTTTTTTAGAAAGTAAAACATTACATAAAATATTAAAAGCATATGCAAGCCAGGAAAGATGCTCCATTACCAAATTACCCAAAGCTTTAACAATTTAACATTTACACGTGTGTGAGCTTTATAAAGCAGAAGAATACCAATTTAGGATTGCAAGAATCAGGCACAAAAATGAAACCCTGGATTTATGGATTTGAAGTTCAACCATAACTGTGCTGAAATTTTAATCAAAAAATTTAGAAGCTCTCCACTTGACAAAAATCAGTCTCAACACAATGGATACGTTTACTTATAATGAAGTAGCTCATGGATTTTATCTGTAGTTTAGTCTAGTGCAGAAAGCACATTTGTGTTCAACTACTTTAAAAAACACACTAGAAGCTGTTAAATATGCTGTTACTGAAAACTGCGTTCCATACTGAAGAGATATTCTATTTAAAGGTTGAAGCTAAATAAAAATGGGGCAAAAAAACCCCTAAATCTGCAAAAGAATCTATTCTGTTTTCTGTGGAACTATAAACTCAATTTCACTAACTCTTCCTGATGGGCATTGCTCTGAAATTTTCATAGAGTCAAAGGACTGACAACCATTCTCTGGAAGAACTTCAAGCTTTTGAAATTGTTAGCACAGAATAACTATATCCACTGTTGGTTTGCCTACAAGTTAATAACACACAGCTAGGCATGTTACTCTATTTCAGAGCTGTAATGCTCACAGAACAGACAACTCGATATCTTTCAGTGCGTAACACACTCACAGACAGTAACCCTGGACCAGTTATGATAAACTCATGAATACTTCAAATGTCAACAAAGGGCACTAAAACAGAACCAAGAAGCATCAGCAAGCTTTAACTCTCCTAAAACTCCTTCATTCTAAATGATGAAGGTAAAACCCCCCTGTTTTTCCATGTAACTGGTTCCAGCACCTCAACATCCAATCCAACAAACAATTCAAGTCATTGACTAAGACACGAAGGCGATGAGTCGTTCCCAAATCGAGCACCCTTCTTCTTTGTATACAGGCTTTACAAAAAGGAACACACTAAGACAACTCTGCTAAGCAAGAAATTGCGAAGATTGTATTACCACAAACTCAGAAAATAAACCGAAGGAAAAAGCACAGGACAAGAGACAATTTTAGTGAGCTGGAGTATCAGCACTGTCAGAGTTAGTTAAAGTGAACAAGTTTATAGGTATTCATCTTTTACCACTGCGTATTCATTAAGCTCTGAGCAAGATCAGTATCATACCCAGTCAAGAATGCAAACATTTGCTCCTTGTCCTAATACTGAACCAAATTGTCAGCACAATAAAATAGTTTTCAGAGGATAAAAGACAGATGGACAGCAGTTGCAATCAACTGACCTCCCAGAGTGGCTTTGTACTTAGTTTATTTTCCACACCAACCTGCATACTCACTGTTCTAGCTGCACAACACAAGATACAGGAAAAAAATCTTGACAGAAAAGTTGCAGACCTGGTTTACATTAATGAAGCAACATAAAATACAACTTTTTAGCCCTATATTTAGCCCTGATGACATGAACTATTTTCCTAGAAAAATCTAGGATCCTGTTCTAGTAGTATTCTGAAATGACTGTAAAGAAATAAACAAATGAATTCTTTAAGTTCTAATGTTAGCTACAGAAATATACTGGGGGAATGTCTTTTTGGGTTTGGCTGTTTGGGTTTTTTTTTTTTGGTTGTTGTTGTTTTTGTTTGTTTGGGTTGTTTTTGTGGGTTTTTGTTGTTTTTTGTTGTTTGTTTGTTTGTTTGTGTTGGGTTTTTTTGTGGTAGTGTTGTTGTTTGGTTTTGTTTGTTTGTTTGCTGGTTTTGGGGGGCTTTTTGTGTGTGTGTGTTTTTTTCAGCCTACAAATTACTGGCCCACCTATCTCAACAAACCACGTGCTGAGCCCAGATGCATTTCAAGAGATGTGCAAGTTGCCTGGTATTTGAGATTAACCTATTTTCAAGGCTGGCTCTAGAAACATTACATCTACTGCTGATGTTTATTATTATCAGCAGCTCATTTTTGCAGTTTAAGAGAAAAAGGCAGAGTTAAGTCACATTACAGGGACAATGCATTTTTTAGTGTCGTTACACTGCCTGGGACTTCAATCCAATGGTAAACCCAGCAGAGCAATCTTCCTTCACAGGAATTAAGCCATAACTGCAGATCTAATATTTTAACAGCAGCTCCAAAAGAGACAACACTTGGGAGTTTAAGATACCTGTAGACAACAAAGACATCTGAAGTAATGTTCTCTGTTAATTCCCTAAACATGCATGACCGCTTTCACTAAAAATTCATGCTCTTGATTGGTTGTACAACTATTTCAGTTTGTGACAACTGTTTATTTGAAAACCTGGCAGCTCCAACAATATTCAAATCTGAAACAAACCTGTTCAAGTCAAATATATTACAAAATTCACAGCTAAAGTAAATCTCTTTATTATTTCCAAAGGACTCAAACTAATGGCTGACTGCTTTTTAGGACAAACGTAATCCTCAGGTTAGATTCAGTTTATGAATCTCTTTTAAAATATCCTAACAAAACAAAAGCCCCAAAACTGCAAAATCTTTTACAAAAACTGCATTGATGCTGCTCACAAATCTATGGAGAACAGAGAAGTGAAAAGCACCCCTTTCAGACTGAGATTGCTGGGAAAGCAGTGGACAACATTAAAAAGCAAACACAGTCATTTTACTTTGGGGAGAAATGCCTAGATCAAGCTTGCAGAGAGAGTAGCTCACAGCACAAAACACTGCAGCTTCCAAAAGACTAGAGAAGAGAACAGTTTTAATGCATTGGCATCTGGAGGAAACCTCAATGAATCTCAGATCTGGAACACTTCTAGCCCAAATGCTAATGTACAAAAAAACAAAAACAACACAACAACAACAACAAAAACCACCAATCTGAATTTAGATTAGATGTAAGGACAAAAAAATTTGAAAGAAATATTAGCATTTCCTCTATTCTCAGCAACTAGGTGAAAAAAAAGTCTGACAGTCTAGCTGAAGTGCTAGCACTACATTTAAAATTTTGGAGCCTTTACTTCATCTTTTGTATCTCCTTCTATTAACCAGAAGTGTCCTTCATCTCACACTTAAGGATCTGTATCTAGACATTTGTGGTGCTTTCAGACATGTAATCTTTTTTTGATGAGGTCTGCAACACCAACAACACCAAAAAGAACTGTGGAAGCTGCCACATTTACAACCATTTCAAGGAGAAAAAACAGGAAATCCTATAGAAAATAAAAGAAGTTCTGAATCTAGTAATGTCTACATCCTTTACAAGCACGAAACTCTGCATTTTTACATTTTGATAGCATCTTTTCTATTATTTGCTGCTTTCTAATTTAAATAAATGAAGTTATAGTCAATAATTGCACAGCAAACCTACAAAACCAGAAGACTTGCAGGAAACAGTGTTGATGAATGAGCAGGTGTCACTAGTTTGAGACAGAGGCAGCTGGGGACAGACTTTAACAGGAAGGCACAAGATCCCTAATAACTTGGTTATCTGACAGTAGGGCCATGCTAAGTACCATACCCGTAACTAGCACATTTAAGTACAGGAGATGGCAGATTTTACACAGTACGAGGTTATGACTAGCCAAAGTTGAAGGCCTACTTGCTGCTTTTCAAGACAGTGTTAGATCAAAATAACCACTGGAAATACAAAGATAAAAGTGACCACATATGCTTTCTACAGTCATGTTAGCCAACCAGTGAGACAACTACCACCAAAACTAGTCAGATCAACAGGACAACTCACAGCGAGAAAACGAGACAAGAGAAGGCTTTGGGATGGCCTAATTGTGGCTTTCCAGCACCTGAAAGGAACTTACACAAAAGATGAGGCAAGACTGTTTGCAAGAATATGTGCTGACTGGACAAGGGGCAATTGCTTCAAACTGAAAGAGAATAGGTTCAGATTAGCAATTACGAAAAAAATCTTTACTGTGGGGGTGGTGAGCCACTGGAACAGGCTCGCCCAGAGAAGCTGTGGATGGCCCATCCCTGGAAGTGTTCAAAGCCAGGTTGGATGGCTTTGAGCACCCTGATCTAGCTGAAGGTGTCCCTGCTTTCAGGGGAGCTGAAACGGGAAAAATTTTTAATGCCTCCTTCCAATCCAAACCATTCTATGACTCAACGACTTCACGAATGAGCTACATCCACCTTCCAGGCCGGCCCTCTGCAGTGCAACAGAGAGAGAAGTCGGTGACGAGGGGACGAGGCGGCACGTTTATCCACTAGCCCCGCTAGCCCCAGACGGCCGCAGTCCTCTCCTGGGCCGGGATCGGTGCTGGTGCTCGCCCAAGAGCGCCCGGCGCGACCCAGACGAGCAAAAGCTGCTTTGTCACCGGGAAAGGCCCTCGCCCCGCGCTGCCGCAGGCGGGAGCTGCGAGCCGGCGTTCTCCCCCCACCGGGCGGCGCTCAGCTCGGCCCCGGCCCCAACGTAGCCCCACCGGCCCCGAGCCTGCCCCTCACCTGCCGGATGCTGCTGGTCTCGGAAACGGCGAACTCCTCCTTCTCCTTGGGAGTCTTCACCGTGACTTTGATGATCCGCGGCTCGGAAGCACCGGCGGAGTCGGGGGTGGGGGAGCCTGGGGAACCCCCCGCGGGCCCCTCCGCTCTGTCCGACATAGCCGCGCGCGGGCGGGGCGGGGCGGGGCGAGGCGGGGCGGGGCGGGACGGGGCGGGGCGGGGCTGGGACGGGCAGGGCAGGGCAGGGCAGGGCAGGGGGTCTGGCCGGCGGCTCCAGGCGAGCCCTCGCGCCACACCCGCGACACCGGAAACGGCCCGGCCCGGCGTCCGCGCGCCGTGATGACGCACTGCAACGGGGAAGTTACTAGAAAGGGGTGCCGCCCGCGCGCGCTGCCGGCGCCGCGCGCGCTCCCGTGGGGGTGCGCGTGCCCGCGGCGACGCGCCTCGGAGCGCGTGACTCAGCCGGAACCTCCGCGGCGCCTTTTTAGCTTTGGGCTGTCGCGGTGCCGCCCTTTGTCCATCTCCAGCCTCCACCGCTATCGCTTTGTGAGGACGCGTCTGGAGTGCCGTGTCCAGTTCTGGGCTCCCTCAGTACGAGAGGAGAGAGGCAAGGAGCTGCTGGAGAGGGTCCAGCAGAGGGTCACAAAGGTGGTTTGGGGTTTGGAGCATCTCTCGTATGAGGAGAGACTGCAGGAGCTGAGCTTATGTAGTCTGGAGAAGACTAAGAGGGGTTTCATCAACACGTCTCAAAGGTGGGTGCCAAAGAGAATGGTTCCAGACTCTTTTCTGTGGTGCCCAGAGAAAGTACGAGGAGCAATGGCCATAAACTAAAACACGGGAAATTCCACTTCAGCGTGGTGAGAGGAATGACAAGATTTGTCTTCACAAACAAGCCCCAGGTCTGCTGGTAGATAAAACTAGCACTGAGAGATAGGAGAAACAAGGGGAAGGATTCTACTGATTGGTGAATGGAAAAGAAGATATTTGTTTTTACAAACAAACCATAAGTTTGTCTATAAATGAAATTGGATATTGAAAAATGAAAGTAACAATGGGGAAAACCCATAAATCCCATAAGAATTAGAAATATATGGGGTTATACATTAAAAGGGGAATCTTAGGTCTTAAGCATTTCGGAAAGTCTGAACCTCTCAAGTACCTAAGCCAATGGGGAAAAAGAGAGGGAAATGTGTCCAGGAAATTAGGATAAAATGGAGGCTGTATCCTCCAAAAATCTGAGACACCCCAGGGGAAATGCCCCATGGCCTCTCCTTTTATTCGAATAAAGTAAAAGGACTCCTCTGTCTCCTTTTTGGACGTAAACCTCTGGTGTTTGTGGATTAATTTGCCTAACAATGGGGAACAACTTTACAGTGAGGGTAGCAGAGCAGTGGCACAGACTGCTGGGGAAGATCATGGACTCTCCCTCTCTTGAGACATTTAAAAACCTGTCTGGACACATTCCTTTGTAACCTGTTCTAGCTGACTCTGTCTTGGCAGAGGGCTTGGACTGGATTATGATCTCCAGAGGTCTCTTCCTAACAGTTCGGTTACTTGGTGTGCTTTTAGATTTCCTCTGTGTGCTCTAACCACTTAATTAAGGTGGTTAAATGTGGTACTTACTTTAGTGGTACACTATTAGCAATGCTAATAGTGGTACTCCTATAGATGGTAAAAATAGATGGTACAATTAGTGTGAGACCAAGCCTTGTCAACAAACTATGATGCTTTCAGTGTGACAGGATCCAAGAGAATAGTTTGAAGTTGTGTCAGGGAGGTTTAAGCTGGATATTAGGAAAAGGTTTTTTGCCCAGAGGCTGGTCTGGCCCTGGAGCAGGCTCCCCAGGGAAGTGGTGACAGCACTTTTGTAGTCACTCACAGCTGCTTTTGCTGATGCCTTTGCTGGGGATTTTGTTAAGTGACATAAACTGCCCAGTTGCAACAGTCTCTTCCGCCCCTACACGCAGCAGAAGCTGACCCAAGTCACGGGAAAGCTTAGTATTTATTGTCAGATGCAAGGGATGTGTGCTTTGGATTTTCAGTAAATCCATTCAGGTCACCAGGAGTTTCCCATCTAGGATCTGGGAGTGCAGGTGTTGGCCATGCAACTGTGGTTTGATGCAGGGGTTTGATGTTGGAAGATGCAAGAAAACTAACTTGGCATAGTTTGTGAACCTACATCAATGAAATAATTAAATACCTGTTGCTTTTGAGTTACTTGTCCCCAGCTAAATAGTAATTAATACTAGACATTTACTGCTTTAAAGTAAATGCTTTAAAGGCATTGCTAAGGTAGCATCCCATGGCTGGAAATCACACCTTCCTCAAACTTGGACCAAAAACCCCTCAAATACAAATTAAATTTGCACTACCAAATTCGGCATTCTCCCCAAATATTCTTGCCTCTCAGGAAATTCAAGGTGTCTGTTCCTGTTTTGGTGTAAAATACGTGTACGGCTTTGAACTGTAGAATCAAATGTCTTTTTTTGCTTAGGTGAGAACAGATGTTTCCCACAGTAGCCTGAATCATGAGACAATTTGCTGGTCTGCTCTGCTCTCGGGATAACCTCTCAGACACTCTTTGTAGATTGGTTCACCTAGTACTGAAAAAAGTGTAATGCAGCATGGTAGGCTCCAAAATGCTCAACATTTTTACTAAAAGAATTTAAGACCTGCTAAGAGACCCTAAAATGGGAATACCAAAGATTGGCTGAAGGGAATTCCAGGTTTTTTCCATTCTAGAGCTTCTATTTGTTGCAGATAAGAATAATTCCAGGCATATTCAAGTATTAAGCCTTTCTTTGGTCACACATGTTCACTTGCCCCCTGGTTGTGATGCTACAAGGCATTGATTTCTGCTGCAGCAGAACACTTGGACACGTGCCCATGCCACATTGTCTTGTTGACTGGCAGAGTGAGGGACGTCATACAGTAGCATTCTGCACTGCAATCAAACAGTCTTTTCAAGCAGAAATTAGATCAAAGACCAAGGAGATATTCCTCATTGCAGGCTGTTCACAGTTTATAGATCATGCTCATGCTGACTGTATCATTACATGAGTTGACTTTTGTTGCGGGTTAAGTTTAGTTGTGTTTTTTTTCCTTTCCCTGTAGAATTTTTCCCCCCCATAAGTTGCTAAGAGACTAAATACTGATGCTTAAAGGGTACTTGACCCACACAAAAGAAGAGTTGAGGGTGGTAGATCACTTAGTTTGGGGGGAAGGGAAAGGCTCGGGGGCTCCGGGAGCTGAGGGTGGTTTCTTCTGCTCTTGGTTTCAGAGGACAGTGGGGCGATTGCTGGCTGCATGAATAGTCTGCTGTTAATGGAGGGTCCGGTCCTGGGAATTCTGTCATCTGCTGGAGCACCCAGGAATTCAGAGTTCTTTGCCTGCACTGCTGGAGCTGGGTCAGCCCCAGTCCAGCCATCGCAGCTTCTTCAGCACTGCTCACTTTGCCTGCCGGGACACCCCACCGTTTCCAGCCATCAGCCCGGAGTTTCCACCGTTTTGGCTTAGTGCTCTTGGGGTCCCAAGAGATCAGACTGCCCCGGGCTTGTGAGACAAAGCCCCTCAGGGTCCTTGGTTCTGTTTATTATTATTACTATTACTATTATTATTATTATTATTGCTGTAGTTGTTGTTGTTTGTTTGTCCTGTAATATTTACTAGTAAAGGACTGTTATTCCTTTCCCCATAGCTCTGTCTGAAAAGCCTCTTTAATCTTCTAAGTGATAATAACTTGGAGGGAAGGGATTGGAATTCCTCATTCCTAGAGAGGCCCGCCTCTCCCTAGCAGATACCTGTCTTTCAAACCCAGACAACTTTGTACACATAGAGTAGCACAACTTCTACCTGGTTACAGCTAGCAGAAGTTTACAAGTTAGAAGAAGAATAATTTGTGTTATTTATGAAGTATATTTAAGTGGCAAGGATACTAAAAATTTATAGAAAATAACTTGGAAGTTATTGAAAGCTCTTAACTAAGCAAGGAGGGAACTTTAACAAAGAATGTTTTTATCTTCATGTTAATTTTGATGCAGATAACACGAATATGGGATCTCATTTGCCAGAACTTAGAGAATCCAGATGGAAGATACCCCAAACCAGAATGACGTGTGTTGTATTTCTTTTGTGAGACCCAGTTGACTGCCAATGGCGAAAGGAAAGAGCCTACTCCCTCACTGGGGCGGTATCACAGCTTTACTCTGGAGTCCTGCCCCTGCCGGCTGGAGTTCTTTCCATATCCCCGCCAGTGCCAGAGAGTCTCAGGCCTCCGCTGTCCCACGGCTTTTTCCCAGGGGGGAAGGGCCCAGAGGCAGGGACAAGCCACTGCCCAATCAGGGACAAGGTGGGAGTGGAACAGAGTTGGGTTACGTTCCAGTGTGGGAGGATGGGTGTGGCTGAGCAGGGACAAACCATGTGATACAGTTTCCAAGGGGGACAGGGGATACAATAGAAAAATATTACAATCCCCAATATAAAAATGAAACACAATGTTAACCCAATTAATGCGCTACAACATCTCCCTCTTTCTTATTAAATTGAGGAGGAAGGCTCAGTCTGTGGGAGATGTTCAGAGTTCGGACCTTGAGCACCTTTAAAGTTGCAGAAGAAAAATGACCTTTAGTGCAAACAAACTCTCCAGAAAAACACTGTTAAGGGATAATTAGGAGAGGGTTCAGCATTTTCTCCCTCTCCAGGCAGCACTGGCCACTTGTGGGGCCTCTGCAGGTGGCTTTGCACTTTCAGGGATGAAAGGTTTCATCCACTCAGCTGACACCCACTTGGGAC
Source organism: Hirundo rustica (assembly GCF_015227805.2). NCBI lineage: Eukaryota > Metazoa > Chordata > Aves > Passeriformes > Hirundinidae > Hirundo > Hirundo rustica. The sequence goes on from NC_053488.1 coordinate 38,353,747, forward strand.
CTGGGGGAGTGGACACATAGGCGTACCCACGACCCCAGGTGACCTGATCATGAGGACTTTTTGTTTCTCTGGTCGCTGGATCAGAGAAACACAGTCCAGTGACTTTTGCTGAAAGGCAGAAGTGATCAAAGCAGGATTAGTTAATTCAATATCTACATTTCCCAGGTTTTTCTCCCCCCTCCTCAGACTTGCCCCATTTATGTCAGTACGCTAGGCAAGCCAGTGCTCAGCTTTTAGTTTTTTGAAAAATTCCATTTGGGCCCCTGAGACCCCCCGCCTCCATCATCCCAAAAGTCCAGAAATTGCTTCTTTAAAGGCCATTGAGATGCCCAATGTCCAGCCTGATCGCACAGGAGACACATCGTTCTTCTCTTGGGCAGTGGCTGTGGCACAGGCACAGGGGGCATGGCGTCTGCTGCTGCAGCTCTTTACAGTGGTCTGAATGTATCTCTGGAACTATGGTTTAGGTGAGCTGTCAAGAAGGGAACCCTCCTGGCACACACCTGGAGCATGTCATCTAAGGTTGGAGCCGGTTCCAAGGGCAGGCTGAGGATGGCTGCCTTGCACTGTTCGTTTGCATTGGTCAGTGCCACCGCCTCCAGGACCTGTTCTTGGGCTCCTTCATTCTTAACCTGTAACTCGATAGCTCAGGTTAACCACTCCACAAACATTACTAAAGGTTCTGATGGAAGCTGCTTTATTTTACTGTAAGGTTGGAAAGACCCATCGGGCTGGATTGAAAAGAATGCTTTGAAAGCAGCATCTTTAATGCACTCCAAAACAGCTAAAGGAATTTCTTGAGCCTGCTTGACGGCAGAGACCCATTCACCATCACCACACAGATGTTCTAATTGAATTGGCAAATTCTTGTTATCAACAGCCATTTCAGGATTTTGCCAAAGCTCCAGAAGTAAGTATCTTAATCTTTTTTTCCATGTAGAGTCCCAAAGCCTAAACTGTGTGGACAAAAGGAGGGCAGAAAAAAGCTGCCGGAGATCAAAGGGAACAATAGGATTCCCTGCTAAATTTGCTTTTAAAAGGCTGCGAAAGTATTCACTTTCGCGTCCAAATTTGGCTTGAGCTTTGCATAAACCCTGAATCGCTTGTTGGGGGAAGGGGTCCCAGTTACTGTGGACAGCAACCCCCCCTTTTTGACTGTCGGTATGTGACGGGGTGGCAGAAAAGCCGGGATCACTTCCTGCTTCCAGGTTCCCGGCTCCCCCGACCCTCCCCTCTGGGGTGTGGGAACTGGGACTTTGGGCAGGGAAACCGTGGGACCCAGGGGCAGGGAGGGGCTGGAGGCTTGAGTCACACGGGACGGAGTCGAAGGGCGGAGGTTTGAGGGTAGGGGGCAGAGTCAGAGGAGAGGGCAGTGCCAGGGGCAGCACCGAAGGGAAGGGGGGGTCTGGGGAGAGGAAGGGATTGCAAAGGGATTGTGAGAAGGAGGGACAGACAAAGAGGCTCCTCGTGACTCGAGAGCACATGGCTTCAGCCATTTTGGGGAGCAAAGGAGTCCCCTCCATCTTGTGTCCCCCTTCCGAACTAAGACTAGCTTGGGATTCACTAAGATGGGGGTTTTGTGCACTTGAACTGCCTGCAAAAGTAAACCGAACCTGGAGTTTACAAACCGGGGAAGAAGGGAAGTTTGGGGAAAGTTTAGGGGTTTCTCGAGGAATATCCAATTTTGGGGAAGGGATTTTGGGGTCGAGATAGGGAGAAACTGAGGAAACTGGGGAAAATCCACAAAGAACTGGCTTTTTTTTTCTTTGCATTTTCTTTTTGCATTGCAAATAAAATCTGCAAGCTCCAAAGAGCAAAATTTGCTTTTTCCTTATCATTAGGGGAGCTTGATTGAGACAAATATTTTGAACAGCTTCCCAAAATTCTGGGGAGCTTATTTGCCCTAATGATACCTCTGGAAATTGGGAAAACGAACACCAGATTAATTTTTTCAACTGTTTCATTGGACAGTGGGTCCCGCCATCATCCAAAGCACTTAAAATTTGATAATAGACTCTTTTTTGAGACACAGACAACCTAGCACCCATTTCTGGCTCAGATCTCTAAGCTTCTGTGTCCCCTTTAACTGTGGCTGGGAAACCAAAAGTTAAAAAACCCTTGCTGGAGAGAAAAAAAAGAACCGAAGGGGAAAGTTTCCTTTTCCACCCCCTCTTAGGCAGCTGAACGGAATGTGCTATTACAGCATCCTGAAGGCTTACTCTGAAAGCAAAAACCTTCCCCGAAAGGGAAAAACCCTTTTCCCTAAGGAACACCGCCTCTTAAAAAAATTTTCCCTTAGATATCCCAAAGTGGTACTCACCAAAAAATCCAGCGTTCAGACAAATCTTTCCTTTCTTTCCCAATCACTCCTTTTGCCTGAAACTGACCCTTTTTGGTGCAAAAAGAGCTTCCAGTCTCGGTTCCCAGGGTTGGCTTTCCACGAACATGTGGTCACCTTCTCTGGGAGCAGCCTGACGTTCGTGGGGCTTCTTCGCAGCACTCCAATGGGTTTTTTGAGTCCAAAGGAGAAAACTACAGCCCTGGCCTGTGGAATCCTGTGTTTCGGAGACTCCACAGTGAACACCAAGCCTGATGGGTCTGTCTCTCTGCGTGAGTGAGCTGCGTTTCGTGACTCACGTGCCTGCATGAGATTCCTCGGCCACGTGCTCCCCGAGTGGTTCTTCCAGCTTTCTGGGAGCCCCTTGTGGCTTCGAGCCACACGTAATGGCACCAGTTGTGGTGGTTCTTTAGAGAGACCCAGACGACCGCCGATGGCAAAAGGAAAGAGCCTGCTCTTTGTCCGGGGGGTGGAAATTATAGCTTTATTTGCCCAGGAGCTAGTTTTAGCTCCTTTCCCATTCTCACTGGTGCCAGAGTGCCTGCGGCCCTGCCCGTGCGAGGGCTTTTTCCCAGGGTGGACGGGGCTAGTGGCCGGGTGTGGTGGTTTTAGGCAGATTTTGGGAGAAACTCTCCCACGGGGCCCCCCTCCCCTCCTCCAATCGGTTCAGGAAAAAAGATTTCCTCAGAGAGAAGTGGAAAAAACCTGTTTATTAAACAGGCAAAGCACTCCCAGCACAATACTCGATGACAAGAGCTTCGTGCCGCTTACGGAGGGATAACAAACTTAAAGAAAGTCTCCTTGAGGGTCGTCACTGTGCTCCACCGCTCCGTCTCCACTGATGTTGGGAGAAAAGGAGATGTGCAGGGCTGGTCTTGGTGGGGTGGGTCCCCTGTGGAGGCCCCCGGTGCTTTCCCAGGTCCTTAGTCCGGAGAGGCTGGAACAGTTCTGAGGAGAGGGCAAAAAAAGCAAAAAGGAAGGGAAAAAAGGACAAAAAAAGAAAAATTAAAAAAAAAGGCAAAAAGCTTCAGCTATTCTACAGCGTCTAATTATGCTAGCACTAAACTAACTAACTGCCGGGGAAAGAAACAACAGAGCTTCTTTCGTCTTGCCGTGTTCCAACTCCCCCGCTTCAAGGTCACTCTGATGAGCAGAGTTTTCCTGGGGAAAAACAAACCGCGCTTGCCCTCCCCCCCTGCACCCAACAGATGATTGGGGATACACAGTCACCCCCGGACACCGGGACAAGCCACTGCCCAATCAGGGACAAGGTGGGAGTGGAACAGAGCTGGGTTACATTCCGGTGTGGGGGATGGGCGCGGCCAAGCAGGGACAAAACGTGATACAGTTTCCAAGGGGAACAGGGGAAAGCATTACAAATCCAAGGAAGCACAATATAAACCCAATTAATGCATTACAACAGACATGCATATGGGTTCTCAGTCAGATAGCTGATAACAAAGCTCATAAACAGCGCATGGATAATAAAAATGATACAGCAAAGAATTTTGAGTTCTTAATCCTCTTAGCCTGGTGGATTTTTAAAACCACTTCTTTCTTTCCTCTTGCTTTTCCTTTTCTTCCCCCCTTTCTTCCATCTGTGCTTTTATTTCCCCTTTCTAAAACCACCTGTGCAATTTTTTTTCATTAATTGCTGATATTAAAGAACATAATTCAGCATGCTTATTAAACAGACTAGCTTATTTTTTATGCCACTTCATTTTACTCGCCTATGGTTACTGGTGTCTACTACAGCTTTTTTCCCAATTTTGACCAGACAGCATCAGTTTGGTATTTTTTTCCATAGTTAGTTGATATAACCAATGCAAAACCATCTAAACTGGCTTCAAACAAACAAACAAACTGGAAATGGACATGCAGTGACCAGAAAGTATTTTGAATCAAAGTGAAAGTAATGGCTCACATAGAGTTCAATCAAATTAGGAATATTAGCAAAAATTTTTGAAACAGTTTGGCTGAATTCTGTTTAATATTTTACCTGACATTAGTGATACAGTCTTAAATTTATATGAGGCCTCAGGTGGTCTAATGATAGTAAAACTTACATACAATATCTTCAAAGTTCTACTGGAAATGGCACATAATATTCCTTGTATTTCTGAATATTCAAACCAAAACATAATATAAACACCTGTGATTTATTTTTAATGTAAAAGGGAAGAGTATAGATCTCTACTCTCACATGGCATTAATAAGATATTCTTATTTTTTCCATTGCTGATTTGCCAGAACAATGGATTGGGCTCTTGTTTTAGACAGTTAAAGGGGTTAAATTTAAAAAGCTTCATGCTAAAGCATAACTGGGTAGACAGCAATTGACTCCTGCTGTGGATAGGGGGCTCACTGTGCGAATTCTTTGCCTTTAGTACAGCAAATCTCAGGCACATGCCCTTGTTAGCAGTGGGTCTAAGCACTGGCTAAATGGCAGTGCACCCACTAGAATTATTTACTCCTTTTCTGCTGTGAGATAGGATTAGGAGGAGAGTAAAACAGGCTTAAACTTTAAGAGGTATAAAGGACACTTTATTACAAAACTAAAAGGAAAAAAATATAGTAAGAATCAGAATAAAACTTTCAAAACACTCCATCTCCCCCTCAACTTTCTTTTCTTTTCTACTGACAATGTATAGAAGCAACACTTTAGGATTTAGTTCTGTTGACCTCTTCTAAAGTAGTCTTTGATCAGTTCATCTAGGAAGAGGAGTCTCTTTTGTCATGTCATGGGGACTTCTCTACAAGAAAACTGTTCTCTTGTGGCTTCAATTCTCATGAACAGCAGCTGCCCAAAAATCTGCATTCCTGAAGTCCCTCCCATTTCATGCAGCCTTTCCACATCTGCATTTTATGGGCCATGTCAAACTCATGGAGCACTATTTTAAGGATGATCTGTTCAAAGCAAAGGTTCTCTTTATCTGTCTCTGAGATCATCTTCATCTCTGGGAACAGACGTCTTCTTCTTCCCTGGGGGCAGATGGTCTTTATCACTCATCTCCCTCTCTGTTCAAGCTTCTCAAGCAATCACAGCTACTTCAGCATTTACTTGCTTTAGCACAATGCCTTTGCTCATATCTGCAATTTGAATACTTCATCTCCCCATATCATTTTCCTGAATTAAAGGGTTATTCTAGTGTTTCAACAGTCCATCACCATTGCCTTGCAAAACAGTTTCAACTTAAGAGTAAGGCACCTCCTCTTACAAGGAATCACCCATTCAAAAGTCTAGGAAAAAGAATTAGCCCTTTCATTATCCTGATCCATTAGCAGGTGTTTTCTAATTGTACTCTATATAACTTTTGCCCTAATCTGAGTTATTTTTGTTAGTTTGATTCACTAAAATCATACTTAAAGTTTTGTAGTTGTCTTTAGTCATATCCATCCCAGAATTCTTTTTACCAGCTCTTCTCTACATGTATACTGTGCTTTGGTCTTTCCCACAAGCCTCTTTGTCTCACTAGCCTCTGTTATGTAGAACTTTTTTTTTTTTTTTTTTTTTTTAATTGGGAAAGTTCCTCTCATTTCAGAACTTTAACTGCCTATTTGAAATCTAAACTCTTTCAATGTTCAGTAAATGAGAGCCTTTTGATCTTCATCTTTAGTCTGGCTTTCTCACCTCAGCCTTAGTTAGGAGGGTTTGATTTTTTAATTAAACCTTTTGAAAAAGAAAGGTCTTATTGTGTTGTGACACAATTTACAGCTCATTTCAAACTAACTAGAACAGATACAAAATAGTATTGAACATTTGTACAGAATGTCAAAAGAATAACAAAGCTATCTATTTACATATAGTCACATTCTAAAGTGAATCATTGTGAGAAAAGAATACTGAAACAATTGCTGAATTTTCCAAAGAAAGCATATGAGGAGTATCCTTTCTGAAACAGACTGCAACAGCTACAAAAAAAGCTTTGTCTTTGTGAACATTCAGTTATTACAAATGTAAAAGGAACTAGATATGAGAAAATACTATCATGGCTTGGCACAGTTTAATTTTCTAGTTACAGAGAAATGTGGAATGTGTTTCCCTGCCAGGAACCTAGAGTTGCTTCGAGGGGGAAGGACAGGGACCTATCAGAAAGCTAGCCAAGATATTGGCAGCTAATTTAACCAATGAGAATGCCAATGTGACTTTGCAAAGGACATTTAAAATGCTCATCTCGGGCAGATACTTTTGTTTCTGTGGAGTTGGCTGTGATGTAGTATCGTGGGCAGCCGGGGGGCCCGGGTCAGGCCCCGCTGCCATCTGGGTGTCAGGGCCGGGCCCGGCCGGGCCTCCGGGAGCTGCTGCCCGCATGGGAGCGGCCTGAGTTGAGCCCTTTTCTCCTGGCTGCCGGTGGGAAGAGGAAAAAGAACAGCTCAGCAATGCCGCGTATTTACAGCTTTGTGGCAGCTCCGCGCCAGAACGCCCTGGATGAGACCAAGGGGTGGAAGAGAGGACCTCCATCGGCTTCCCCTGTTGGCGCAGCTTTGCACCTCTACAGCCCTGCAGCCTGGGGCAGGGAGCACATGGCCACTGCAAGCAACTTTGCTTTCCCAGTGTGATATGTAATATAAAGTTAATTCGTGTTCGGTCTTGTAATATGTAATATAAAGTTAATTCACATTCGATCTGAATTAAGCTTTGTAAAATACAAAACGTACTTGGAGTTTGAAAGCGGAATGTGAGAGGGGGACACGAGGGTTGAGAAACAGGGAGGGTCTCTGCTGGGAAGCTATCAGAACACTCATTCACTCAGTGAATAGAAGAGATGATTCGATAAGGTGTGTCTCCCCCGGAGACAGACCTGCTAACGATGCAGCATCAACACCAGATGGGTATCTTATCTGCTCCAGCCGAGTTTAACATCTCTAAAACACCACTCCGGAGTAAGGAGTCACGACATTGTTCTAACTCAAGAACCTGTTCAACTGACTGGAGACATGGACAGGAATACCTGATGAAGCAAAAAAAGGACACGAGCAACACAGTAGCTCTCCACTCTCAGCGGAAAGACTGTATAAAAGCCAGAAGCTCAGGACACACTTTGTGAACAGGGGAGATTTGGAGCGATAGAGTCCGTTTCTGTGTTCACCCAGTGCCGAAACCCGGGGTTCGATGCTATTCCTTTTAATTGTGGCTGTTAGAGACTGAGTTTAAGTCTAGAAATAAAACTCTATATTTTGATTTACGAAATGGGGCTTGATCATTTATTACACTAGCAACATGGAGCTTCTAAAGCACAACCCTTCCTTGAGAGATAGAATAAAGAAAACAGAGTATGTAGAACAGACACCGCATGAAGTCAGTGGATTAGAAGTGAAAGAACTGATAATATTATTGGAATAGGATTGAAGAAGTGAACATTTTTAATCTGACTTCTCTAGGGTAAACTATGGAGAAATGGACTGTTCTTTGGAGCATCTTGGTGTTGTTGGGGAGAATGCTAATTCTAATCAAAACTGAGATTTTGAAATTGAGAACTTTGAAGCCCCCGCTCCTGGGTTAAAAGGAGGTCTCAGCCTTTGAGATGAAGATGATTTTAGACTATAAGTATTTGCAAACAGTACCCTAGATACACAGAGAGGCCTTGCTGACAGAACATCACAGTCTGCAAAAACTCCAGGTAGCAGCAGATGCGTGACGTTGGGAGCCACTGGACTATTTTGTCTTGTGGCAGATGTCTCCATGAAACCTTACAGACACTCTTCTCCTAAAGTAATGAATGATTATGTTTAAATAGTGAAACTGACTGAAAATCACAGGTTTTGTCTTTCTATGTTGTTTTATAAGAAAGTTAATAGTTTGTAGAGGGAGGGAAGAGTGTTTTAAAGTTTCATTATGTTTGAGTTTTCTTTTTCCCAACTTTTTTTTCATCATTTTTTTTCATTTTTTTAGTGTGTGTTAAAATGACTTATTAATTAAATATGGTATTGATCTAGTATTGATACCCAAGTGTGACGGACAAAAACTCTCTAACCATTTAAAGTTAGAAAGTGTATGTTTATTATGGCTGGGCAGCACGAGGGATATTTCCCTAATTCGCACTGCAAAATTCACAGGTAATTACAACGCCTTTTATTTACAAAAGTGTTGAATACCCAAAAATACAAATGCATATTCATACCCCTGTCACCTCCCATTCCTCACTTTGTATGCTAATTGGCAAAAAGGCAATTAAGCATGCGTACTTTGTTTCCTAAAATTAGTCAGGAATCTGTTCTGGGGAGGGGTCACCCAAAATGAGGAAGTAAGATGAGTCTTCCTCGTCCTGACCTTGCTACCTTTTCAATGCATTTGTGACAAATGAATCCTTGGTAGAACTTATAGTTTCCTGTGTTCAGTGGGTCCTTTAAGCAGGAAATTTGCAGCTATCTTATGTCCTATTTACCACATTTTGTTTTTCATCACAAGCACAGCTACACAAACATAAAGCTGACAAGCAATGAGTTACTAAATCCGGGATATCTTATCTAAGATCTGGCTTCTGTTAACTGTGAACAAACCTTACCTATCTACTTCAGCTATTTCAGCACGTTAATATTCCTAAAAATCCCTAATTCTTCAAAATTAATGTCTCAAATAAAACTATTTTGTTCATTTTTAAGCTTGAGCCTGTGCTGCTGTTCTCCTAATCTCTCTCCCACAGAAAATGAATAAACAGTAAGACCACTACACTAAATTTGGCAAACAGAATTTGGAAAACATAAAACCACTACATTAATTGGTGTTTCTGCCCAGTTTCATTAAATTGAAACCATTAAAATACTTTTTTTTTTTTTTTTCCCAAGAGACATAGAAAGAATTTAAGAGTAAGAACAACATAGAAGAGAAAAAAAATCAGCTGATTGGAGAATCTGTGTAATTTATATTGGACAGACCAATTCTATACTGGACAGGTTAATATAGCAAGTGGTGAACAGGGAAAGGAGTGGTGTTGAATAAGAACAGTATTCAGCAAATGCCCAAGTTACAAATGTGTGTGTTCCTTTAACACTCAAAAACGGATTTTATGGACTTTTTTTTTTATGATGGCATCAACAGATGCCACTTCTAGAATCCAATTTTGGCTTCATTTAAATAGAGTTCCTCTTAATCAGCAAGCATTATACAAACTAATTTTTAAGTATGTCAAAATCAACAGCAAAAGAAACAACACAGGTTAGTTCTACAGTGGGGAATAACAGGGTGGAGAGTGGGCAAAGCTTAAACTAAATGCCCTGAAAGAAAAAGAACATTAAACCAAATCTGTCAAACTGGGACAAATTAAAACTTAAGGGAAGACAAATTTATAGAATAGCAGGTAATCAGTCTTTTGGATTTTGGCTTCTATTTTGTAATTTAGAATAATCAAATGGCTCTCTCTAAAAATAACCTAGCAGTTTAATGGTACCTTGAAACAGACTAATTAGGTTTTGTGAAACGGTAAATATCCTGGATTTCCTAATTCAAAATAGCTTACAAATACAAACATGTTGGAAAAGAAGTCACATCTCCAAGTTATGGACACCACTGATTTGATTAAAGTCTTGGTCTTGTAGCCCTTGGTAAATGTAATAAACGTGATAGACTAAATTTAGTAAATCAAAATTTAGAATTTTATTTTGAGACAAAACAGCAGTCTCCGATAGCCACAATTAAAAGGACAGCGTCGAACCCCGGGTTTCGGCGCTGGGTGAACGCAGTAACACACTCTGTCAGTATGTCACCCCCCAAGTTCACATTTTTGGTCTGAGGTGGTCCATTTTTATACACTGGTTCGCTGAGGAAAAATCGGGACTCCAAGACTCCCCCTGCCGAGGCAGCCTCACTTAGATATTCATGGTCGGGTTCTGGTGGGGTTGAAAGGATCTTCTCAGGAGAACAATGTCTTGATTGCTGTGTCCGGATACAGTGTAGAGATGTTAATGTTGGGCGGGGACGGATAAGATATCGATCTGATGTAATCATTCGGTTCTCCGGGTTCTCCATCTCCCTCTTCCGTCGTTTTGTTCTCCTCTAATGATTCCCGGCAGAAGTTTTCTCGTGTCCCTTTTCATGTAATTCTTGGCATACTTTTCTCATGTCCCTCCCGTGCAATCTCTAGCAAAAGAATTCTTCGTGTCCCCCTTTGTGCTGTCTCAGTCCCAGTTAACCCGTGGTATACACGATTAGAAATGAACTTACATCTTACAGAGAATGAATTACATATTATAACATTTAATTACATATAACACGAATTAACTTTAGGACATATATCACAGTAAATATTTTCTATGGTGCAGTAGATAAAGAAAATACATACCACCTCTCCAAATGAAGGGGGTTTAGTTTGGATCAGACTGGTAACAAAACAGATTACTTCATTCCACCCAGTAGTGTTCCATCTGTCAGGATATAATTATGCACACATTTTCCTGTGTGATCATAGGGTCCGCAGTTCTGAACTGTGGAATCAGTACCATCCTGAAGATAGCATATTTGAAAATTATTTTCAGAGTTGACCAGTAAACAAACAAACAAAGGAAGGATAAACAAATCAGTGAATCTACAATAAGACTTTCAGCATTATTATGAAATCTGAATAAATGTGGACTGCTAGTTACACTGTCTCATTTCTTTATAAAGTCTTATTTCACTGTTAGCATTTTCATGGAACTAGTTTTCAGAAGTCAGTAATAAGTTGTAACAGCATTACAGATTCATGGTACCTTTACTGGTAAAGACTTTTGTCCCTCTTTCCTCTCTTGCTACCCACCCATGTGAAGTGCTCTCTTCACACATACTTCTTTGGAAATGGCTTAGGGCTACAGTGTGTGGGGGAAAAAAAAAAAAAAAAAGTCTTCTTTAGAGTTACAGGTATTTTGCTTTGTCTACTCTTTGGTCTCTTCTCTGGTTCTTTCCCTCCAACTTCCATGTTTTCTGCTTGTTTTCCAGGTAACTGACAGAGATTTTCTAATATGCTTCTTATCAACCAGCTCCTACTCATAGTTGAACATTCTGTAATGTTCAACTTCAGCAACTATCACTAAATAAGATCCCAGGATTTAGTACTGCATTCAGTGGTGCACAAACACTGTACATTTTTATAGCCATGTTGCATTCAGTGAGAGCTAACATGGGACAGAAGAAATGTTTGAGCTTCATAGTACAAGAGGAATTGTTTATTATAGGCTAGCTCTGGAGAATGACACATGGCAGTTTCCTTAACACTGAACAGGCAAGGAAGAGCTTTTTCTGTGGTAGTTGCACATGTTGGCATTTCCATTTTGAAGCTGAAGGTACAAACAAGACACAGACCATAATATTTCAGAATCACAGAATGGTTTGGGTCAGAAGGGACTTTTCAACATCTAAGTCTGTTATGTAGTGTCTTGGCAGTCCCATTGCCAAGGGCAGAGACATCAAGGTGTTCAAAGCCCTGTTAAACCTGACCTTGAACACTTCCATGAATGGGGCATCCTAAACTTATTGTTATCCAAAACCTATTTCCACCCTGTTTGTTTTCTTAAATTCTATTCATTTTTTTTTTTTTTTTTTTTTTTTTTTTTTAATTTAAGAGTGACATATTGTTGGGAATATTTCTGTGCATTCAGTCCAATACTGAAGTAGTTTTAAAAAAATTCATATTTTCTCAGTTTTAAGAGTATTTCCTTTAAAGCTGCGGTATAGTAAGAATGGAGACCTGTACTTTGTTTCTTCCTGTTACATACAACTGAAATTGGAAATCGGATTCACCAGGAGGAAGAAAATATTTGTTCGGTAATAATTACACAGTACTGCCATTCACCACAGTGGCTAAGGAAAATTGCCTTCTTTCCCTGTTTTCAGTCTGTGTTACCATTGTCAAGATAGTATCTAAAGCAAAACCCAAAAAATTTCAACTAGGATTTAGCAATGTAACAAAATCCAGTAAAGAAGTATAGAATTATTTAAAATTATTTTATTACTATTTTTATTCACTGCTTAAAATACACTGAACAGAGTGACAGACTGGGAGTTCTCTGATACTTCAAAAAGTACTTTTACTTGTAGTTAGTATAGACAAGAACTTTGTTAACAGCTGTTTTCACTTGAATTCTTCAGAAGCAACTTCTGCTTCCTCTTGACTAGATAACAACACCAACCCTGTTATCTGAAATGAAATTTATCAGCAGATCAATAACTAAAAGTTACAACTTTTCTGAGTGCCTGACATAGGTAGGCAACATGGTTTTACAGCATCAGCAACTTGCAGCATGAACATGGTAAAAAGTTATCAGCACCTCATATTTTGCCCTTTCCATCCAAAAAGTTCACCATCTACAAAAACATCAGAGGGTCTTTCTGTTACTCTCATCTGAGAAGGTGCTGTTAATACAAGGCTCACCATTCTAACTTGTCATGTATCCTAGTAAGCAGTCTGAAAAAAAACAACTGAACCATGACAAATACGAAATTATTCATATATTGAAAAACAGTCTGCAACTATACTAGTACAACACACAAGAGACGTTCTACAAATTTAACTGCACTATACAAACAGAGATTTAATTATTTCTAAAGCTCAGTAACAAATTATGGTTCTATTGCATTGTATAGCAACACATTTCATAATGTACTAAAAAGAAAAATAACTAAATGCAGAGTATTTCTTATAAAACTTACAAATAGATGCATTGGAAAAAGTTGGAAATTGACAGGGGTCTTCTCCCTTCTTCCCACTGCTACAATTTGCCAAGGATAGATGTCTCCCCACATAGATACCTATCCTAAACTGCATGTTTCTTTGTATATTAGACACAGAATAATCTTTCTGAAGCTCATCTATAATCCAGTCTCTAGAATATTCATGTTCACAGTTTGATAGTGTACTTTATAGTAATGAATGTGTAGGCTCATTATCTTGCCTAGAGGGAAAGGGCTGAGCCCTAATTCACTCTGGAAGTAGAGGTATGTGATCTCTCTGTAGGAAGGCATAGTACTGAGCAGAAAAAACCAGAAGCATCTGTTCAGAGGAAGAGCCAGTCTTGCTGAGCCTTAACAAGAAACACCAACAGGCCAAGAAGGCTATATTGTACATGTGAGGTATTGTGGCGGCATTGAGAGGTATGCAAAACAGAAGCAGTCATGAAACTGAACCTTCTTTTCTCCTCCACATGAACAGTTCTGTTGTACATCTGGATTCTGGCAAGAAGGACATGGAACAATTAAAAACTTACACTAACAGTTGTTGGTTTTTGTTTGTTCAGTTGGTTGGGGGGGTTTTATGTCAAAGCACAATGTGGCAATAGAGACTACTTATTTGTCCCCTTCAAGTGTGTAAGTGCTCTTTTTCAGCTTGGCTAAAACAACTTAGTAACTGAAGTGTGGCATTTTCCATTGACAATCTCCCAGAAACTTTTAAGAAATTAAACGCATGGCATATAATGAAGCTGTTAGTTACAATACCATTCTGATGCTTTCAGACAGCAAAATTCCTTTGTCTTAACCGTAACAGTTTGAGGTTATAGATGTTGAAATTATGTTAGAATACAGAGAAAACAGAACAAGATTTTTAACCACTGGCACACCACTGCTACAGCTACAGCTATAAACAAATGTCTCTCACTTGAAATAGGGGTAGAGGTAGAGTATATTCCCGAAGAACAGTTAATGCAGTAAAAATATTATGTTTTACAGCTATCTGACATAGTTCTGTGTGTTCACCACTGTTCAAATGGTCTACTGACAATTGCATGAGCATTATGAGATAATATGCTTACATTTAGTGGATGACAGCAATTATTCAGATGATTCTCCAAGAAGGTCCTTCAGTTTCTTCTTCAGCTCTCGGCTAGTTTTCTTATAGAAAAATAAATCTTTTTCCAGTTGCTGGATTTTTACTTCATACCCTTTCAGGGTTTCTGCAATACCTTCACTATTTTGTTCTAGGAGACATAAAACTAGTTTAAGAACTAAGCATCTGTGTCAAAAATCAAGGTGCCCAACTAGACAGAGTATCTTGATGGCACTTTGCTTGCAATGTGCATGTTTTAACTAACATGAAATAAGATCAAAAAGGCTGTGCCAATCACACTTTTAGTTGTAATAATATTTAGAAGATCAAAGTCAACAGAATCAGTATCTTACAACTTTTCAATATCAGTAAATTCAATATGAAAATACAACAATTATAATACTGCTTTAAAAAAAAAATCCATTTTGCATTCATACAGACACCATGTGTCTCTTCCTTGACATCTTACATAGCGATAAGAATTAGTGATAAACAAAATATATCTCTGAACCTTATTCATTTTTTTTCAGTTAGAATACAGTATTTCTCTGTTAATAACAACAACAACAACAAAATTGATGTATAATCCCTACCAAAGAGGAAAATACCTTTGAAATGATTCAATATAAACTGTATTTTTTTCTCATGTTCTTGGCGCTGGTGAGTCAGCTGCCTGTCGCACTGCAGCTTGAGGTGTTCAAGTGCAGATTCTAACTCACACATCATGTTTTTCTGGTGTATGGACTTCAATTCCTGTTCTTCAATCTGCACTTGTAACTTTCGTTCAGATTCACGAAGGCCAACAATCTTAGAAAGAAACACTTATTTTGATTTATCAAACCATTTTAAGAAAACTTTTTCCCTTCAGCCTAACAGATTAAAACATAAAAAAGCACTGGATCTCTACAAGTAATTAAGCTTATACTGGAAGAGACTTGCCACTGCTACATGCTGACACTTCAGAACTGGACTGCATACATTTTGATCACATGGACTAGTGCATTTTTTTAATACCCTGTGCAAAGTTTAAACCGAAAGAACATTGCTTTCCAGATTCTGAAAAACTTCCAACTTGCATCCCACAGGTAACTTTTTTACAAAATTACCAAAGGTTCACTCAAGGTCACAAAGACACCGTGCCATAATGCATTTAATATTTATGTTTCCAGATGTCCGTATGATTCCCAGGCATGTAGCTGCACACACTGCAGAGAGTGTATGCAGAATCAGTTTATACTGGTGTCATGGTCTGACGCTGGCTAAAATGAAAAATAATTTACCTATATTCCCCTGCGATAATTTAGCAGAGGAGGAGGAAAGAAAAACTAAAGGGCTCATAAACTGAGATAAGGACCAGGAGGAAACACTCTAAAGGCCTTCAGCCCCTCCTTCCTTCCCACTGACAGTGCAGGGAGTAAGAGATTTCCTTAGTTTTTTCACTTGAAATCTTTCTTCAGTTCACTTTGGAAGAGGATTTTTTTTTTTTTGGCATGCCGTGGCATCCTTCCCACGGGAGACAGTTCTCTGTGAACGAGCATTTTCTATCATGGTTCTAATTAACAAGAGTAACAGTCCCACCCGACCTACTGTGAGTCCCTCCCATGTACAATGCAGTCTCCTTAAAACTGCATAGTGTGGGTCATTCAGTTCATGGGGTGTAATCTTTTAAGGATGAGCTGTTCTAGTTTGGAAGCAATGGCTCTCTTTCTCTATCTTCTCTCTCTGTTTGAGTTTCCCATGAAATTACAGCTTTTCAGCACTCACTCCAGCATGAGCACCTTTTCACAGGGGCTGTGGGTGGATCTCTGCATCCCCCTATGCATTTCATGAATTACAGGGAAATAGTCTGTAGTATTACAGTCCTCACCACGGCTTGTAGAAGAATCTCAGCTCCGACATCTGGAGCACCTCCTCTCCTTTCCTTTCACTGACCTTAGTGTCACCATGTTGTTCTCCTCACATGTCTTCACCTCCTTTTTTCTGACTTAGAAGAAAACTGCTGTCCATAAGTTCATTTGTCCTCAAGTTCTACCTATTGAAAAGTTCTTACAGGGTTTTGTAGCACTAAAAGGTTGATTTTGTCTGGGCTCTGTATTGGACAATTGCTCGCTATGCCCCTTGCTATTGGCCACATGGTACCCACCAGCACCACATGGGCAGCGCCGGCCACCACGGCGCTGGCACCAATCCGTGCCTCTCTTCATGTGGGGCACCTGAAAGGAGAAGCCACTACCGCTGTCCCTGCCTTTCTGTCCGCAGCACGGTTGGCAAAAAGCGGCCAAGCAGGCACAGTTCACTGCTGGCCACATGCGTAGAGGGCAGCAGCCGCATGGCCATGGCAGCCACGTGGCCACCACAGCACCCCCACCAGTCCTCAGAAAAGGAAAACTGCACGTGATTCTTTTCCTTCTTAAGTATCTCATCACAGAGGCATTATTAACTTCTCTAATGGGGCCATCAACATGTCCATTGTCAGAGCCTTCAAGATTGTCTCTGCTGGATACAGTAGAAGCTTCAAGGAGCTTTCTCTCAGAAGCCGCTTCTGTGGCTCCGTCTGCCCCCACTAAAAGCCAGGCTGTGTTAAACCAACACAACCGGATTTAGGAGAAAGACAATAGGAATAGCAGCCTGAGCTTTATGAAGCTTTCTGAAAGCCTGCAATCAGGATGAATTTGAACACCACTATTTAAACATGTTGTTTCTCCACAAGTTAGCAACACAGCACTGGAAAGGGGCCAGGTAATTTCCAGGTTTGCAGCACCTTTCTAGCTAATGACAGCAAAACAGATACACCGAGTTAACCCACAAGTATTCTATTCAAGTTAATATAAAAATAAAAATAAAAATAAAAATAATTTAATAGCGGATCTATGTAACCTGAAGATATATTTACCAAAAGCTTCTTAAATTTATTTTTATTTCTTGCCGCCAATATCTAGACTAGTAATAGAAAATGGAATAAAATATTATTCATTAGACAAAACAAACCTTGTTGAAATAACTGATGATGATAGCTCTGAGCTCAGCAGCAGACAGGGAAACTAGTTTCCCTATTACATTATGCTTGCTTTGTGAAAGATTCTGAGAAGATGACCTAAGTAACTGCTGGCAATTATGAATACTTTCATTCTTGTAATCAATTGCAGCTACAAGGGCTTCAATTCCTTCTTCTAGCTGGAAAAGAATATGTTCTTCCTACAGAGAAACACATGAGTGAGATCGTTAAAAAAAAAAAAGCTCAGAATTAATCTTTCAAGACATCTTTAACTTCATTCTCAAGAGCATTCTCAAACCTAAACTTAATGTAAGATGAACTAGTTGTAGCACAGAGAGTGGAATGGAGAAAATAAGAGGTAGAGTGCAAATCTAGAACATTTGTCTTTTCTGGCTATAGCACTCTTACCACAATACAGAGGTTGATCAAATGGCTCATCACAAAACTAGAAGTCATGTTTCTCTTTTTATCCTTCCCTCATCCTCACCACAGTTTGACTTCTGCCTTTTTTTTTTTTTTTTTTTTTTTTTTTTTAATGTACTAGTTTTCTGTTGGATTAATGAATTAATCAGTCAGTAAGGAGTTTGGTGACCATAAATTGTGCACGAAAGTGGAAGAAGTGCCTAGCCTGAAGCACTGCAGATTTTGATGAGTGAGGCAAGTAGGGATCTTTCTGGAACATTATCACCTCAGCCATGTCTCATATTGCTTCTCAAGACCTACAAGTAATCTGTGCATTTTATGTGAATTTATCTTCAATATAATGGTACTGATCAACTGCAAGTAATGGGCCATCCATGTAATATGAATTATTTTCACTGTAAAAATACATAGTCTTTCAGATAAAGTTTGCTTTTTCACAAGATTCTGTGAAAAAATCAAAGGTCATCACTATGTGAATACATGCTTGTTCTGTATACTGACATTAAAATTCCTGCCTGTGATAAACTGAGTGATTTCCAGTTCTTTTACTTCTCATTATATGACTCTTAGACCAACAGAGTTTGGCAAGGCACCATCTGACTTATGGTCTTCTGATCTTAAACTTCATTCACTAGTACATAATTGGTGTTATCATAGTGGTATTCTAAAATTGCTATTTACAAAAGTATCCATCTTCTCCTCATTTCTAGCTTACCTGATACTTGGAGACATTTTAGGTTCTCACCAGAATTCATTATTAAACAATACCTAAAACCCGTATTTATCTCAGAGGTTCTTACTTACTTCAGTTGACAACACTTTACCATCTTTCAGTTTCTCATCCATACTATTTCTCCTTCTGAGCAGCTGATCCCTTTCCATTTGGAGAGCCTGAATTTTTTCCAAAATGTCTGACTTGTCTTCAGTGGCGCTGCCCTGAAGCTGCATACTTTTATCACATAGCTCCTGGTCCAGCATGCTTAAGCGGGTAGACAATTTCATACTATCTTTGTTTAAAGCCTAAAAAAAACCACAAAAAAATCGTAACAACCACAGATATAAAAATGAGACATTCCTTTCCAGTAAGAGAAAAGTAGTGAAAAAATTGTTTCTTGCAATGGGACCTAATTTACTTTGAGTGGACAGATACTATAAAAAAAAAAACAAAGGCAAACCAAAAATGCTTAATGTGCAATATTCTACATAATAAAAATAAAGTTGCTAGTCATTATACATAGCAATGATACTTTGTTCTCACTTTCTACTGAAAAGTAAATATTGCATGATATTTCCCTACTGTGTTCTCTAGATTGCAAAAGGACTTAGTCATATTCATAAATAATATATCACACATATCATATCATTCAATGCTCTGCAATAACAGAATTCCACAGTTTAGAATTGTTTTGGTTTTGTTTTGTTGTTGCAATTTTGGAGAGAAAAAGTGAATAAAAATGACTGTGTTAATTACATTTTAAATGTGATTTGGTCAAGCTACATAATACCTTCATCACACTGGTATAGACGCAGGAGGTCCCTTGAGCCTCCTCTGCTATCTTATCTGCCCTCCCCCACCACCAGTCATTCAGTTAGCCTTATGATTGTGGTGAGTCTTGCAATTTTTTCTTGAATCACCTGGCTAGACCTCAGTTTCTTGATTTCCAGGTGGCTTTTTTCTTGCAATAACACTTCTTTTTTTGCTACAATGGCTTCTCTTTTCTTTAAATCTTCTTCTAGTTCTGCTAACTGTTGGCGCTGCTGAAGAATTCTTTCCATTTCTTCATCCAGCCACTTCTTCTGCTCTTCTAACTTCTAAAGTTTCAAGAGAGACCCAGTGAGCATTGACCAGGACATTTTGAGTCAGAATGTTATGATTATGTTTTACCTTTCTTCAGAATTACTGATAAAACTGTGGAAGACATTAACTTTTCTAATGTCAATATTAATTCTGCAACAGAATCCTTACACAGAGTACGACAGAAACTGGACTGGCTTAAAAGGGCCTTTACCAATGTTATGTTGCTACATTTCATATAAATAAATTTGCATCATATGTAGTATCTTTTCTAAAGAACATATTTTTAAAAACTAGTTATATAAATAGATGTCATCTATCCAAGCATATCAACTAAGTTTAGATAGGTTTAGAACCACAAAAATTCAGCTAGCCCATCCTCATTGCATTTAATTGCCCAAAAACAGCTCTTTGCAGAAAAACAGTAAGTGACAAATAATGATGTTGAAAGAATAAAAGACAGTAAATGACAGCTCGGATCCTGCCAGAATGGTCCATTATAAACTTATTCTGAAGCCACAGCTTATTACTGGACATATTCCTGTTAAGGCTAAAATGTTTTCTTTATTTAACTTTTAAAAATTCTTTTCACCTTTAAAGACTTAGGGTAATCCATATTCCAGTGTCCACATCTGAAATAATGTAGGATACATATTACATAGGATACACACTTTCCTAACACTTTTATCAACAGTCGAAACCAGAAATCACTGTAATTTATGTCAGAGTATAAACCAAAACAAAATTAAAACACAAACAACCCACGGAACACTTAAAACACAGCACATCAAGGTCACTGTCAAATCTACCAGACAACCATACCTGCTGAATTCACAGGTTTCTGATTCAGTATTTTTGACAAATTATAGAGGGAAAAAACCCAACAACAAAAGAGGAGACTAAAGACCCTCCTTTCTTTCATTCAAAAAGAGTAGAGAACTGCTAAGCTCTACTCACAGTTTCTGCTACAACAAAAAAAAGAAGACAAAACTATGATGGAATACTCTTTTCCCAAACAATTTACAAAAACAGATGACTAGGGATGAAGAAAGATTTTTTTTATTCCAAGGGTTACACATGTTTGGAATAGATTAACTACCTGTAGTTTCTGTGAAGTTGCTGCTGAGTTATTTTTCTTCTTTTTAAACACAGCAATTTCTTTATCCTTAAGTTTAAGGATCTTCTGTTGTAGCTCCATCTTAAGTAGAAGCTCCTGTGAACAAAGAAAATGCACCATTCTTCCTACATCAGTCAGTCAAATACATGTGAGAGACCCCACAAGCTATAATCTGAAATACTGACCCTTAATATATTTATAAAACTGCAATTCAGAACAAGACATCAGGTAGCAAAATGAAAAGAAAAAGCTGAAAGAGAAAGGCAAAATGGAGATTAATGTAAAATATTTATAGACAATTTCTTTGGTGCATGTATCAAGAAATTCATTAAGTCATCATTGAAAATTAGGGAAAGCCTGGTAGTATAGTTTACTGGGGAAGAAGGGACAAAAATTATTCATCCTAATCTTTGTCATTGGGAAACAGGAAGAATCCTACTTTAATTTGTTGTTGGTCCTGCTGAAGCTCTGCTTCCAGTTGCTTCTTCTTTTCACTCTCCTCACACAGTTTCTTCTGTATCTGGGATTGCTCATGCTTCATCTGAGCCACTTTCTGCTCAAGTTCTCTTGCTTCTCTCTCACTTTGGTTAGATAATGAAGCCAGATTCTTGGTGTCTTGCTGCTTCTTCTGTAAGGTCTGAATGATGATGTCAAATTGCAGTTTAAGGGCAGGAAAACTTGTAACAAATGACTTGTAACTCTATGACTTAACTTCATTCTTTATCTCATGGAATTCTTAGGGTCAGCAAGACTTACTAACTTCTGCCCAGACAATCGCTTGTTATTGCTATAGTTTCTGAGCTCTCTGGTAAAATTGGCATAGGCAGAATTAATCATGAAAAGGTATGGTTCATGTATGCCGATACAGTAAAAGTACTAAAATCTAGCAGAAACTACATTTCTGGAAAATTTGTAGAGACACAATGATGTCAGAATGCTGGTGTCAAAGTGCTGGTCCTGAGCTCAAGTCAATAAGCAAACTACCTCTTTCTCTACAGAACTTTTCTGACCTGCCATTCTAGGATTAAGAGGCACAGAGCACCTAAATTGGCCCTATACAGAATACTAACTTAGATGTAGCAGAACTTAGAAGGTCAGTGTCAAACAAATATGCCTGTATTGGGCCTGATCTTGCAAAGCATCACAGGGATTTGCTTAGAGCTAGAATTTATATAGTATTTTCATAAAACATCAATTTTATTTACAGAACATAATAAATTTGTAATACCCTCTCTTGGATAAGTTCTTCTATTGCCCTATATACAATGATGTATGGACATCTCATATCTCCCAAGAGTTTCTTTAGCTTCTTATATACCAAGAAGCTATTTTATGCATCTAACCGAGCAGATGTTATATACCAAGCAGATCTTATATACCAAGAAGCTATTTTATGTATCTAACCAAGCAGATGTTAACGAGCACTTTGAGTATAATAGTATTAAGTTTGTCACTAGCTACTTCAATCCAACCAGCTTCCAGTGTGTAAAACAGGTAAGAATTTTACAAGCTTAAGGTTCAGACAGTGAGACAGAGATTTGCAAATCCTAATAATCAGATCAGAAATACCTGCACTTTCAACTTAGCAGCCTCCATCTTCTTCTGGCATTCTTTCTGTAACATGACTTTCTCAGGAATCTCTCTCAGCTCTTTACTGTCCAGCTCCTGAAGCTGCTTTTGCATTTCAGCCAGTTCTCTTTTGGCCTGCTCAATTTCTTGCTCAAGTTTACTTATCTTCAAAGAATACTGCCCGCTTACAGACTGAGCATCCTTACCTTAAAGACAGCATACACAAATAGTTTAAAACCAACAGGATAATGAGTTGAAATATAATACTCACTTTTGGAATTGAAACATTACTTACTTTGTGCTGGCTAAGTCAGTAATTTCTGATACATTTTTGAACACTAAAGGAACCTGCAGTTCCTTTTAACTCTGAAATGGAGATAACAAGGATCCTAAATCTGAATGTTTCATGAGTTAACTCATGCCACCAAATAAAGTGCCATTCTGAGTGCCAGAGTTAAATTCTTCTGCCTACTCTAGATTTTGGCAAAATGGCTATCCTTTATTTAATAATTTTGTTTGTTTGTTTTTCTCAGAAGACTATGCCATTTATTTATTACTCAACTTCCAGCTTAGCAATTTTTAAATAATCTTGGATTGTGGTTCTACTCTGTGGCTTGTCCCGTTTGGGAAATCTGGGAAGGCAGAGAATCTTTCTCAGAACCACTTCGAGAGAAGGTAAACAAAGGAGAAGAGTGTGATTGAAGGGCCTGAGGTAATAGATCCTTCCTCCCATCACAAGGCTAGTTTCTGTATCAGGACAGATGTGTACGGGATGCAGGCTACCAGGGACAATGACTTTTTCCTTCATCCACTTCTGACTCACATTTCTCTACTATTATAGATTATAGAAGACACAGTGTCCTAGGTTACAATGTAAGATGTGCCCAAAGTATGTATTCTATCACCATCTACATGAGCTGTTGAAGCTAGGTTGGGCCGTGTTTCCCTTGCCCCCTCCCTCCAGACTATCTTCTGTTAATGCCCCATCAATGCCCTGCTGCATGACTCATAGATAACTCCCTCCAGGAGCTATCTCTGTTTAATGGGCAATCAAGGACCCATTGCAAGACTGATAAAATGATATCAGCCCATTGTGAGATGCTCTGCCCAGGGGGAGGAGCCAAGCATTCCCACCTGGATATAAACTGGGATTTGGGACAGCACAGGCAGCCTTACCCACTGGATTCCCAGAGGACAAGAGCTACCAGACCTTTCTGCAGGAACATGGCTTTGACAAGACCACTTCATCTGGACTGCTACCACCACGGTTTCAGGTTGTATTCTGGCTCGGTCAGTGATCTTTTGTACTATTGCATGTGTTTTATTTTATTTTATTTTGTTTTACCTTTTTTTCTCTCCTATTAAATTGTTTTTTCTGACTTGGAGTCTCTCGCTAGTTTTGCCTTCAAGCCAGTACACACAGTGATGTATCTTTTCTCCTATCCCAGACACTATCTCACAAATACACGTCTACAAAGACATCAGTAGCACTGACCATACATTAAAAATTACACTACTGTTGGATAAAAGCAATAATCAGAAAAACAAAAAAATATTTAACAAATAATCTTCTGTATTGGATTATGTAACCTAAAAATGTGTATTCTATATCATCTGTTGAAAGCTGTTTTGGGGCCGGGGGGAAGGAGGAGGATGCCTTCTGATAATGGCCCAGCCATTAAATCCAGGTGGGGCAGTGTTTCTTATCTCTTTCACCACCCCTCCATCCTCCAGGGGGACATCTTCTGATAATGGGCCATTAGGACCCACCAATGACATGACACATTCCATCATCCCATTGTGAGATGCTCCACACAGTAGAGGAGGAGCCAGCTGTTCCTAGCTAGGTAAAACCTGGGACTGAAGAACACAAGGTATCCTGTTTTTCCACTGGATTCCTGGAGGAGGACTGGACCCATCTCATCACCACTGGACTTTCTACAGGACCATTTCTACCCCACAGAACCACATCTGTTACTCTAGGAAGACTTATTTGGACTGCTTCCAACACCCTGACCAACAGGGTGGCAGGTCGTATCCCTGACTCTGTCAGGGTTATTTCCAAGATCTTTATTTGCTTCCTTGCTTGTTTTTTTGTACTACTACATTTGTATTTTCCTTTTTTTAAATATTCTTAGTAAAGAACTGTTACTCCTATTTCCCATATCTTTGCCTGAGAGTCCCCAATTGCAAAATTACAATAATTTGGAGGCAAGAGGGTTTACATTCTCCATTCCAAGGGAGGCTCTAGATTTCCCTAACAAACAACTGTCTTTCAAAACCAAGACATCTTCATATCATAGTAGAGTAGACTGTAATCAAAACTTCCAGTGCAATCATATCAAGTAATTAGCAAAATTTAAGGAATTTTAAGTTGTTAAAAGTATTATTGTCTAAGATAGTTATGCAAAAACTAAGACATACAGGACTTTAGGTTTTCTGTGCCTTTTCATTTGTTTCTGAATGTCTTCATTCCCTACAGTATCAAGTACCCCGACAGCAGCCAGTTACCTGTTCTTACTAATTCCTTAATAAGTTCCTCTTTCCTTTTGATATTAAGTGCAAGTTCTCTTATTTTTTGCTCAGCCTTGGCAAGTCTCAACTCTGAATTCCTTAACTTCTGCATATTAAAAACATGGATTTTCTGGAGGCTGTCAATCTCTTCACCTTGGGGAAAAAAAAAAAAAAAAAAACCAAAAAAAACAAAGCAAAATAGAGTTATAAAATCTGGAAAAGATCCTGTATTCAAAAGGTCTGCAATATTGACTGTGTGCAGTACTTCCATATGAAGTACAAGAATCAAAAGGAGAGAAGAGAGCAGGGTATTTTTCCCTGCCTTGTATCTAAACAGGAAAAAAAAGGATGGTTTGCACTTGCATTTCAAGACCCTAAGTCTGAAAAATATTCCAGAAACCACTTCAGTATTTCTGGTAGGATAATAGCATGCATTTTCTTTCACTGAAGCAGTACTAAAGATTTATATCTGACTAGCTTTTTGAAGAGTGAACTGCTTTCTGGCTAGTAGGTATTGCTTAGAGTTTACTAATCTCAGTTTAGGAATGGAAAAGAAAAACAAAAATTGGAAAACCTACATTAAATTACAAATACACATATTTTGCTGGGAAAACTAACTACATGTGCTAAAGACATTATTGCATATTCTGATACTGTAGTAATATTTGCTCTAATGACTTCCATTATACCTGTGGTTGTGTCAGTTTGTAGCACAGATTTATTGGACAAACCAGACTTGTCTACTCGACATTTCATGTCACTTAGATCAGGAAGGAAGCACGGAGAAGTGTGATTTTGTGTCCATGTTCGGTTCATGGAATGCCTATGGAAGAATGATAAACATGCTACTCTTAAAATATACAGGGATTTTTTTTTTTTTTTCTTGAAGCATCATGCAAAGCAGGCAATTTTAACAAAGAAGAATCTCAAACGTACAGAAGCATTTATACCTTCTTTCTCATCCACACCACTCCCACACACACCATCACCCAATCTCCCAATCTTTAAGGTAGATTCTGATCCCCAAGCACGGATTATGCAATCTTTGCTTGGCCTACATATATTAAACTTATTTTGCAGTATGCCTACTTGGTCCCACAGATTTACTATACATATCATTACAGATGGTCTCGTATCATAGAAGGATTAAGCAGTAATACTACCTTTACTATACATTATTCTGTAACAAAAGTTAAAGAACAAAAAATTACTTATATGAGGTTTTCTCTTCACTGCCTGCATTGTCTTCCTCTTCATCACTCTGATCAGAGAGGTGGTGAAGGACTTTATCTTGATCTTCTAACTTGCTCAGTAAAATCTGTCTGCGAACATGGAATTCTGCCATTATCTGAGCCAGGGACAAGATAGGGGGGCTGGTATACCCCTGTCAAAAAGCACATGAAAATAGTGATGGGTAAAAATACTTGCATCAATTTAGCAATTCGTTACTCATATTTTAAAAAATATTTCACCATCTGATCTTGTAAGCAAAATTACACAGGTTTTCTACAATAACTCTGAAAATCTCTGTAAGAAAAAGTTTTGCAAGAGCCTAGAGTTGTTCCAAGTGTGGAAGAGGGCACTCACTGTTAGCAATTCATTATCCCATGTATTCAACATATTGGTACGAATAATAATTAATTTCTTATAACGTTTCATATTGAACCCTCAAAATCTCCAGAAAACCAGCTGGGGGGTTAAAACATAAGAGCCATAGTACTTATAGGTGGGAATTTGAAACCTAAATATTTTGGATAATTGTGGCATAAACAAATGTTACAAAACTAATTTTTCAGAGTCTTTAGTGGGAAGTTAAGCAGCAGTATCTGAGAAGGCCACCCTATGTTATCATGTCATGTCTAATCATTGGCCTATAATTATTACAAAGTAGAAGGGGGAAGGTAGACCTTACCTTTTGGATCTCTGTTCCTGAAGGCACATGAAGCGGGCATAGCAGGTTTTTTGTGACCGGGACTCCGTAGGGCCTCCTAGCAAATGCCACGACAGCTGGCCCATCTTCATAAGTACTTGAGAAATCTAAAGATTTCCCATCAGTAAACTTCTCTAATTTCAATTTTAACTGATCAATGAACATTTGCTGTTCCACCATTTTCTCAGTCTCATGGGAAAAAAAAATAATAAAGCAAAAGCAAAACTGAGCTCTGTATCATATTCACAACTTCTAATTCCTCAAAAGGTCATGAATCTCGTAAATCACCCACTGACCTTAAATTATTCTATAGGGCAACAAACTGAGAATTCTACGACATATAATCAGTCTTAGCACACTCACCTCCCCCCCCCCATCCCCCAGTCCAGTAAAGTTTAAACACATTTTTGTTCAGAAAGACCTACCCCGTGTCCTGGGTTAAAGAAAGAGTGCCAATGTGGGGTGTAACCGAATTGAGTATTCTAGCCATTTCTGACAACTGTTAATAATGCATGCACCTGGCACCTCAGGCTACAAGCTGGATGTTAAATGAGATAAAGGAGAAGAGCCAAACCCTGTGAGAAGGGGAGTGTTTCTTTTTCTTCACAAGTGATTCTGCAGCGCTAACTCCTGAGGAAACACTAGCACAGACCCACAGATCCTGAGGGGGTAATTTCTGCCAATGGGCCATAATTGCTCAACAGCACCACCCTAATGGGCAGCTGTAACAACTTAGACCACCAAGGACTCCCAAAAATATTTCATAACTCACAGGATTACATCATTCCCACCGTGCAACTGTGTGCCCTGGGGAGGTGCTGAATACTCTCCCCTGAACCTGACCATATATAACTGGGGACTTGGGACCCTCCCTACCCCTGCATGGATCTGGAGGGGACCACTGCTTTTGACCGCAACTATCGCTTCAAGAGGACTGCAATCATCACTTGATAGGACTGCAACTGCAGGTTTGTGGGTCCAAGCCAGATTTAACATGTATCGTTAGATTTATTTTAACCTTTCTATTGTAACTCTGACCTGAAATCTCTCTCAAGGTAATTGTGCGGGTTTCATTTTTCCCACTGGTTTATTTTCAAACCACCACACCCAATTTCATCACATTAGCCTATCTAGGCATCTAGTGAGAAGTGGATGACATAATTAGGAGCTTATACTTGCTTTAGATGTGTGTTTATGGAGAAATAAAATGAGAATTAAACAAACATTTTCAAATTAAACTGGTCTAAGTCTTATTAATTAAAAATGTATATGGGCT
Organism: Hirundo rustica; assembly: GCF_015227805.2. NCBI lineage: Eukaryota > Metazoa > Chordata > Aves > Passeriformes > Hirundinidae > Hirundo > Hirundo rustica. Next base: position 38,381,436 of record NC_053488.1, read on the forward strand.
TCCTCTTCCACTTCAAACAGCTATACTTTAAAGAATACTTGTATTAATGAACTAAATGTATACAGGATCCCAGAATCACTTGCTGTTTTTTTCTTCCACCTAGCCTCAGGTTTGTTGATAATGCTAGTTTGGAGACCTTATCTGCTTCTGTTACAGCATTCTCCATAAATTGTTAAAAATATATATGCTATCTAAACTGATTCATCTACAAGGCCAAAATCATATCCATTTTCAACTCACTCTATTGTTTTTGATTCGTTTTGAACTATGGTTAAAAACTGGCCTAGCAACAACAAGGAAGTTGAAAAATAGCTCATTATACAGTCTGCATTCTTCTACTTCAAGTACACACTTTTATTCATTCTTCATGTTGTTGTCCTAGACTGAAAGCTCCTTCCAAACACAAATACACAACACCTTACAAGTTGACAACTTCTTTTTGGAAGAAGTTATAGTCAACTGATCCACCATGAAGCTATTTGTCCCTGATACAATTGCAAATACAACCCCACAGTGTAACACCCACTGCATAAATACATACGTCTATAAACGTCTATTACCTCCTACCTCATACCTGCTACTCTAAAAGTCCTTATCCTATCATGTATCATTGAATTACATATGCCTGTGAATACAAGACTTGACAGAAAGCACTTTTTTCATTATCCTACATATACTGTATGTTTTAAAATAGAAGTGGCAGTTTAATTAACTAAATGCCAAAATAGTGCCTGAAAGCTCTCAAGCTTCCTTCCTGTGTCTGATACTGAAATAACCATCTATCTACACAGTTGCACCTACCTTGTATCCTCCAAAATTTATATAAGCATCATCACAGTATAAGTTGACGCTATGGTGTGCAGGCTAAAAAAAAATCTAGCCAGAAGTGACAGAAAAGAAAGGAAGTGACAGAAAAAAGAAAAAGTTATGACTATTTTACCTACCTTTCATGTACTGACTATCTCCAAGCCATCAGCAAAGAAAAGGAAAAAGGAGAAAAAGTGTAATAAGGAGAAGAGCACTAGCTATCCATGTTTATGCTTTTTTCTTTTAAAAATCCATATAATAACTTATCTATTATCCACATATCAGGCAACACTGGCAGAATATTAACTATTCTATTTGCAGTCTTCTCAACTTTGAAATGTTATGCACATACTAGCCACCATAATTTCATCAGCAATCTCAAGATCTACAGAAGGAAAGAGGCAAGAAGCCTCTTTGTTACTACCTCACTTTCCATTGTGTCACTCAGTTTTCTCTAATGGTAAATGATCAGAAAGTTAGGATGGAATTCTGTCTTATAAAGTCAAAAGGGGTTAATACTCTAATTCTTAATAAAGCTATAAAAGAATAAGTTTCTATATAACTTTTCAATGAAAGCATTCTATAGGATCAGTATAGTCTTTTTTAAATTCTAAAGAATCTTTCAAAGTCTTTCAAATCCTAATCTGTTAATTGTGCTGAAACTCCTTAACAATGACACAAACCTGGGGAGAAGGTTTTATGTTACGCTTCACGAAGCACGGAGAGCATGACTAGTTCACTTCAAGTTATGCACGAGGCTTCTGGCACAGCTAGGTTCATATACAGTCTCCAGGAATCAATTTACGGTGATACATCCACTAGATGAACCCAACTCAATTCAGTGAAACAGCTATAATTGAAACAAAATGTCCCTAATATTGACCAGCATCATGAGTTGGCAGAGGTTTTTAGTTATGGAGAAATGTGGAATGTATTTCCCGGTCAGGACTGGGAATTGCTTTAGAAAGGACAGGGACCTATCAGAAGGCTAGTTTGGGATATTGGCATCTGTTTTGACCACTGAGAATGTCAATTGCAACTTTGGGAAGCACCCATATAAAAACCCTGATTTGCTGCAGGTCTGCCTCTCTTTTCCTTTGGCCAGAGAGAGAAAGGTAACATCGTGTGGCAGCCAGAGGTCGGCTGGGCTCTGCTGACCCGGGCCAGAGGAGCGGCCCTGGCCGGGCTGTGCCTCCGGGCCCAGCTGCTGCCAGCAAGGGGGAACAGGCAGGCTCTGCCGGCCGAGCCCCTGATACCAGCTACAGGCCTGCCTGGGCCAGGGCCCGCCCCGATTTAAACTGAGGGGTGGGCAAAAAAGGCATTTATGAGCCTGACTGGGTTTTTTTGATTCTGGACTGCCCGGGTCCTCTGATCTCTAATCTTTCTGTTGTGAGTTCTTCCCCCCCCTCACCAGCGTGGCCTTGAAAACCTTAATACCAGGAGCTGCAGTGAGAGAGAAAAAGACTCTGGGCAGATTTAACACTTTCCTGGCAACATGAAGCTTCCAGGGCCTAACCCTTCCCTGAGAGAGAAAAGAAGGGACAGAGTGAACATAAAGAAGAAACAGCATGAAGTCAGTGGAGCGAGAGTGAAAAGACTGTTATTGGGACAGGGAGTTGAGGAGTATGTCATCCTTACTGAGCCATGGAAATGAACTCTAAATTTAGATTATCCTTTTAAATCATGGAAAGATATACATTTGGGGAGAAGATTGTTTAGATTTGTGTGTGGATTTGAGCAAAGATGTTTGTGATGGACTAAGTGATATTAATCCCATGAGATGCTTGCACAGAGATAAAGTTAGAGAAGTCCTCTGAGCTAGTGAAAAAGTGAGAAGATGTCTCTGTGCCTTGAGATGAAGAATCCTTTCCCTTTGGAGTTATTAATCTTTAAAAGCTGACACCCCAATATGCAAAAGTCTAAGACCCATGACCCATAAGCAGCTTGGGAAACTGCTACTGGGAGGGGTCACTGTTGTGGGTTAAGTTTAGTTTTGGGGGGGGGGGGTTTCCTTTCCCTATAGAATTTTCCCCCTCCATAAGTTGCTAAGAGACTAAATACTGATGCATGAAGGGTAGTTGACCCACACAAAAGAAGTGGTGAGGACGGTCGATCACTTAGTTTGGCGGGGAGGGAAAGGCTCAGGGTTTCCAGGAGCTGAGGGTGGTTCCTTCCACTCTTGGTTTGGGAGAGGACAGTCGGGTGATGGCTGGCTGCGTGAGGAGTCCACTGTTAACGGAGGGTCCGGTCCTGGGAATTCTACCACCAGCCATCATCTGCTGCAGTGCCCAGGAATTTGGAGCTCCTTGCCTGCCCTGCTGGAGCTGGGCCAGCCCTGCCCAGCCGTCACAGCTTCTTCAGCACTGCTCATTCTGCCTCCTGGACACACCCCCCCACCTTTTCCTGCCAGGACACCCCCCTGCCGTTCCATCCACCATTCGAGCTTGGTGTTCTTGGGGTCCCAAGGGATCAGACTGCCCCAGGCTTTGTTAAACAAATCCCCTCAAGGTTCCTGGTTCGGTTTATTATTAATGCTGTAGTTGTTGTTGTTTGTTTACCTTGTTATACTTACTAGTAAAGAACTGTTATTCCTTTCCCCATAGCTCCGACTGAACAGCCTTTTTAATCCTCTAAATTTTAATAACTTGGAGGGAAGGAATTGGAATTCCTCATTCCTAGAGAGGCCCCGCCTCTCCCTAGCAGATACCTGTCTTTTCAAACTGAGAGAAAAGCAGGTTTCCCTGGGTGACTGTCTTTGTGACAGTTAAAATCCACAAGAGAACTGTTCTAGGTTGTCACTGGGATCCATGACTCTAAGAGAGACTCCTCAAGATTGGTGAACAAGTATTTTCAAATGGTGAAACTGAAAATGACAGGTTTTGTCTTTTCATGTTGTTTTGTAGGAAAGTTAACAGTTTGTAAGGGGAGGGAAGAGTGTTTTTAGAGTTTCATTCTGTTTTGTTTTAGTTTTTTTCCAACTTTCTTTTTTCCATTCTTTTAGTGTATGTTAATTTTTAAGCTTGAGCCTGCTTTGCTTTTCTCCTTATCTTTCTCCCACAAAAAGAGAATAAATATTAGGACCATTACACTAAATTTGGCAAGCAAAATTTGGTGAATGTGAAATCACTACAAACAGCAATTAATTAAAAAAAAATCTGAGGGACCTGTTGAATGCATTCACATGGTAGAAGGATGGTTCAATACAGATCAATGTGTACCAGTGGAAAAATACCTGTAATCTTTGTATTTCTTGAGCCTCCTTTAAAAATTCCTTTTGTTCTTTCTTTTCCTGCAGTAACATCTTTATCTGATTCTGCAGTATCTGCACTTCATGATTCTTCTGACTAAATAGTTCTTCATCCATAACTAGTACCTGCTAGATAATAAAAGAAAAGTTCAGCTGGGCAAAAGGACATTAATATTCCTACAACTGGAATACGAATCAAAATAAAACCTCACTTGTTGATAAAAAACATGACCATAACTGCAAAGTCTTGAGATATGTATAGCAAATTATCTAAGTGGCTACCTGCAGTTTCTAGCACATATTTCCTTACTTCTGTTTTCATGTATTGATTTTGTTCTGACAAGTTTCATTCTTCTAAAGGAGATAATGTACTCACAACCAAACTTAATTTATTGAAGTATATATTAAATTCAGTTATTCTCTTTAGTATGCTGTTATGTGTAGCAACAAGATCACACAGCATTTCTGATTAATACACTTCTCAAATGAAAACAATAAGAACAGTTGTCCTCAATCTGCAGCTTGGATAACAGGTTAAAGAAAGCATAAGAATGCTTCTTCATATGTTCTTGGGAATGACCTGATACTTATTGATAAAGACTTCCAAATGTTGTTACTCTTCCAGAAAGCCTGCAGAAGCCAAATACAAAGTATAGAAACATTACGTCAACCCACAAACCTTCTCATTCCTGCTTTTCGTATTTTTTTCTCTCCAAGAGTCCTGGTGGTGGACATAGGAACGAGTTTGGGTGTTAGCTACAGCCAGTCCACTATGCCAGCATTTTAGTATCATGTAAGACAGCATTATTCAGACAATAACAGCTGCTAGCAAAGAAATGTGCTTGTACAGAAAAAATAGATCCACTACTAGTTATTAAAGCTGTCCATATGCAAACCCTACTCTAGAATCTGTAGCATCTCATTTATTTTAGCCTTTCTCTAACCATCTTTTCTTGGCTGTAGATGGCATACTCACCTGGGGAAGGGAGTTTAAGCTAAGTTAAGTTTAAGCTCAGCTTTTATGCTGTTTTGAACCTGGGAAACAGAGGTTTAAAACAAGCCACAGAGGAAAAACAAGAAGGAAGAAAAAAAGCTGTGATTTAGATTGCTTGAGAACAAAGAAAAGACAAAATTTGTTTATGCAATTGCCTGATAACAATCAATAGTTTTATCTGTTTGGTTGCAAACTAAAAATGGGTTGATGCCACAAAATTCTAATTTATTGGAGCACTGCCTCCTTCCACACATGATAAGCTCAAATTAGTTTCTCTGAGGTGTTCATCTGGCATTAGAACTTCACTCAGTTTCCAATTAGTGTACAGTTGTTTTAAGTAATAAAATTAATTTTGATTTTATTTTAACTGTACAATAATGTGCATTTCTTTTCTTTTGATGTTCACAGCCAACATTTACACATCCAATATATGTACTTCCTAAATGTATATGGGGATGTTTCCAAGAAAGAATTATTTATTTGATCATGTGTCAGTTCTGTTAGGAGACATGCTCTCAGAAGGCTGAGAGCTCTTCTCCCCACAGGTCATCTCTAGGACTATTATCTGCTGTGAGAGAAACAGTTAATCAGCACTACCAATATGACAGGATCCTCATGGGACATCTGAATGCTAAGACTCCCAGAGGTTGTTTGGAAATATTCACCTCATTTGGAAAACCATAAAAAGTATTGTCGCTGTGTCTTCTCAGAGCAGTGGCTCCGTTCACCCAGGCTAGCTCTGACACTGGATTTTGGGGACCAGAGGAACATTCCCCAACTGATTGCAGTGTCAGAGCTAGCCTGGGTGAACAGAGCCACTGCTCCGAGAAGGCACGGCGACAGGTTGGCACCACAAACATGAGGCCAGTCAGGCTTGGTGCTCGCTGTGGAGGCCCCTGAGACACTCGACCCCACAAAGAGAGACTTCAATTTCCTTTGGACTTACAAAATTCCATTGGACTGCTGCATCAAGTCTCCTGACTGGCAAGCTTCTCCCAGTGGGAGCAGATCCCTTTCTGGTAGGTGGCGCTCCTGTGAGGCGAAGGTGATAGCTCTTTCCACACCAAAAGAGTCACCTTCTGTTGGAGGACAGCAACTGGGAAGTTTTTTACGTTGCCACACCAGATTTCCCATCAGGGAATCTCTGTAGAAAACCTTTCATAGGCTATAGGCCTTCGGGGAATGGTTATCTACCTTTTTAGCCTTCAGGGCTAGCCTTCAGGGCTCCTTAGGAGCAAGGATTTGGCTGCGCACCCCTGGGAGTGGGGAGAAGGCTGTTCTCTCCCAGTTTGGATCCCGACTGTGGTTTTTTCTTTTATTTTCTTGGGTTTTTTCCCAGTTGCTGGCAGTGGGTGACACAGAATCTTAATATCTAAGCCACAATGGGTGCACAGCTTTCTGCGTCCCAGAAAGGAGTTTATTATCAAGTTGTGGGAACCCTTGAGGGTGGGGGGATTTGTTGTTCAAAGGGTCAGTTAAAAAGATTCATTAGGTGGTTCTTTCTTCACTTCCCCCACGTGTCTCCAGAATACATCCACAGTACCCAATTTTGGGATGCTGTCGGAAGCAAATTAGCTGAACTGGGCAGGTCTGGAGACACATCCACCGCAAATTTCATTTTTTGGACCTTGCAGATTTGATCTGCCTTACAAAAGCAAAATGAAGTGAAGAAACAGCCAGCTCCTGGTGAATCTGCCTGTTTCCACAGTTTCTGCCTCTCCCAACCCCAAAATACCTTCTTCCAGCTTGGGAATTCTGAGGAGAGCAACCTGCGAACAACCACAGGGAAGCCGCAGTCTCCCTGGCTCCCTCCAAATTCGTGATTCCCCCCGCCTGAGCAGTCCTGGCCAAACTGCCCGGGGATCTCCTTCACCCCCGAACCTCCCAACTCCCCCAGTTAATAAATCTCGCATTCATTTTAGTTTTGTGGAGGGTTCAAATGCCCAAAGTCCCCAGCTGAGTGATCCCCGAGTTTGTTTCAGTTTGGCAGGGGATCCACAAGATGGCCAATGTCGTGTGGCATAAATCTACTCCATGTGGCTCCGTCCTAAGGCAGAAGCCACATGGCATCTTTTTCATCTTGCCCTCCTTCTTCTCAGAATCCCTTTCCTAACCCAACCAACCCCTTCCTCTTCCCAAACCTCTCCTTCCCTTCGGTGAGCCTCTGGCACCACCTCCTCCTCTGACTACACCCTCAATCCTCAAAGCTCCACCCTCCAACTCTGCCCCTTGTCAATCATGCCTCCAGCTACTCCCTGCTTCTGGTTCCCGTGGTTTCCCCGCCTCCACCTCCAGTTCCCATGTTCCAGAACTGGTTGGGGGGGAACCTAGAACCAGGATCCGATCCCTATTCTCTCTGCCGCACTGGTCACTTTCCAACAGTCAAAAAGTGGAGGTGTTGTCCATGGCAATTGGAACCCTTTCTCCCAACAAACCATTCGGGATCTGTGCAAAGCTCACAAGGAATTTGAACATGAAAGTGAATATATTCACAGCCTTTAAAAACCCGATTTAGCAGGAAGTGTGATGGTCCCTTTTGACCATCAGCAGCTTTTCTCATGCCTCGTGTCCTCAACAGAATTTCAGCTCTGGGAGGTGGCATGGAGAAAGCTGTTGAGAGATTTACTCCCTGGGCTTTGGCAAGATCCTGAAATAGCAGTTGATAACAACCCGCTGATCACTTTGGACCATCTGTGTGGTGAGAGGGAATGGGCTTCAGCACCCAAACAGGCTCAGGATATTCCCTAGGCAGTTTTCGAGCGCATCAAAGACGCTGCTTCAAAAGCATTTTTCTCACCGCAACCTCGCGGCCTTCTTGAACCCCACAGCAAAATAAGGCAATTACCATCAGAATCTCTCCTAAAATTTGCAGAAAGATTAACGAGAGCTATAGAATTGCAGGTGAAAAAGGAGGGAGCCCGGGAGGAGGTGCTGAAGAGATGGCTCTGGCAAACGTGAACAACCAGTATAAGGCAGCCATCTACAGCCTTCCCATGGAACCTCTTCCACCCCTGCAAGATATAATCCAGGTGTGCGCTAGGAAGGTTCCCTTTATGACTGCCCACTGAAGCCAGGGTTCAAGAAATGCACACAAGCCACTGCAAAGGGCCACCACTGAAGATGTCATGCCTGTGCCACCATTACCACTCCAGGGACATCCTTTGAGACCACCACAAAAGAGAAGATCAACGTGTCTCCTGTGTGATCAGGCTGGACATTAGGCATTTCAGTGCCCTTTAAAGACACTATTTCAGGACTTTAGGGACCATAGGGGCAGGGGGCCTCAAGGGGCCAAAGGGAATCAGTTAAAAAACGGAGGGGGGAGTGCCGGCCTGCCCAGCGCATCGGAGGGTGGGGAGAAAAACCCAAAAGACTCAAAAAATTACCACACTAAACCTGCTTTGACCAGTTCAGCTTTTCAGTAGAAATCACCGGACATGACCTTTTCAAACTGTGACGTAAGCAGACCCAGTCTAATCACTGAATGTCTCCAGGAGCTTTTCACGTTGCAGGTGACAGAGCCCTTGTACCTGAGTGATGCTGACTGGCATTTAGGTTCAATGTATCTGCAGATACCTGGTTCTTGGCAACGGCTTGACAGTAAGTATGTCATCCTTGGGGACAACAAGCACACCCCACAAGAGATCGAGATCCTTCCAGTTCTTGTCTCATCAGACCCTGAACAATTCATTCTCTGGCTGCGTTGTGTTTGCCCACGCTTTTTTCTGCCTAAGGGCAGAAAATAGCTTAGGCAATTCCAGCACCGGACCCATTTCTTGAGGAGGATATCATGAGGAACAGACACACTGAGGTTTGCACCACACAAGTCATTAGGAGGGACAAACCCAAAATATGGTGTGAGGTCCATCAGGGTGGGGAAGTCAAAAACATCAAAGGACTTTTGGACATGGGGGCAGATTTGATGATCATACCCAAATTTGATGATCATACCCAACTGGATGTGGCCGTCACATTGGGAACTGCAAAACGTGGCTGCGCACGTACAAGGTGTAGGGGGAATGCAATCGGCAAAACAATCAAAGAGTGTTGTGCAAATTGAGGGGCCAAACAGACAATTGGCTACATTGCATCCATTTGTTTTGGATTATCTGGAGCCCTTGTTGGGGAGAGACCTGATGGCCCAGTGGGGGTTCACAATTGGCATTCCAGATGCCCCCCTGGTTTTTCAGGCTTCGGCCACTGAAGAGCACCCTACCCAGAAGCTCAAGTGGAAAACTGATTCACCAGTCTGGGTAGAGCAGTGGCCGGTCAGTAAAGAAAAATTGAAGTTGGTTCAGGAGCTCGTGGATGAGCAGCTGGCTAAAGGCCACATTGTGAAGACCATGTCACCATGGAACTCTCCGGTCTTTGTTATCAAAAAGGCAAACAAAGGCAAGTGGCAGCTCCTCCACGATCCCTGTCAAATTAATAATGTCATTGAAGACATGGGTTCTCTCCAGCCAGGGATGCCATCCCAGCAATGCTTCCCCAAAATTGGAATTTGGCAATTATTGATATCAAAGGTTGTCTTTTCCAATTTCCTCTGCACCCTGACGATGCCCCACGTTTTGCCTTCTCGGTCCCAACCATCAACCAAGAAGCCCCAAGGAAGAAATACCACTGGAAATTTCATCCCCAGGGGTTGAAGAACTCACCATTTATCTTCCAGTGGTACATCTCTTCCCTGCTGTCCCCAGTGCGCGCAGCCATGGGAGAAGCCATGATCCTGCACTACATGGATGATGTGCTCATGTGTGCCCTGAATGATGACCTGCCATGCATTTGACCTGACAGTCGATTCTTTGGTTGCTGCACGGTTCGAGCTTCAAGGAGAAAAGATTCAAAGGTTGCCATCTTGGGACTACCTGGGTCTGGAGAATTTGTGGCAGACCATTGTGCCACAAAAATGGCTGTTAAAAATCACATCAAGACCTTGGCACCTGTCCAGCAGCTGTATGGGTCTTTGAATTGGGTAAGACCTTGGCTAGGTCTGACCACTGAAGACCTAGACCCCCTCTTTAATCTGTTAAAAGGGGGAGAGGACCCTCACCCAAGAGTCAAGAGCAGCTCTAGAAAAGGTGCAGGACTGTATGGCCACCAGACAGGCCAACAAATGTAGATCAGACTTGCCCTTTAAATTCATCATTCTGAGCCGACTGCCACACCTCCACAGAGTGATCTTACAGTGGGAGAGAGTGGACAAATCAGAAAAGGACCAAGGCTGTAGGGATCCCCTCTTGATAATAGAGTGGGTTTTCCACAGTCACCACTGGCCCAAAGGAATGACCAGGCCACAGGAACTGGTGGGAGTTGATCCGGAAGGCCGGGACCCGGATCTGGGAGTTGGCAGGATGTGATTTTGAGTGCATTCACATCCCAATTGAATTAAAATCGGTCCAAATTACCAAAGCAATATTGGAGCACTTGCTTCAAGAGAATGAAGCTCTGCAGTTTGCTCTGGATAGCTACACAGGTCAAATTTCTATTCATCGGCCTGCCCACAAATTATTTGGAGAAAAAATCCAATTCAATTTGTCCTTAAAAAGTGTTCAATTTGTCCTTAAAAAGTGTTCAGAGCAGGAGGCCCTTAAAGGCTCTAACTGTTTTTACGGACACATCAGGAGCATCCCACAAGTCAGTAATGATCCTCAGATCAGTGGTGGGAGGCTGATATTGCTGAGGTAGAAGGATCACCTCAGGTAGCTGAGTTGGCTGCAGTTGTTAGAGATTTGAAAAGTTTCCTGAACCATTCAATTTGGTTACAGATTTGGCATATGTAGCAGGTGAAGTATCCAGAGCTGAGCAAGTATCACAGGTCAGCACAATTTTGTTTTCTAGTTACGGAAAAATGTGAAATGTTTTTCCCTGCCCGGACCATGTAGTTTGGGAGGGGAAGACAGGGACCTATCAAAAAGCTGGCCGGGATATTGGCAGGTAGGTTGACCAAAGGGAGGTGTCGATGCAACTTCGGAAAGGACATTTAAAACTAATTTGCTGCTGATTGCTCTCTCTTGCTTTAGAAATCAGCCATGAGGTAACATTGTGGGCAGCGGGCGGCCCCGGGTCAGGTCTTGCTGCCCCTCTGGGCATCTGGGCCGGGTTCAGCTGGGCCTCTGAAAGCCACTGCTCAGACAGGGAGCAGCCTGGGCCAGCTGCGCCCCTTTCTCTTGCTTGCTACCAGGGAAACAAGGCGGCTGCAGTTTAGCTGTGTGGGCCATGTGCTCAGACCGTGGCAGAAAAGGCGAAAACATGGCCCAGCTTAATTGCCGCTGGCAGCAGAGAAAGAAAGCCTGCAGCTTCATAACAACTCCGAGCCGAGCCGCCTTAGATGAGACCGAGGGGTGGAAAAAAGGACATCTACTAGCTTCCTCTATCAGCACAGCTTTGCATTTTTCTTCAGCTCCTGCAGTCTCAGTGCTTCCACGTGGCTTTTTGTAGGCCTAAGCAAATTTAACCCTTCCCTAGCAACACAGAACTTTTCACAATTCTTCCTTGAGAGAAAGAAGAAAGAAAAACAGAAGATACATAGAAACAGACACCGCATGAAGTCAGTTAGATTACAAGAACTAATAATATTGGAATAGGATTGAAGAAATGGACATTTTTAACCGGACTTTTCTAAAATAAATTATGGAGAAATGACCTGTTCTTTGCAGCATCTTAGTGTCATTGGGTAGAATGCTATTCTAAAAAGTTAAGGACTGATGTAATTGAGATTTATTTAAGAACTTTAAAGCCCCCGCTCCTGGGTTAAAAGGAAGTCTCAGCCTTTAAGACAAAGATAATTTTAGACTAAAAGAAGTATTTGTAAATAGTACCCCAAATACACTGAGAAGCTTTGCTGATAAAACATCACAGTCTGCAAAAACTCCGGGCAGCAGCAGATGTGTGACATTGAGAGCACTGGACTATTTTGTCTTGTGGCAAACATCTTCATAAACAATCTTAGAAAGACTCTTCTCCTAGAGTAATGAGTATTTATGTCTAAACAGTGAAACTGACTGAAAATCCTAAGTTGTGTCTTTCTGTGTTGTTCAATAAGAAAGTTAATAGTTCGTAAGAGGAAAGAAGTGTGTTTTAAAGTGTCATTCTGTTTTAGTTTAAGTTTTCTTTTTTTTCCTCAACTTTTTTTCCTTTCATTCTTTTAGTGTGTGTTAATAAAACTATTTTTGTCCATTTTTAAGCTTAAGCCTGCTTTAGTTTTTTCTCCTAATCTCTCCCTCCCACAAAAAGAGAATAAATGCTAAAACCCCTACAGCAAGCTATACTGAAAGAGGTCTCCAACATTGCACTGTTTAACTTGCTCTCAAAACTAGTAAATCTGGTCTCTCACCAAGAGCAACAATTTTATGTGATGCACATCAGATCACACACTGATTTGCCAGGGTTCATAGCCGAGGGCAACAGAAGGGCTGATGCTCTTGCTGCGCCTGTGGAGATGGCCCCACTCCCAAACATCTTCAGACAAGCGAAGATCAGCCACCAGCTTTTTCATCAGAATGCACCTGGCCTAGTTTGCCAGTTACACCTGACTCAGAAAAAGGCTCGGGCAATTGTGTCAATGTGCCCCTCATGCCAGCAACACGCACTCCCAGCCCTGAGTGCAGGAGTGAACCCCAGGGGATTAAATAGCTGTGAGGTGTGGCAGACTGATGTGACACACATCATGTCCTTTGGTAGGCAAAAGTATGTCCACGTATCAGTGGACACCTTTTCTGGAGCTGTCTATGCCTCTGCCCACATGGGGGAGAAGTCTGGTGATGCAATGAAACACCTAATAGAAGCTTTCTCCTTCCTGGGCATCCCCAAATCAATAAAAACTGATAATGGACCCACGTACACATCCAAGGAGTTCAGAAGCTTCCTGCAGCAATGGGGAGTAGAGCACAAAACAGGCATCCCCTACTACCCGACAGGTCAGGCCATCGTGGAAAGGACACACCAGAACATCAAAAGGGTCCTCAGCCAGCAACAACAGGCTATAAAAATAGAAACACCCTCAGTCAGGTTGTCCAAGGCCTTGTTCACATTAAATTTCTTAAACTACAGGCATGAAAATCTTAACCCACCAATTGTGCGCCATTTCAGGGAGAACTGCTAGCTGCAGCTGGAAAGCAAAACCACCAGTGATGTTTAAAGATCCAGCAACCCAGGAGACAAAGAATCCTTACGATCTGGTCACCTGGGGTCGTGGGTATGCCTGCATGTCCACTCCCTCAAGTGTCAGGTAGGTGCCATCCAAGTGGGTGAAACCTTTCATCCCTAAAAGTGCAAAACCACCAGCAGAGACCCCACAAGTAGTCAGCGCTGCCTGGAGAAGGAGAAGGCGTCGAACTCTCTCCTTCTAAATATCCCCTCTTTTCCCTAACAGGTTTTTTTTTTATTCTGGACATTTTTTTTCACATTGTTTACTATCCTTTTTATTTTCTCATCTTTAGGGGTACCTCCCACAGACTGAGTTTTCTTCCTCCTAATTTGATAAAAATGGGGGAGATGTTGCATTGTGTTCTGTTATTTATTTTCATATTGTATTTTATGTTATTTTCACTATAATGGTTTGTTCTGTACTCCCCTGTTCTTCTAAGAAATGTTATGTTCCAAGTTTTGTTCCTGCCCCTCTTCCCTGTCAATCCTCCCATATTCCTCCCAGTCCCCTCCTACAGGCTCTGCCTGTCATTCAATTGCTCCTCCTGGATTCTAGAGAATTTGGGTGAGGACATCGAGTGATAGGGCAGGAACCGAGGAGGTTCCTCCTTTTATGCTCTCATTGATTTCTTTGAATATCCCTCCAACCCTGTTCCACTCCCACATTTTCCCTCATTGGATGTTGGTTTGTCTCCTCCCTTAGCCCCTCCCCTGCATTTAATCCAGGAGCTCACCACCCTGGGGGCTCAGATGGAGAGACTCCCCTAGATTAAGATGTCCCTGGGTGGGACTGTATAAACACCTTGGACTTTTCCCTCCAACTGAGTCTGACTCCTCCCTCTGTCTTCAGCGAGGTCTCTCCCGTGATAAGTGGAAAACCCCCTTAGCTCCTCCTCTGGTTCCCAAAATCCAGAGGAGTGTTCCCTGACTGATTGCAGTGTTAGAGCTAACTTGGGTGGATGGAGCACTGCTCCAAGAAGGACACAGCAACAAAGTATGATGTCACCAAAAAGCAAAAGTTGATGTTTAACACAAAAGCAAATATTATTAAGTGGTTAGACAAAGAAACCTGCAAATAGTTTAGAAACCCAGTCAGCTAAAGGCATGGCAATGGAAAAGGAAATACAGAAGGTTTTGTGAGATCATAGCTGAAGAAATACAGTTTAGGAAATTGCTAAGAGATTAAGAGATGAGACTGTAACTTTGTAATATTAGACAGACTAGCATATTACATACATCGTATTAGATAATATTAGACAAAAGCTGCAAAACTTAGTCCCCTGGGTTATCTCTAAGTTCACAGATATCTTTGAAAATATCTGTATTGTAATTATATCTGTAATGCTTCTGACAGAGTAAAGATTTTGCAGGATTCAAAACAATTTCTGGGTTCACAGGACAACTTCCGAGTTTATGCAACTAAAGTACACATTTCCAAGAGAGGAGAAAGTTCTCTTTCCCTCTTTCTCTTCTTTTGCCTCCAACTAAGTATACTCCCTCACTTCCAAGCCCTCAATCCCAAGGAAAAGTAAAAGAAAGAAAACTTGTCAGTCAAGACAGAAATTATTCAGTAAGTGAAAGTGAAGTGAAAGAACAGAGAAAACAACAGAAGTAATGCAAAGGTAGTTAATTACTGCTAAACCAATCACTCCCTGCCACAAAAGGATAGATTGATGCCCTTTAGCTCCTGCACAAAAAGACAGCTAACATAACTAAATTCCCCTCCTCCCCCTTCCAGTTTCTGACTATGCCATATGATGTGAAGTATCTCTTTGGTTGACTTGGATCATCTGCCTGGTTGTACTCCTGTCCCTGGGTGCACTCACCTATCTATTCACTGGTGTCAGAGTCAGTCAGTCCCCTGATGCTGTGTAAACACTCTGCAGCAAGACCGAAAACACTGGCATTTATCAGACTGTACTAGTCAGAAATGTAAAACATGGCACCCTGCAAGCATTTTTGAAGAAAATTTACTCCATCCCCCTCAGACTTAGTACAACCTCCACTTCATATTCCACACCATTTATGTCATGGTCAAGCCCCACACTATCCAATGCAACATTATTAACCATCCCTCCTTCCCTTCTCATCTTTTGACTTATGCACAGATGTCATTCCCTTAGTCTATAGGCCACTCCAGTAAAATACCCATAAAATGGCCACTGAGTTTATTTAGTCTATGATATGGTTCCATCTGCTTACAGTAACCACTCAAGACAGGAGCTCAGGCTATGCTAAAAGAACTGTTGTATGATGCTACAACAGATGAGCACTGTCCTTCCACGGTGTCAGAGACTGAAATGTTACCACTCGTGGCTCAAGCACTGTCATAACGATTTTTGCCCGTTATGGCTAAACTTTACAGTGAAGCTGTACCAAAAAAACCCACAGTGAATGGGTCTCCTGACTGAAACCCTGAACTGAGTTAAACTCCCTAAGGCTATTCGAGATAAGAAAAGTAACCCTATTAGTCAAGGCATCTCAGGCCTAGGAAGTAATGGATAAAGCTGGGACAGTATTCACAGAAGAGACAAGCCCAGCAGGTTCAGGGTGGAGGCTATAGCCTCAGGCTTATCTGTTGCCAGGTTTGTACAAACTCTCCCTCCACCAGAGGGTGAGGGAGGAGGGTTTTGGGTGCATCTGAAAACCTCTGGTCAGAGGCAGTGCGCTGTGCAGACTAGCTCAGCTGTGGGACCCCAGGGATCAATCACCTTTGATCATGTTCCTGTGTAGCAATCCCAAACAGCTGTTAATCTTATGAACACTAATCAAAGTCAGGATCACAACACATCAGTATGAACAGTCTGATTAGTACCAGATTAGGCTGATGGCCAGTGGTTTTGTCATAGCTCTCCCAAGCAAAGGAAAACAAAGTGATAAAAAGCAAACAAAACAACAAAATTGGAAAATAGTCATTAATGATTCTTGGAGGCTGTTGTACAGCTAGAAAGGAATCAAGCATCTAAATATTCAAGGACACATACAAATCAGCATCCAAAGCAAATATGCAGCTTCATGACCTGCAACAGTCATTCAACATCTAACTAAACAGGTATTAACAGCTAGAAGTTTAATCTAACACATTGTAATCAAATTTATTAGTATCTTGAAAGCCTCGAGCCACAGGCTGAGTTCCAAAGTAGATTGTTGTGGGTTACCCCAGTAGGTAGCTAAGCACACATTGATTCACATCCCCTACCCCCATCTCCTAGGAGGACAGAAGAAGAGCAAAGGGAAAGTGAAAGCAAGAAAATGTGTGAGTCAAGATTGAAACTGATAAGTGATGATGAAGTGGAAGAGAGAAATAAAATAAAACAAAAGAGATGATGCAAAAGCTATTACCCACTTATTCTGGGCAAAATACAGCTAAGCTCCTTAAACGTCCTCCTTTCCCTTTTTTTCCCTGAGCATCACGTTAAGTGGTACAAAATCGCTCTTCGATTAGTTCAGGTCATCTGCTTTGTTGCATGTTTGTGTCTCCAACTGTTCATGCACCCTCCAATATATTTACTGGGGGACACAGCAGAAAAACAGAAGGCCTGTCACTGTACTAAACACCATTCAGCAAGAGCAAAAACATTACTGTGTTATTACCGTTGTATTGGTCACAAAGCTAAAATACAGCACCCTCAGAGATGCTATGCAGAAAACTAACTCCATCCCAGCCAGACCTAGCATACTAGCATAGCTAAAACCAAAAATCTAAGAAATAAAACAGCTCAGCCTCAAAAGTCATCTTGAAACTGACTAGAGAACATAGAACATTACTTCACTTATCTCTGTTGTCACTAATTGTGTATTCAAACATCCATTAATATAAACCTATGTCCCAGTGATTAGCCAAATGAAATGATACAAAATTGTAAATTAAATTTAATTGTCAAATTAAGTACAGGCGACAATTTTATCCATCTTTCAAAACTGAGTTCAAATTTTGGCAGACTGCCTTTTCACTTAGTCATTTAAATAAACAGCTTATAATTAAATACCTGGCATTTCTTTAGTTCCCTCTTCAGCTGAAGAATTGTGATGTGATGTGGTACTGGGCTGGTCTCAGTCCCTGTGTCAGTTTCCTGGATGGTGAGAGCTTCCATCCTTATTTTCTGTACCACAGTGATCCAGCTCTGCAACCTGTCCCGCTGACTTTTTCTTAAGCTAACATCGTCACTCAAATCAATCAGAAAGGGGAAAGCTTCATCTACACAATTTCTGTAACTGAAATATTGAACCTGAAGACGAGTGAGCTGCTCCTCAAGTGAACTGATACGGGTTTTTTCTTCATTTAAGTTGTGTAAGTGCTGATTATTGACCTGCTGGCTCTGCAAAGCTTCCCGAAGCAATCTGATTTCAAGTTCCATTTCATCAATTCGATCTTTTTCTGGCTTGTAATTTACTACTGGTTTATTTCTAATGTTTTTGGCTCTGTTGGCATATTTAAGAGAATTTAAAGATTCATCGAAGTCCAGTGAGGATGGACTTATACATGTTATCATAACAGTCTTGGCATTTCCTCCAAGGGAGTCTTTCAGAATACGAGTGATTTTAGCATCCCTGTATGGAATATGTACACTTTTTCTTTTTGGGTCTCCAAGGGCACTGATGACATTTCCCAAGGCCAAGAGACCACTATTAATCTGAACTGATTCTTTGAAGCGTTCACCAGTATTTCCAGTCTTTGCTACCCTCTCTGATCCTGCCAAATCCACAAAATGAAACTTTGAAGCGATTGATTCCTGTGCAACATCAGTATTTTTCTGGTACTCTGCAGACTGCTTCTGACGAATACTGATGGTAAAAATGGCATGAGATCGACTAGAGTGCTCATTCTTCTGTGTTGTGCCTGTGTGACGAGCTGCATTGCCGCTTTCCAGCAGGCTTATCACTTCATCTGCACATTCTACTTGGAATTCCTTAGCACCGACAATCACTTCAAACACCAAACGAGGAGAAAGCAAGAATTTAATTAATTCTAAACTCTTCAGAAAAAGTTTACAGCAAAAACTATAAAGACATACTAGAGAAACATACAAGCCTGCATTATTTTGAAATCACAGTATATAGCAGACATATACAAACAGAAACAGAAGATACAATATGTGAAAAGCATGAGGTACAACACATCTGAAACATGCAGATATTTAATGTAGGGGTGTATTGTGCCGTAACATTTGAAACTGTATCTTAGACACAAGACACAACTCATTTACCCAGTGCACACTACCTTTACAATTTACAGAGTAGTGCTAGCTATAAAAAGAATGAGCAAAGTCAGCTGAAAGGATATTTTGCCAGTTAAAAAAAAAAAAAGACAAAAACTATAAAGTCTTTAGTAAAAAATTATTCCCAGCCTGTACTAAGAAAAGAATTTCTATTCTGAATAGTGCAGATAGTTGGGCCTTTGGGACAAGTTAGATTACTATTTAATAAAATGTAAGTGTACTTCTACCAAGTGATCTTACTAACCATATTTTTTATCATATTCTTCTTTTAATGAGAGATGGAAAAATGTCCTAGCACAATTTACTGAAACTGACTCTAACTGTACTGAAGGAAAAAAATTAAAATATATTGTGGGATCCTTTTAAAGCAATGATATTGTCTGCAATATTTGTGCTAAACTAGTGCTTTCTCCCACCTACAGACAAAAAGCTCACAACAGCTTAATAAAACAGTATAATAATACTAGAGTAAACACAGCAATTAGAATATAAAGAAAAAAATAAAGCCAAAGTTAAAACAAATTAGATACTTTCAGAATAAAATACCTCTGATGTGGATTCTTCTAGCATTTTCATGAGGTGAACGGGATACCTATAGGGCAAGTGTTAATCTCAAAGCCTCTAAAAAGATCTACTACCCCTCCTCTTAATGAAGTGGTCTCTTCCACTCATTTAGTTGTAAAAGGGGAGCAGCTATTTACCGTATAATTGACTTAAAAATTGTAATTTTGAAGGAAGAAGCAATGGTTTAATTTTAAAATATTTATTTAAATGAAGAATCATGTATGATTTTTTTTTCTACACAGAACTTGCAAAAACAATAATTGTGTATTTACTTGCCAATTTGTTGCCATTTCCATCCATATAGTAGAACATCTATATAGCTCACAGGCATCTAAACCCCAAACTGTTTCCAAACAGCTAAAATGAGTTTACATTCTGAAACTTTTAACTTTTTTTTTTCCTTTTATTCATTAGTAGTGAATAGGCACTTTCAAGAGGAAGCAAGAATAATTTGGACACAAACTGAAACCCAAAACACCAAGAGAGCTGGAATACTACCTGTATTTCCTTTCTCATCTTCTCGGATATGTAGTTCTTTTACAGAGGTCTCCAAATCCAACAAATCTCGAAGTTCTTCCTTGTAGACTTCTATATAGGATACCTTCACACAGAAGTTAATATTACGATGTTCAGAAATATGATTAAATAATTCCTGAATAGCCCGTGGGATTATGCCCCTTTCATCCACTGCAATTGATGCTAAAATATAAGCACAAATGTCAAAGAGACTTGCAGTCATTCTGCCACATAAATTAATAAATTACGAAGACTGAAATTTGTGATACTTAGTACACAACACACTAAGGAATCTGAATAGCTCATTCTTCATAAGAATTTTTGTAAATTTTTTGTGTATGTGTCAGAATTGTTGTTTGCATCCAGTACTAGGATTCAAATTTAAGTTCTAAATTACATAATTTTATAGTCATAAAAGTTATGAAAAATATGGATTCTGCTTTGAAACTATACTCCTCAGAGTACAAATTTCTCCATTCCTCCTCAGTATGGTTAGCAATGACATCTCAAGGGTCTGAGAAACAATAAACTCTAGTTATATAAAGCAAAATCATTAGTAACTTATTGAGACAAGATTTATGACCAACATTAACAGTAATTTCCTATTTTTTCATAGACATAGAACACTGGTGGCAAACTCTACTTTTTTCCTTAATATTCAACAGAGGACAATGCTTCCATTAAATAACTACTAGTGAAGGGAATAGAAGCGAAACTCTAACAATAAGCAGAAGAGGCTAATGGTATGAGGTTCAACAAAGCTAAGTGGGTGGTCCTGCCCTTGAGTCACAACAGTCCCTTAAGCACTACAGTTTGCGTGGGGGCAGAGTGGCTGGGAAGTACTCACTGGGAAAGGACCTGGGGTTGCTGGCTGACAGCAGCTGAACATGAGCCAGCTGTGCTCAGGTGGCCAAGAAGGCCAGTGGCACCCTGGCTTGTGTCAGCAATAGTTTGGCCAGCAGGAGCAGGGTAGTGACTGTCCTCCTGTGCTGGGTACTGGTGAGGCCACGCCTCGAATGCTGTGTTCAGATCTGGGCCCGTCACTGTAAGAAAGACATGGGGTGCTGGAGTGTGTCCAGACAAGGGCCAGAGAGCTGGTGAAGGATCTGGAGCACAGCTGCTGTGACGAGCGGCTGAGGGAGCTGGGGGTGTTTAGCCTGGAGGAAAGAAGGCTCAGGATAGACCATATTGCTCTCTACTACCACCTGACCTCCTGACCACCTGAGGGTGTAACCTCCTGAGAGGAGAGGAGGTGGGGCTCAGTCTCCTCTCCCAGGTAAAAGTGACAGGACAAGAAGAAATTACCTCAGGTTGCACCTAGGGAGGTTTAGATTGTATATTATGAAAAATTTCTTCACTGGTGGTTAACCAGTGGAATGGGCTTAGTTCTGGACCTGGAAATGCAGGATTGATGGTTGGACTTCATGATTTATTAGGTCTTTTCCAACTTAAACAATTCTGTGAGCCTATGATTCTAAATAAAATGAAGACTCTACCAAGATATTTACAATACTCTATATCCATTTGGAAGAATTAGATCATAAATTTCCTTGATGTCTCAGAAAATTCCCTCAAAAGCCCTCAAAAAGCAAACAAATCCAAAACAGAATGAGCAAGAATACAATTAAATGCCTGATTTTCAAACTTCTGGAAGTTTTGGGGTTTTTTTACAACAGGTTTTTTCCTTGGTCCTTAAAATTCTGCAGCATCATCTGCTATGTAATAAATATTTAACTTGCATAAATGCACCCTTTATTGACTAAACAAACAAACAAACAAACAAAACCCCCAAAGACAAAGCAAAACAAAACAAAAAACCAAAAACTTTTCTATAACTTACCAGTGTGGTCACCACCGATGGTGTAAGTCTTCCCAGAACCAGTTTGTCCATATGCAAACACTGTAGCATTGTATCCTTCAGTCAGAGACACTAGAAGAGGCTCAACGCAAACAGCATAAACTTCTTCTTGGGTTGAGTTTTTGCCAAATACAAAATCAAAAGTGAAGACATGGTCCTTTCCAATGATAACTTGTTTAGCATTTGGGACTAATCTGACGCACACTTGGTGGTTATGAAGTATTTCTTTGGAAAGCAGAGGTCTGACTCGGACTGCAACCTTAACTGGGATCTCTTCCATGCCAGACTCCACCCTTGTGCTTCCCACCTCAATATTCATATAGTCAAGAAGAAATCTGTTGCCATGGCTCTGGTTGACCTCACTCACAGCTGTCTGCAACTAAGAAAAAAAGGTTTCCATGTTATGTAATATAAAAGAATGAATCTCCTGAAGTGGAAAGTGGAGATTTTCTAAGGAAAATTTAAGTACCATTACAATCTTGAAAAGTAACTGATATAAATGCAGCTCTATTAATAACTATATGTGAAAAGTGCATATTATATGGCTCTACACAAGATATGTACTGTATGTATTATGTTGTATTGATTGTTAATGTTGTATTAATATTTTGATAGTATGGTAAATGTAGTTTTGTAGTTAAAATGTAGTTTTTATATACTAACCACAGGAAAACGTAAATCTTTCAGAGAAAAAAAAATTTACTACTTCCTTATCAGAAGAGACCAACTTCTCCTGCCTTGCTCAGCCTTGAAGACGCCATAGAGATTAAAGGAAAAAAGTGATACTAACCAGAGGGAGTTCTTTGTTTAAATGGAATTTATGCATCATGTATGAAATGTATGAATATTCAACAGGCTATTGCTTTTAAGAGATAATCCTCTGTTAACAGGGGTTCTTCTTCGGAGCTTTTTGCTTAGGGAGGCACCCAGACGTCTGTAACTCTGTTTTTATTGTCTCGTATTGTCCTAACCCTAATTGTTCAATTTTTTACTCTAATTCTATTTTTATAACCATCTTATTTACTATTAAACTTTCAAAATTTTAAAAACAAGTTTTTAATGCCAACAAGATTGGCGTTTTTCACACTATATAATCAAAAAATAAATGTTGTCCCTATTAATTTGCAAGACAGCAGATTTAAGTCTGAAAGTTGCCTAATTTCCTATTTGAATATAACACAGTCATACAAAGCAACAATATCGTAAGAGCTTCTTATTAAACACTGTTGATAAAGCAAAGGCTTACAATGGACCCTTTCCTGTTCCTGCATTGATATTGCATAGGCAACACAAATCAGTCATGCAAAACTTTTTTCTCCAAAAGTTGTATATACATACGTTTCAATACCCTCTCCCATTTACCAAGCACCAAACACTTCAATAAGCACAAAGAAGTACAGTTTCAAATGTATCTATTTATTAAATGTAAAGCATTCCTCTGATTTTGATCTGAAACTTTAAACACAACTGTAGCAGGATTTTTGGAGACAGACACAGAGAGGCTTGAGAGTGCTGGGGAAGTTCTGTTGTTCTAGCACTGTCAAGGACGATGAGCCTGAGAACCAGGACACTGAGCCTGAGAACCAGCTTTTTCCCTCAACAAAGTGTAAACAGGTAACTGCAAAGGAATGCTTATGCAGATAACACTAGCCAATGACATGTAGTAAAATGCCGCGTGAACAGCTTACGCACAAGAATGATACATGTATAAAAGAACCCTCAATAAAATGAGCATTCACCACTACTTCTGTGAAGAAAGTGTTTGACTCTGGCTGTTCCCCGTGGTCTTCAAAAATCACCTTTACACAACTGTAATTATTTTTTAGTAATTATAATTTTAGCATACATGGTTCCTTATACTGCCTGGTGCGTACTCATTCTTACAGCATAAGCATTGCACAGTAGCACACTTGTAAATATTAAGGAATTGCCTTTCTTTACAGCTGTTTTTCACTAGAATTTAAAAATCTGCATGGGATTCCACACACATCTTTTCTGTTATTGTTGCTAATTCTGAAAAGCTTTGTCATGCAAGGTAAAGTTTGCTGAACCTCCTGCTCTCACACACATTGTCTTCAAGAAAGCGGTATTACTGAACTGCCAGAAATCAGCTAAGCCCCCAAAATTCATGATTGTTGAAAACTAATAGCTTAAAACAGTGTTTCTCACAGCTGCAGAGAAGAGCTTTTGCATCTAATTTTATTCCTCTTATTTTGAAGACTTGGCTATTATTCACACCTGAAGCTTGAAAACAGAAAAGCTGAGAATTAAGAAGCAAAGCCTGAGAATGAGCTCAAACTTGTATCAAAAGGGACATTGCAATCAGAAACAGTTGCATAAACTTACTAATGAAACCACATTGTGATTAAAAACACATTTTGATTGATAACTGAGATAAGTTACCTGGGTGCATTATTTTTTAACCCCTCTGCTGTGCTGCTTTAAGTGCCGACATTTCCTACTCTCTTTTTCAAGTTATACAATACACAAACAAACAAATTAACGAACCATGTCCCAGGCGTGGGAGGGGGGAAGCCCTATTTCTTAAGAATCTATTTTGTAAAAGAATGTGGGAATATGGAATATTCCCAATAAGTCAAGGCTAGACAGATGCTTCGGTGTCGACGCCCGAGGCTGCCATAAGGCACACAGAGGCAGACATACTGGCAACCTTTTCGCTTGCAGCGATGTTGTGAGGGCGGCCCAGCAGATTTTCCGTGTTTGCAGCGTCTCCAAACCTGAGGAGTAGCCGGGATCGTATCCCTCGTGAGTGCCGGGAGCCGCTGGGGCCGTGGAGGCCGCTGGGGCCGTGGAGGCCGCCGTGCCGTGCCCCGCTGCCGCAGGGTGCCGCGGGCCCCGGCCGGGGCGAGGGCAGGAGCGAGGGCAGGAGCCGGCGGCGGCGGGCGCGGCGCCGGTCGCCGTTGGCGGCCCCTCGCTAGGCAACGGCCGCCGCGCCCGCCGCCGGCCCGCGCGCACAGCGCCCCCAGCGGCGGGACGAGCGCGGGCGGGGCGCGGCCTGCGGGCTTCCGGCCCTGCTTCCCGCCCTGCCCGGGTTCCGGCCCCTGCGTCCGGGAAGGACAGTGAGGCGCTGGAGCGTGTCCAGAGAAGCGCAACGGAGCTGCGCAAGGGTCTGCAGCAAGGGTCTTGTGAGGAGTGGCTGAAGGAGCTGCGGGTGTTTAGCGGAGGAGGCTCAGGAGGACCTTACTGCTCTCTACAACTGCCCCAAAGGAAGGAGTAGCAAGATGGCGTTCAGCCTCTTCTCACAGGCAACAGGTGCCAATATGAAAGGAAATAGCCTCAGGCTTTGATAGGGAATGCTCAGGTCAGACATCACGAAAAATTTCTTCACAGAAAGGATGATTAAATGTTGGAACAGGCTGCCCAGTCAGGTGGTGGAGTCACAGCTCCTGGAGGCATTTAAGGAAAGACTGGATGTGGCACTCAGCACCATGGTCTTGGGACAAGGTGGTGTTGAATCACAGGTTGCACTCACTCAGTGCCATGGTCTAGTAGACAAAGTCATGTTTGGTCACAAGTTGGACTTGATCTCAGAGACCTTTTCGAACCTAAATGATTCTGTGATCTCTCCCTTCCCTTCCTACCTACCCACCTCCCTCCCTGCGTGGACTGAGCTTCCCCATCCCACCCCTAGCAGTAAAAACACGAACAGACCCCCATGGCACGTCTGTCATCGCACTGTTTATTGGACAAATTTTATTGGACATCGCACTGTTTATTGGTTACACTTCCATCTGTGAGCAGTAAAGCATCTGCCAAGCACCTGCCACCTCCGTGCAGGTGCGAGAGGGGGATGGTAAGGAGCACAGAGGGGTTGAGGAGCAAGGTACACCACCAGATCTGCACGCACACCAGGTTATGCATACAGGCAGCCATGTACACCAACACAAAGGTCAAAGAGCAGGAGTAACATACCCTACCTTATCACGGGTTGCCCACAATTAATTCCAATTAATTAATAATTAATAATGGGTTGCAGTTAATTCCAGTCAGGGTAAGCAAAGGATTAAAAGAAAAGGCAATGAAACAATGGGGGGAAAAAAAGGCACGTCGTTACTAAATCAAGAGAAAATAAGCATTTGATTTAACAGTTCCAAATCAGTGCATGATAAACCACCATATGAAAAGCAAAACTGCAGTTCAAAAGATAAGGCAGCAATAAAAGAGCTATCAGACTGGACTTAGTAATATATACACCTTACTCGGTGGAACGGGATATCTTTCATATCTTCCCTGTGATCCCGGGCATAGTCCCAAAGATAATAATCAAGTAAAACCGCATTGATCTTTCCATGCATGTCCTGACCCTTCTTCTGATAGAGCTCTTGCAGGTGCTTACAAATCAATTCACAACACCAAATAGAACAGCCACGGATCTCTACTTCTTCTTTGTCTCCTGACTGGAAAAGTTTTCCTACAGACACAAGAGACAGCAATCCATTTATATCGAACAGACTGAAGGCCAAGGATTGTCTAAATTTGCTGGTTTTTTTCTCCTTCCCATTTATTCTGTTGTAGGATTCCAGTTCTCATGACTTACCCTGCAACTGTTAACAATGTTGCTATATATTTTCTAATGGTAACTTTAATTTTACCATATTGCACTTAGAAGCTTCCCTCCCATTCAATTCAAACAGTATCCTGTATTCTAAAGAACTGCTTTAGGAGCAGGGTATAATGCAAATCATATGATCATTTCTTTGCTTGTGAACACAAAAAAGGTAGTCTTTTATTACAGTATACTTTTTAGTATATAATTATTATACTTCATAGTATATTTTCTGACAGGATGACTGAAGTCTAAGATTTTAATGTTAAAAACAAACAGTCCCCCCAAAGAACTGACTGTAAAGAGAAAACAGTGGTATTATTAAATGGGAATGTTCTCAGGATTCATGGAAGGATAAAATGTCTGTGAGGTCTATTTAATATGTAGACATGCGTAAGACATAAACACATGCACGGCAATTCTTTTAAAATTCATGGGTGACTGCGTTAATCTGTTTATCTTCTTGAGTATTTCTAAAATTGCATAATAGCAGCTCTACATCTAAATACAGTCATTTTACAGGGAGAGAGAGACTGGCTTATTTTTATTCACTAAAATTCATGCTTAGTAAATACTGGGAAGATGAAACCATGCTTAAAAAATGAGATGCTAGTCATATGCAATTAACTTCATTTAAAGCAATATTTTTAAATGGATGCTTATAATATTACTTTGCTTATTAACTAGCAATTTAGTACAAATAAAGAAGTCCCATGCTTTTTACATTATATTTGAAATGACAAAATCATTGTTTCCTTTATGTAAACCTCAAAAATCATAACTATTCTCATGCTGAAAAATGGTTTTGCAACAGCAGCTTTTTAGAAACTCATTTAGAAACTGAAATTATACTTGAATCTTTTAATCCCTCCCTTATCAATGTTTAATCCACAAAAGAGTTAGTTAGGTCTTTCTAAAAAAGTAACTTAAAGATCTCACTCAAGATCATGGTTAGAGAAAAAGTTCCTTCCTGCTACCTCATCACCATGTAAGAAATCCTTGTTCCCTGGAGGAAAAAAATTGACACACAACCCTTACATGGACAACATATTACATATTACAACTAGTCTTAGTCTACAATATCAGGCGGTAAGATAACCTGATATTAGCAAGGACAGAACAAACCTTCACGTAGTTTCTTCATTAATTCTTCAGAATACTTCATTGCTTTTAAGTGAACAAGAACTTGTGGAATCCTGTAGTCAGCAAATATTGTCAAACTCGAAATATCATCAAAAGAGCCATCTCCTTTGCCTTCTAAAACACTCCATGTGTCAGCCACAAGTATTTGTGCCCGTTTGTAGAAAGACACCTTCTTTTTCTGAAGAAAGAAATTTACTGATTACTTAAGTGCCTGATCAATAAATATAGCAAATAAGACATTAAGCATATCATATTGTTAAGCAAACATTAGTTAACTAGAACAGAATAAAACTGCAACACTCTTAAATATCTTAAAATCTAAACAATATCAAACCACAAACATGGATTATGTGGAATGCTCATAAATAAACTGAAATAAAATAATAACATAATAAAAATTATTGCAGAAAACAAAAATTGTTTAGAATATGCCTAGATCTCAGAACACATTCATAGCTGTTTAGTACCACTTGGAAAACACTGTAGTTGAACGTCCAGAAACACTAATTTTCAGAAACCCTACAGGATATCCAACTTTTTAATTTGACAAGAGAATCATAACAGGCATGTATTGTACTAGACAATTAATACATTTTGTTAATCCATTTATCTGTACTGCTAAAGAATTCTTGAATGATATTCCCCAAAAACACTGAGAAGTTCAACTACATTTCAAAGAACAACTTCTGCAAACATCATCAAAACTCCTACCCTTCTCTGTGCCTCTTTCTATACTTCATATAGATGCACAAAATTACTTCTAGAGAACACACGTGATTTTGTATATTAAACAACAAACCACCAAGTTAAACATCACACAAGAAGTGGTAACAAGAAGAAAATAATTAACAGACCAAATTTTATCATACTTCCTACTGTCCCAAAGCAAAGGTGTTATTCTTTCATAGCATTAAGAATTTTCCAGTAGTAAAGAATTGATTTGTCTCTAGCACCGCACCATTTCACACGAACACAGGAAGGCAGAATTAAAATAGAACTTTTCATTTCATGCTGCAGTTTAATTAGGAAAAAAAATATTGTCTGGGACTCATCACTGAGCAGATAAATTTATAATTTCATTGTTTTAATTGTTAACTTTTATGCGGCACAGAGCTTATTAAGTTTATACAAAAATCTCAATATGAAAAAGACTATGAAGCATTTTGAGTAAATTTTCCCACTATTTATCAGACAGCAAGGAAAGTACTAGGTGGATGATACTACATGTCAAAAAGGAAGAACTTAAGAACTTTTCTACTGTGCAAATGACTGCACTAGCACAAATTTGTCTAGAGAGATTGTGCAGTCTACCTCATGGAATATTCTCAAGAACTGTCTGCACACAATCTGGTACCATGTGCTCTGGGATGATCCTGCTCGAGGCTGGACCCTCTTATGGTATAGTCCCTCAAACCCTTACTCAGTCTCTGATTCTGCCTGTGAAAGACAGTAAAGATTGTACAATTTATCGAAAAATGGAACTTTTTTCAACATGGCAATAGAACATACTTTTTTTTTTTCTGAACAGGAATTAATACTACATACAGGAACATTTGCATCTTCTCTGCAGTACAATATGGTAATAATAAGGAATATATCTAATTATGACCTACTGACATTAAAAGAAAGGAGCATTGTGTTAGCAAAGAGCAAAATGTGATAGCACAGGCATTAAAAAAAAAGCAAAAAACAGGATCATGAGAATTTTATAACCTCAGTCCCAGATGATGGATGGTAAGTAAAAGATGAATACATGCAATATATGGGAAGATCAAAAAGGACTCCACTAAGTCTCAGTCAGAACACAAAAACCCTGATATGTGAGCACAATATAGTTGAGAACTTCAATTGCTGTTGGAAATCAAATGCAGCACAGCATTGTAAATATGAATTATCCACCAAGGAGAAAAAAATGTTTTGGAGATTTTGGTTTTGGTTTGCATTTTCTTTTCCAGAAAAACTAACACTGGCAATTTCTGTGATTACATGTGTAACTATTAATAGTATTTTGCCTATGTATTCAGAAAAACATACAGTCAAATAATTGTGCTAATTTTAGAAGCTTCCCTAGAAGGTCAGCTGCAGCAGTCTGTGATAGTATGATTCTAATGTAGGACTTATCTTATAATCATATGTATTTCTCCTTTGGAGCGTTATTGAAAAGCAATGTTTTGCTGTTGGATATTTCACCATCATTCCAGTTTCCTCCTAACCCTTTAGAAATCTTAAATGTGAGAGCACAACCTGCTGCCATAAAAATAATGTGATCCATATCACCACCTTCAAAATACACATCTTGCTTAGTGAAAGCAGAAAAGAAGCTTCCATATCCATGCAACAGGCTTTATTACTAAGTCAGTGCTTAGGGTCTGGGATCATTTTTGGAATACCTTTTCATTCTGTACACTGCTGCTACTTTTAAGAAGGCTTGCATTCTAAACCACTCATCATCATCATCTCATTAAAGATATAACGTCAATGAGTACAGTCACTATAACGATAAGAAAATATCACTTTACTTAGAAAATATTCCCTTTTTGATCCTAAAAATTGCCAAAATATTACTTTATACGTAAAAAAAACCCAAATAAACAAAACCAGATGCTTGAAAGATTAATTCAAAAGAACCTCTGATTTTTTATGTAAATATATTTTGCCTCACAGCAGAAGACAAAGGAAAATAAATGACACCTCCTACTGAAGGGCAATAAATGCAACAGATTCAAAGCTTCAGTGACTGGTATTCCAAGAAGTTGAAAAGACTGCACAGACTAATAGTATAGGCTGTACTGTCACTAACACAAAGTCTTCTGGATTTAATGATGTAACAGCTGAGTACTACTGCATATGCAACTGAGCACAAGAGCTGCTATGCAAGTCACAGGTGGTAAATGAAAAGCATGCTTGTATAGCTGAAAACTGGGAGACAAAAAAAACCCCAGATGATCACTGTTTAATTCCCATCAGTTTCTTTCAGTAAAAGCTTCAGTATACTATCAACATCTGTTAAAGTGTAAGTTACTTCTAATCTGTAGTCATTTGAGTAAAGCCTGTTGAATCAACAGGCATTAAAGGGTGGAGTCCCAGTAGCCATGCATTAATTCTACCAGAGTTTCACTTCCTTCATTAGCTGCAGAGAGCCTCAAGGTAAAAGAAAAAGATGGTGGGAGGAGGTTTGTCAGCAATTCAAGGGAAGCGGAGATGTTGGGGGTTAAGTTTTCCTGCGGAATTTTTCCCCCCCAATAAGTTAGTTGCTAGGAGACTAAATACTGATGCTTAAAGGGTACTTGACCCACACAAAAGGTAGTAGATCACTTAGTTCAGGGGGGAGGGAAAGGCTGGGGTGGGGCGGGAGGGAGGAGGGGGGCTCCGGGAGCTGAGGGTGTTTTTTTTGCTTCTGCTCTCGGTTTTCTGGAGAGGACAGTGGGGCAACTGCTGACTGCGTGAGGAGTCCACTGTTAATGGAGGGTCCGGTCCAGGGAATTCTATCATCTGCCGAAGCACCCAAGAATTCGGAGCTCTTCGCCCGCACTGCTGGAGCTGGGTCAGCCCGGGTCCAGCCGCCGCGGCTTCTTCAGCACTGCTCACTTTGCCTGCCGGGACACCCCCTGCCTCCCGGGACACCCCACCGTTTCCAGCCATCAGCCCGGAGTTTCCACCGTTTCGGTTTGGTGCTCTTGGGGTCCCGAGAGATCAGACTGCCCCGGGCTTGTAAGACAAAGCCCCTTGGGGTTCTTGGTTCTGTTTATTATTATTATTATTATTATTACTGTTGTTGTTTGTTTGTCCTGTTATATTTACTAGTAAAGGACTGTTATTCCTTTCCCCATAGCTCTGACTGAAAAGGTTTTTTTTAATCTTCCAAATTATAATAACACGGAGGGAAGGGATTGGAATGCCTCTCCCTAGCAGATACCAGTCTTTTCAAAGCAAGACAGGGAAAAAAAAGGGAAAAAGGATTTTCCCATTTTTCAGGCAGGAATTATCTGAAATACTATCCATTTTTAAGGAGTACAAAGGAGGTATGATCTAATTGGGAACTCAGAGTACACCAAAGTAAATTACAGTAAAGTGATGAAGAGACAGCATATGAAAAAAAAAGATGGGAAAAAGAAAGTAATTCTTGTCCTGACTAGTTGTGGACTATCAAAACTCTTTTACTGTTAATATATAGTAGGATTTTTTTTCAGAGCTTTAGAATTAGCTTACCTCAAATACAGCTTCATCTCTGTAAGAAGGAAAATTTTCCAGTACAAGACGTAGCAGTTTCTGAGCACTCTTTTCACTCATTTTAACACAGGTGAGGAAAGACCCACCAAACTTCTCTAACAGAATTATTCCACTTTCGTTCAGCACCCGATGTCTTTCTTCAATCAAAGGCAAAGGCACTTCTGTGTCAGAGCGAAATACATGCCTAACTTGGTCAAGCGTCATGGTGGCAAAATAGGATGCACTGGTGATAGGTATTCCTTAAGAAAAGTGAAAACAAGGTATTTAGGCTGTCACATAAAATAACATACAGATCTAATACAGTGGACTGCTAAAGGAAAACAGTTCCATAGGAAGATCTAAGAAGTCCATCAGCTCTTAAATCCATCTGTTTTCAGCGATAACCGATAACCGCACCCACAGAGCTACTCACAACTAAATTTTTGCGTGCACACAATATTTTTCTTCTACAGCAAATTTCCAACACACAACCATGGAACCGTTGATACTTTTTGTATGTAATTTTCCCCAGCTGCTTAGTCTTCGTATTTGAAGTGTGATATTTAATAGCACTTACATTACATTACTTGGCAAATATAGTCAGTATATAACTAGTTTAGTCAGAATAGGCCTGTTTTCCCATGGATCCTAATCATGCTGTGCATTCATAAAAAGTGACTTAAAGCTAATAACCGTCTTAATTTACAAATAAGTATGCAGAAAATTAATTAAAACTTTCATCTATACCGACTAACAGTTGGGTTTGTTGGGTTTTGTTTGTTTGTTTGTTGTTGGTTTTTTGGTTTGGTTTTTTTTTTCTTCCTGAGAACAGCAAAAAGGTTGAGTGCTAAAGTACTGGGTTTAAATATGAAACTTTAAAATACTGGTTTAAAATATGGTTTGAGGGGCATATACCCATGTGTATTTTCACTCTTATTTTAGGTGCTTTGGTATTGGATTAGTCCAGAGGATTATTGCTTTATGCCTCATTTTTTCACTTGCCATGGGAATACACAACTTATTTTAAGAATACATACGAAATAGCCCAAGTCACGAACAGCTGACGACTGGCAATCCCTAAAGTCTTTCGAACGTAAGAGATAACCCAGTTGGAGCCACGAGTTAGGTAGTTTAAGTACAAAGGTATTTCGAAAGCACTTCCAGTTCCTTCCCCAAGCTCTAAGGGACGCCTGTACATTACAGAACTACTGACACAGGGAGCAGCAGTTCCCAAGAGCGCGTCCCACTTCCACGGCGTCGCCTTTAATACGCGACGCTCGGCCTCCGACGGCCCTCACCCGCGGACCCGCTTCCCCGGCGCCCACTGACCGTCGTCCAGGGCCCTGTTGACGGCGGCGCACAACGACCAGTAGCCGCTGTAGGTTTTATTCTTGTACTTCACAAGATACTTGCGCTCCTCCTGCTCGGACCAGAAGGAGAAGTTGAGGGTGTCCACCAGGAACACCCAGTCTACAGCCTCCTTGTCGGCGGTCCGGGGGTTCAGCTCGTGGAGGCTTTTCCATCCCGCCAGCCCGAACTCAGCCGCCGAGGCTTTGTCGAACAGGCTCTCCGCCACCCGCCGCGCCCCCTCCTTGTCCACGGAGACATCTTTGCTATGCTCGGCTATGAACCTGGCGGACTCCAGGGGGGACGGGAACGCCTCCATCCTTGGCAGGAAACACGCACGCCGGGGCCAGCCTAGAGCTCTGCCGCGCCTTCCGCGGAGCGCCCAAGAAAAACGACGGAGGCTGCCCCGCCCCCGACACCGCCCCGCCGCTGCGCGCAGCCGCGGCCGGCGACGGGGCGAGCACAGAACCCTGGCCCGGGGGGTGCCTGGGCCGGTACGTTCGTATTGAGTCACCCCATCAAATCCTGCCTGGCTGGAGCAGTGGGCAGACTCAACTTCTCGGCGACGAAGCTCTCCAGAAGATTCCCATCAATGAGGAAAAAAAGAGATTAAAACAAACAAACAAAAACACCTGACCAAGGAACAAACAAAAACCCAAAATATGCACGTTCAATTGTTGAGCTCTTTTCCTCAATCAAAACAGAAAAGAACCAAATGAAAGACCGTCAACAACCCCTTTCGTATCCATGAAGTTGGAAACAGAAGAGAAATTCAGCACTTGATTTAGTTCACTTGCATTCTGCCCAAAACCTTAGGCTCGACTGCAGCCTTCTGGAATTTAGGTACTCTGTACCAAGATAGCTGCCGTCCAACCGACTAAAGAGTGATAGCATTTCTTTCTACAGAATTCACCACTGCTCTGCCAAGGGAGCCAGCCTTATGCATAATGTTTCAAGGCTCCTTGCCTTTCCCATGCCACTTCAAGAGTAGCTGCCAAGGCCACGTTCATGTGCCACAAATCATGGGAGGGGATGGAACACAACAAACCAGCCAACAAAGAAAAAAACACAATAAAAGAATACTCACTTAGTCTGGACCCATCATATCTGTATGTGCCACACACCTTTACACTTTTTAATCTATTTTTATTCAGGAAGTGAAATTAAATTTTTTAACTATAAATACAAATGCCAAGGTATTACAGGAGATATTCAGAGGTTTTATATTTTTTTTTTAATTTTCTCACAAATAATTCTTACGGAACTCAACATACATCTGGAAAACAAACTGAAGTTTTGCATACAATGAAAAACAAGTTACACAGTTATATTGTCAACTTGCCAATTTGCAATTCCTACCTCATACAAACAAAAGCTCAGGAAACAGGTGTAATTTATTCAGTAATGGTAGAGCAACTCTGCATTAAGCAAGCTGTCTAAAACCAGGTGTACTTTACCACTGTTTACTCAGTGACATCACAAAGTTTTAAAATATTTTATTTATATACTGTTACCAATATATATATGTATTGCAAAGAGGGCCAAACACTTGCAAAAATGTCAAGTTTTACACAACATTTGCATGAGTATTTTCATCTCTTTTTTTCCACCCAAACAACAAAGCAGTCATTGTTTTCACACAATCTCTTTAATTTGTCAAAAACCCCACATAACTCCATCTATATATCAAGGAAACTGAAGAGCAAGCTTAACAGCAACTTTTCATTTATATGGGGAAAAAACCCCCACAAACTAGGTGTACCCATTTTAGTTATGATCTTATGCAGACCTGAAGAAAAATGACCACCAAGAAGAGGTTCACTAAATTTATTTAAAAATCCTAAAATGTTTCTTACAAAAAAGCATTACATTCTGCACACTGCTCGCAACAAATGCCAGGGACATGTGGCCTATCATATTCTTCCCCTTCAAAGTAAGATACAGTGTACATAAAGCAGGGTGTTCACAACAATTACAGAAAAACAGAACAATTTACCACCAACAATGAACAAAAATAGAATTCACTCTCTCTGCCACTTCAAAATTTCAATGTTAGTCTCGTGCGCCCTTTCCCCCCCCATTTATTTGTAAGGAACTAGAACATTACATCTGGTGTACAGCAAAGATTCCACTACACCTCAAATGCAGAACACCTATGAAGCAGAGGAATGTTGGCTTTTTTAAAACAGAAGCAGATAAAAAAAAAAAAAAAGGGGTGCAGGACTCCTTCAGTTCTTCACTAGTCTTAGAAAAACTTTCCAGAATACTGCTTCACACTATAAAAAAGAAAAAATAATCTTGCATTAGAATCCTTCAACATCTGCATACTGCTTCACACTATAAAAGAAAAAGAAAAAAGCATGTATTAGAATGATGGACCATACATCTTGCATCAACATTCATAAAGCATATTAAATTACAAATTCCTAACACATTTAAAAGTACATGATTTTAAAATGCCAATGGCTAACAATTATATTAGTGTATCTCAGGCACAGTCAAGTATTAGTAATCTAAAGCCAAACACTCCAGTTAAGACATTATAATCTGCTAGAGAAGCCAGAATGGTAATACAGCAAATGCTATCTATAGCTGTTAATATTTGGCAGAAAAGGCAAAGTAATGTCAGCAAGGTGTGAAATGCTGCATAACAGCCCCAAATCGTTTTCAACTTGTCCTGTAGAGGCATGGTCTGTGCCATATGGCAGACTGTGATTTGTTGTCAATTTAGTTATCTAAAAACAACAAAATCACTAGTCTTCCACACAGAACTAGGCCAACATCCACTGAAATCTTCTATATTTTCTACAGGCTCTATGTAATTTATTACAAGTAGTTTTTTGCAGCAGTTTTCACCAGAGAAAGGAGAGGACTGCTTGGTTAAGATGTCTTCCAGCAAGATTAGTTTTGAGGGTGTCTTCATTTTAATTAGAATGGAGAACAAAGAGAATCAAGGCAGAACTACCACTAGAGAAGTTAGGTTCCAATAGTTACTAAAAACCTGCCTTCTTAAAAAACTGATTCACAGAGGAGAGCAGTTTTATAATATACACATTAATATGACAGTAAAGACAATAATAAACTTTAACTTGCCTGTTCTGCAGCAAATACTGTGCATTTTGTATCTGGTCCTGTGTGCCTGTAATAGTTATTATCCGATCTTCTGAGCCTTCTAGTGGTTCATCAATTTTGATCGAAGCTCCTGACTCATGACGTATTTGTTTGATTCTCTGGCCTCCCTTTCCAATAATAGAACCTGCCAACTAGGGAGGAAAGCAAAAGCATTCATTCCTTGATACAACAGTCTTTCCACAAAGCTAGAAAATTACAACAGCATTTGAGTAGTTTCCACAAATTCAGTTTTTTAAGTGTTGCAATGGGAGCTTATTTCTTTATAGCCTAAAGATATCCCCTGCAGCATTAACTGTATAAACACAGGGGAGATAAAACTGAGAGAACTAGCTCTCATCTGCAGAACACGAGTTACAAGGACCATCTATATTACTGAGTATTAACCACAAGTAAAATTGTTTAATGTGTCTCTTAAGACAGAAACGAAACAGTCAAACAATACACCGTTGGTGATTTAGAAACACTTGTTTTGTACTTATCAAGAACTTTCAAGTATTTCTGATTTACTTAAAACAGTCTGAGAAATGACTGTGACTTTTTTCAAGAGAATGCATTAGTTGAATGCAAATCAACTTTACTTACATCTTTGGGAATCGTTACTTGTGTTGTGATGATGGGTCCACCGAGATCTCCATACGAGCCACGCCCCCCTGCATAAGAATAATCTGATTTAAGTGTATGCATCAAGCCCTTTTGTAACTATCTGACGAACTACATGCAAAGGTTCTATATGAACACTTACCATAACCAGAGCCACCCTCAAACTGTAAGAGAGAGAAAAAAAATTAAAGAACAGCCATGCTTCTTCAACACATTTTTAATCTTAAGCATTATATTGTTAACTTTGAGCCCATTTAATCAAACATCATAACCCTCAACCTGATATAAATACAACAGCATTGTGCCATCAAGAGGCAAAGAGGGAAGACCAGAAACAAAAGCAGTGGGTGAGCGAGATCTCCTTAACCTCTACTCATTTGCATCAGAGGCCATCTTGTGCAGGATCACAAATTGGGTGAGATGATTCTTATAGATTCCATCAAACTCCAGATATTCTGTGATTCTTATCCTACCCTATCAAAACCTCTAAGAGTAACACATAAAATTACAAAGAATTCAGCCATGCTGGTTTACCAAGGCAGTCTCTCTATCTCAGGTTCTTGTAGACAGCTGTGGATGCTGATCTACTTGTGACCTCTGTACTAAACATCAGAATTACAAAATCAGAGTAGAGCCTTATTAATAGCATCAGTACAGCTCAAGAGAGACTCCAGTCTCCAGTTCTGGGGCAAGAAGTTTGCCCAGTAAATCGTTCTACTACATCAACATCTTTGATCCTCATTATGCTACAACCCTTTACATCTTTGAATAAACAATCATGATGTGAGTTACTTCTGTTACATTTAAACCACCATATACCAAATGCAAATCGCTGCAACAAGCATTCTTGACCCTTTTACTTTTAGGATTTGTAAACTTGCATTTGATATCAAGTTCCCATTTAACCTAATGTATTCTAAGTGTGCAAGACCCCATATTTATACTTTCCTAGAGAAGGAGAAAATAAATATACACGGTTCTCTCAGAATCAACTTCTGAACAGACTCTTGGGATCTGTGAGAGGAGGCTGCCTAAGGCTGAAACTGTCAGCCAAGCTGGTGACATCCCGGTGATAAAATTTAAGAAAAGAGTAAAAATTCCCAATGTGCACTGACTGCACGAGTGAGCAAGGATGAAAATAGCACTCCAGGCACTTGAATGGAGACTGCCCTGCAGCCCATGGAGAGAATCAGACTGGAGAAGATCACTACACTGTAGCTCACTGAGGGATGCTATGCTGAGAACAGGTAGGTATGCCCTGAAGGAAGATGCACAGACAACACCTGTGGGCTGTGAGGGGACCAAATCAGTCTGTTCTTGAAGAACTGTACCCCACGAAGGGGACCCACACTGGAACAGTTTTTAAGAACTGCAGTCCACTGGAAACAGATTAATTTGAGCAGTTCACAAACAGCTGTATCATCCCATGGAAGGGACTCTACACTGGAGCAGGGGAACAGTGCAGGGAGGAAGGAACAGTGACAAGTGTGGTGAACTGACTTGGAACCTGCCATTCCCTATCACCCCTGCACTATTCATGGCAGCGGAAGTAGAAGAGTAAGGAATGAAGAGTGGATATCAAGATTGTGAAGAAGAGGAAGATGGGCTAAGGTGTTTTTGTGTCTCTCACCATGCTACTCAAAGTGGCAGTAAACTTATCCCAAGCCAACTCTGTTTTGCCTATGATGTTAACTAGTAAGTGATCTGCCTGTCTTAATCGTGAGCCACAGACTTTTCCATCTTACTTTCTCCCATCACTCTACTAAGGAAGGGGCGTGTGAGCAGCTGGGTGGGGCCCTAGCATCCAGTCAAGTTCAACCACAATTACTGGCCCTCAGAAGTTAAAATGTAACAACTTCACCAAAAATAGCCCGAACCAACCTTTTTTTACCTCAAAGTGGAAGCTATTCAGATCAAACTGTTGACCTTATCCTCTGTCTCTAAGCAACCTGTATTGTCTAATCATGTTACTAAGCAATACATATTATAACACAACATAATAGAGCTCACAGTAGAGTCCAAAATAGAAAACAATGAAAGACTCTGCTTAAGGTTTAATTGAGAAGCTGATCACATAGCAAACTGCATACACAGACATATTGCTGTTGGTATTTGTCATAGGATTCCTTTTTGGACTGATTTCTTTTAAAGAAAAAAACCTTTCCTAGATCACATCTGCCTCTCTAGACTATGAAACAATAGAATCTGACAGCAGTTGCTGTGAATATAAACTAAGAACTGACTTTTCACATATTAATTTGGCAGCACATTTTGTCATCTTAAAGACACTGCCAACACCTGATGTGCTGCGTAATTTCTACAATGCAATGACTAGATCAGTGAACAAGAGAAGGGCTACAAGTATCATGTACCCGGACTTCTGTAAAGGCTTTGACATATTCCCCACATCCTTCTCTCCAAATTGCAGAGGGAAGGATTCCATGGGTAGACGGTTTATTGAATAGGGATAGCTGCATCCACATGGCAGTGTCCATGGCTCAGTTTCAATGGAGATGAAGAAGTATCCCTCAGGGGTTGGCCTTCACTGGGAACAGTGCTATTCAATGTCTTCATCAATGACACAAACAGATTAGGTGCACCTGCAGCAAGTTTGGAAGCTGAGTGGTGCTGCTGACAGACCTGAAGGACTGGATGCCATTCAGAGGAACCTGGACAAGCTCAAAAAGTGAGCCCATGGGTATCTCATTCAATTTAACAAGAGCAAGGTACTGCACCTGAGCTGCTGTAGCCCCCAGTATCAACACAGGCTAGGGGATGAACAGAGAGCAGCCCTGCCAAGAACTTGGGGGTGCTGGTGGGTGAGGCAGGACATGACCAAGCAATGAGCATTTGCAGTTCAGAGAAGCAACCGTGTTCCATGCTGCATCGAAAGGTCAAGGGAGGCAATTCTGCCCTGCTAGTCTACTCCTTTGAGACCCCTACACGAGTACTGCATCCAGCTCCGGAGCCCCCAACATTTGGGCATGGACCTACTGGATTACATCTGACGGAGAACCACAAAGACTATCACAGGGATGCAACTTGTCTCCTGTAAGAACGCCCGAGAGCTGGGATTGCTCAGCTTGGAGAACAAAGGCTCCAGGGTGACCTTATTGTGGCCTTCCAGCTCCAGAAGGCAGCCTACAAGAAGGCTGGAGAAGAGTTTTCACACAGACATGGAGAGCAAGGACAAGGGGCAAGAGCTTTAAATTGGAAGCGGGTTGGTTTAGTTCAGATATTAGAAAGAAATGTGAGGGTGGTGAGGCACTGGAACAGCTTGCACAGAAAAGCTGCGGATGCCCAGTTACTGGAAGTGTTCGAAGCCAGGCTCAACACAACCCTAAGCATCCCCATCTAGTTCAAGGTTCTCTACCCATGGCAGCTTGGAACTAGATGATCTTTACGTTTACTTCCAACCAAAACCATTTTATGATTATGTGATAATATCCCAAAACTGACCTGATCAAATGATATATTTTCAAGTAGACTGATAGGGAAATACAGTTTATTCACAGATAAAAGTGAAAAGTTACTTTACATATTTGCCATTTGAAATAGAGTCCCACAGCAATAAGAAAGTAACAAAAATAAATTGTAAGTGCATGCATCTACAGTGCATCAGTTATGAAGAAAGTTACAATTTATCAAAATGAAACCTGTGTGTAAGAGGCACAAGGGGTACAGAAAAGTTCCTCTATTTTTACCAGCCTGCTGCATAATTCCAAGTTTCTGCTTGCTTGCCTTCAGAGGACATACCATTAAGTCTGCCAATAAATTCAGAGTCAGAAGAATGGCTTTATAAATTTTAATAGGTGTTAAGTTGCCAGGGACTACACTCAAGATTTCTTGAAAAATTTGCTTTATCATTTAACCTACTCAATAAAACAGTTTTCAAAAAACAGGCTGAAAACACTCACCAACTCTGGCGGCTGCATGTCATCACAGGCATCCACATGACACTGCATCATCTTCCATATGCAACATAAGAGGAAGAAAGGAAGTCCAGGTCATACCAACTTTTAGAGAATGTCACAACCAAACAGAATGCACAGTGGTACAAAGAAACCTTTATACTATTAACAAAGACTTAAAATTACATAATTTAGACTATTTTCAAGACTCACTGGCTTTTAATTTTACTTTGGGGCAACTCTAAATGGGCAACTTACGTTCTTCTTTTCTTTCTATGGCATTCACAGATTTTTTCTCTAAGAAGCTCAGAAACTAACAGCATGGCAAAACTTAAACAAGCCTTCTTTTTCCTTTTAGAAAAACTTTTTACATTTTTATACGTAAAAATATTTTATCAATCTTTTTATTTATGCCATCTGTTAGAAAATGAAGGTTTAGTAAGAATGAAATAAGTAACTGCAAGTGATTATGCCAACTGCAGGTTAAGCAGGAAGAACACTGCTTGTTATGTTCTACTATCCAAATACCTCATCTAGCCAGTAAGCAGACTAACAATGTACCACTGCCTAATTGTATTAGAAACTTAATTATGCTTCTAAAACATATGATACACAGTATTTTTCCTTTCACAATTTTACAATTTCAGCAATTGATATTTGTGCAAAATGAGTTTCTGAAATAGGGTCTTAGCATACGCAACACTTATACTGCAGACTAATTTGTGCTAATCACTACTCAGAACTGGAACAGAAACCAGACGACAGATGGGCTGGATAAGGCAAAGAGCTGAACTTCTACACATAATAAAGAAACCCACATGCAGTTCTAACTGACATCAAATTCTTTTGTAGTAAGTGTTTCTGGTTTTTAAGAGTGATCTAGGAAAGCGAAATTTTGTTTCTTCCTTCTAGCATCTGCACAAATGAATAGCACAGTCATCATACATTCTTCCTTTACTAATTTTTTACATGCCCCTGAGAATAAGGGTGTTAAAAAAAATACAGAAAACTCATGATCTTTGAGATCACAATAGCCCTTTTGGTCCCCAGGATTTGATCTGGAGTAGTTACACACTGAAATATATACTTCTATATGCAGATAAACAAATCTGCACTTTGGAGAAAAAGCCTCAGAACGGACTTTAAGTCAAATGAGCATTTAAACAGCAGTACATATTTATCCTAGAACTTTAAGCCTGGCTAACAGACAAGTATCATCTTAAGTGATTAACTCTGTACAACCAAAAGGAATTTACCTATCTTTTAAAATCAAAATGTTTTTTTTTCCTCATTTCAGCACTTACAAAGCTGTCAATATTGTCATAACTCTGCAATTCAGGAAAAACCACAGTTCAGCATCCAATTTCAAAGGCTGTCAACTGTTCAATCTTTCTGCCTTTAACAAAAAAGAGAACTGGCAAAGAAATTTTTCTGTATGTTTCTGTACATTAAACTTTTCCAGTATTTTTGAGATGTTCATCAATTGTTGCCTTTTACTGTACCTATGTAGGATAGAATCCATGTGAAAAGAGCAATTCTACTCTCTAAGAGCAGTTTTTTCCATCATTAGATCACAAACCACAGTAATACTGGTTTAGTTTAAACTTTTAGTGATACAAGAGTTTCTATTTGAAACAAAGGGTAGCAGAGGAAGACTTTTATCTTTTGGCATGATACTTGAAACTGATGTCACACTCAGAGTGAAGATTTCCTTTCTGCTTACACAATTTAGGATACTAGGATCGTGATTAATTAAAACTAGAAATTAAATACTATCTTTGTTGGGAAGTAGTCCTCACTTTAACCAGGCTATAATATTTGGTCACAAAGGAGCCAAAGTCATGAGCAGCTTCACTACGAAAAACAAACTAAATTGCTTTTTATTCCATGAAAGAAACCAAACTAGCAGAAATTACTTCACTTGCATGTAGAAACTCATGTCAAAGTGAAGGTCAACCTGGCAGACTAAACCTAAGTCAAAATGGATTTTTTATTCTAGCTGGACTGGAATGAAAAAAAAACAAAAACAGAACACACTACTGCTCAAGAACCAAGCTAAGTAAGACTGTGCTCAACCAAATACCCAAAAAAGGACAGGCTGCTCAGTTTCTGTACTCTAGCACGGAAGAGTAGAAGAACACAAAACCTAAGCTCTGCTAACACAGATAAGGAATCTTAGAGATGTACTTCTCCATTCTTCCAGCTTTTACCATGTAGAGTAGCATGGGAAACAAGATTTTTTTTTTTTGTAATTGCAAATATTTGTAATGGCAAATATTTCCTTTTATTTTTTCTAATAAGCACATGACATTCTTGCAATCTGTAGTTCCAGGAACTCTTATTGCCAAGGAAGTCATATGAAGCCCACTTAGGCAGCGCATTTCATAGCTCTTTTTGATTTCTATCTTTTACACTAATTTAGAAGAAAAAAAAAGTGTCACCTGTCATCTTAAAGAAGATACCAAACAAAGCCAGAGGAGAAGAGAAGATTTGTTACTATAGAGATCCACCTCTGTTGTGGTTTAAGACCAGGTAGCAACTAAGAACTACACAGGTGCTTGCTCATACGCCCCCACCCAACCCTCAGTGGAACTGGGATGAGAATCAAAAGTAAAACTTACAGCTTGAGATAAGAACAGTTTAATAACTGAGAAAAAGTTAAAAAACGAAACAAAGAAAACCAACAAAAAATGAAGCAGGCACCACCAACACACTCCAAAACAATAAAAAAAAAAATCAAGGGTACATGATACAACTGCTCACCATTTTGCTGACCACTGCTAGGCCCCATCCTCAAACCCTTATGGACCAGCCCCCACAGGGGTAACTGCCCCAGTATAAACACTGGCCATGATGTCTGTGGTGTGGAGTATCTCTTTGGCCAGTGCAATTTGTACTGAATATGATCCCTCCCAGCTTCTTTGCTGTACCTACTCACTGTTAGGGCATGAGACACTAAGTGCTTGACTGACTTAGGATAAATACCACATAGGAAAAACAAAAACATTAGCATGTTATCAATATTATTCTCATAACTGAATTCAAAACACAGCACTGGACCAGCTCCTGAGAAGAAAGTTAACTATCTCAGCTGAATTCAAGAGAACCTCCTGGATTTTCTACTGAGGAAAGACTAATCTTGTCTCAGAACAGCAGATGGCTGCTGGGGCTTAGCAGCTCAGACCGCAACATAGAACACTATCTGTATCCTTTTCTGTAAGCTTCTACACACTACAGACTTCTTTTCTCCCCACAGAAAGAACTGATGTAGGATTCAACTAAGCATTAAGTTTGGAATTAAGAGTGGATTTTCTGCAGAGAAACTAAAAACCATAGAACTGATTCAAAGGAGCCACGACCTTCCATCAGCTAGAGCTCCTCTCAGATACTGTTCCATAATCTGTATTACTGTATCAATGCTCATGTTTTCCAACCTATAGTATTAAGAATGCAAGTGTAACTCATCAGAGAACACTGTTCAGACATGCTTTCTCTATCAGAAAAATCTACCAATTGCTATTTCTGTCATGCTGATTAAAAAATATCTGCAAGATGGCCTGGGCAAGAAAACCTACAGGGCTGAGCACAGTCAAATTCTCTGAATCTTTCTGGTCACAGAGAGAAAGAAAACAGAAGAGTACCATTTACACCACAAATATTCATCCATGGGAGGACCACTTGTATGAACAAAACATTTTGGTTTTACTATCAGAACCATGTATGTCCACCATGAATGTGCATGTGGTTCAGCAACAGGTCAGCAAGCTAACTGCTTAGAGATACAACAGAGCAAATTTTAAACTCATACCATGCCATCATAACGGTCTCCCGGTCTGCCCCTTCGGTCATAGGACATCAGATCTCTAAAACAAAAAAGGCAGCAGCATGTTAATTGTGTTAGGTGTATTATGAGCTAGCTTGTTTATTACAATCTGGATTTTCCCATTCATGGTTCACATATAACTTAGTATCAAACTACTTTACCCAAGTACTGAGTAACACAAGTTGCAGAACTACTGACTATAGTCCTGGCAACTTACCACAGCACAGCGGGTAATTAAATTTCAGTAAATTTCAAAATACTCTTGTCTAATACA
This sequence comes from Hirundo rustica, assembly GCF_015227805.2. NCBI lineage: Eukaryota > Metazoa > Chordata > Aves > Passeriformes > Hirundinidae > Hirundo > Hirundo rustica. The sequence goes on from NC_053488.1 coordinate 38,425,792, forward strand.
GGCTCAATTTTGAATAATCACTGAAAATATGAACATGACTCAGATATACATTATTTTTGTAGAAGGCGTTTATACAACAACTCACCCGCCACGAGGAGGTGGTGGAGGAGGAAGAGGAAGATTACGAGCTCTGCTGCCACCTCTACCACCACGACCTGGTGGAGGTGGTGGAGGTCCTCTGCGAGGGCTCATATCATCATAATCTCTTCTTGAGGGAGGCATAGGTCGTCCACCACGGGGCATTCGATCAAAACCTCCTCTTCCACGCATCGGAAAGCCCACTGGTCGTCCCCTTCTATCATCAAACATCATTGTGAAGCCACCATAGTCATATGTTTCATCATAGAAATTGGGATCATAAGGCTGGGCCCGTCCTTTAATTGGAGACTAATACAAACAAACAAAACAATTCCCCAAATCAGACAGTTCTATTACAACTGGCATTAATTTAATTAAAACATTAATTTAATTTAATTAAAATTAATTTAATTAAAACATTTATGCATTTGGAACGTATGCTTGATTTCACAATACTGCCAAGAAAGGAGATGTTGATGTGCGTCCTGTGAACTTATGTATGATAGCAAAACTTAGATATGGCAGAGGCATTTTTTCCTTCCTCTTCAAATTTCCCATTCTGATGACACGTAGAGCATAAATGGCCCACTAGTACCAAAACTACTTTCTTCTCTCACACGGTGTACCCCCCAATTCTAAACAACAGAAACAGTTTCCAAGTTCGTAATTGGCCATCACTTTGATCCTGGGAAAGTAGGAGGTATTGAATTTAAACCAGAAACTGAAAGACACCATTTTTCATCCAACTAATGTCTAAAACATTCACGAATGCCAATGAAAGAATAAAATAAATTTAATAAACATTACCTCAGAGATAAGATCCAAGATAATCTTGATGCACTCAACAACTCTATCAGGTTTTCCACCAATAAGCACCACTCTGTCAGTTGAATGAGGACAACACTCTTGAAAGAGCTTAATGGTGGTCTGAGTGTTCTTTAGAAGAAAAAAAATTCCAACATTATCAAATATATTTTAAACAAGTTTATAAAACATTACCACTTAAATCTACATGCTTGCTTCTGAGTTATCACACAAAATTAGAAGATTACATATTTTGAACATCTTGCTGCCCTAATTTTTGTAGGAAGACAGGAGAAAATTGAATTGTTCTTTCATTTCAATTATGATTCATCTATGACACATCATTTGATTAAGTACTACAAAAAGGACCACATAACCACTGTGATCTTAGAGACTATATTAACTTTCAAATTAAACATGCTCTGGATGCTTAGAAAGCAATGTTGCTAGGGTTATGCTAGGATTATCTTGCCTTTCTTAATCCATACAAACAAGTATTGGCTTATACCAGAACTACCCGAAACTGCCTTTTGACACAACACAAAAAACCTCAACCACATGTTTTCAGTTCACAGAGACCGTTAAGTTTTTAAAATCTTACTCTTTCACTTAAAAAAAAAAAATAGCCTTCCAGGAGTTAGAATTAAAAAATACAAAACCAAATCTAAGTCCTTTCACAGTACATCTACTGTGGACATGCTTTCATTCCAGAGCGTTTTGTGTGTCCAACCACACAAAAAATTCTACACTATGCAACAGTCTGTTCTAAAAGGAGAAATGAATACAATTAAAAAAAAAAAAAAAAAAAAAAAAAAAAAAAAAAAAAAAAAAAAGGTAAAAATACTTCCTTTAAAAACAGTATTCTACCACAAATCATGTTTAACCAAGTCCTGGCTCTGGCCACCAACATCACTTCTGAGGGCCTGCAAGAAAGTTTCAACTCCCAGCTCCATCTCACAACCTCAAAAGCATGTACGCAACATGTTCAGAAGGAATTACTGTACAGCAAATACTTATACATGCCCCTTATGAATGGCAAACATTGCTTATTGAGCAAAATCAAATCTCGTAAGAACAGAAATTAAGTACCTCTCTGAGTTCTTTAATTTTAGCACCCTTGACACCAATAATGCCTCCTGCCAAACTCTGGTGAATAAGAAGTCGAAGTTCGCAGTCGAAGTCACTGCCTTTGTAGTGCTGATACTGTAAATAAGATGCATATAGGGAGAAGCAATAAAGATTAATCACAAAAGTTCAAAATATTTGGTGTTCTAAGCTTTTTCTTCAAACATAATGGGGCGATTTAATTTATTGCTGAATTGTAGTCCTGTATTTCTTTTGATACAACTGCAACAATTCAAACACAACACCTGAAGTATCAGTTTTCCCTGTTTTCATTACTTATTAAATTACACTGCACTGCTTGCTATAAAGATTTAAGAAGGTATCAAACAGTGCAACACTTATTATTTGGAAAACACGAAAGCTGTTCAAAATGCTAATTTAATAAACAATGACAGATTCTTCCCTCTACCCAAAAAAATGCCAATATGTAGTGTGACACCCATAATTCTTTAAAAGACTTTGGGTATTTTTCATTTTTCTAATTTCCTGTATTTAAAAAGTAGCAAATACTCTAGAACCATCTCATTCAAAAGCTAATCTTTTCATCCTAAACAGAAAAAAATTTAAAGATAAATACCTCTTCTAAAGTAGGGATAATCTTCTTCAAGATTTCTCCAATTGTCTCTATGTCTGCACTTATACTCAAGATGCTGTTGGAAGCCAGGATGACAAACAATATGGAGAAGGTAGAAAAGAAAAAGGAGTAGTAAATTTTTTTTATCATCACACACAAAATTTTAACAAGATTTACTACAAAGAAGAGTTTACAAATATTCCCCATTTAAAGTAAACCTGTTTGCTCAATTTACAACACATGCATCTTTGTTTATGCCCAGTATATATGCACAAGAAATTTAAGATTAGGTAGGTCTTGCAGAGAGAGAAAGACAGAATGGGCTTTTGGAAGGGCTCAAATTAAGTGGGCAAGAAACTGACGCAGAACTGAAAAGCAGAAGTGAATATTCACGTTCCCCGCCACCACTAATTAGGATACCCTCGCTATTACATTCGTAGAACCGGCACACCTTCTCATTATTAAAAGTGAGGATATGCAAGTGGTGAACGTTGTATCTGGAATAAGGTTATGGAACTCAGATTACTAATGGGCTCTCCAAGAAAACAAATACAAATGCAAGACAAAAAAAGACAAAACAAATGAGAAGTGAAGGAAAGCGAACCGGAATTAGCATTTCATCAGAAATAATTATGAACAGGCAATGCTGAGGGGAGCAAGGTGGGCCACAAAGACAGAGCGAGAGACTATTTTGAACCAATTTGATTTACAATGCAGCAAATATGCAACACTTGAAGCTGTGCTCCTTCCATTGAAATAAAATTAGTGGATTGTTTGGGTGGGCAACTCACGTAAAAGTTCAGTGACAAAAAGACTTAATGGGGAAAATAAGACAGAAAACTTGAAAAAAAACAATACACCGTCTATAAGGGGATACTATTTAATTATATCAAAGGCAGGTAATAAAATACATTTCTCTCTTTCTATTCAGGCAGTGAGGCATAAACTGTTGGGACATACCGCTCGGGGCCACTGCTGTCTGGGACTGAAACACTGGCATTGTACTGCATTGGTCATTGGCGTTCGTGGATGTTGGCATTGGGCATGGGTATTCAATCAGAAGTTGTCAAGTATGGTACCCGTTTGGCAACGAGCACATTTTTGGGCATAGCCAACCAGGGTTTTCACATGGGCGTTCAGGGGCGGATGGGCCAACGTCATGGTGGGCAACGCAGGGGCAAGTCGATCCAGTACATGGGCAACGGAGATATATGGCCAAAAAAACAAGGAGAGGGAAAAGGGGGAAAAGCAATAAATTTTAATTTAATACAAACTATACTCATTACTCTCAATTAATGAAACAAGCTTAAGTTGTTCTGAAGACTAACACAGTAACTGATTGCTACACCGACTGTGGCCTAACAGTATGGACTTTAAAAATGAGTCACTTGATCTGACTAAACTACGTTTTACTTTTAACAAATGATGTTTCAGTAGCAGGCTGGCTCACGAGGGTAGACGCAGAACCTGTCAAGACTGATAGTAGTAGAACCTTGGGCAAATCGGGAAAGTTCATGTTCCAGACAAATCTAAATTATCTGGACTTAGGTGACATACTGATTTACTCAAAAAACAAATTTTTTTAAAAAACCAACCAAACAAAAAAAACCAAACAAACAACAACAAAAAAAAAACCCCGATAAAAAAACCCTAAAAAAAGAGGAACAACTAGCTGCCAAAGTTAGTGAGCATACGTATGATTCCTGACCATTTCAACTAAAATCTCAACTCTAGTTGCGGTAGTTTATGAACTTAGTTGGAACTGATTTGTAATGGTATATTGCAAAATCTTGTGCTGAACAGAGTCTTGATTGGAAAAACCATTGAAATTGTAGCTGATGTTAAGTACAGGAGTGTAAACAAATGGAATTAAAGAAGCGTTGCCAAGTTTTATAAATACACAACATTAATGCTGAGCATGTGTCTAATCACCAGAGTCAACCCCCTGTAAAATGTGAACAGGAATTAAGTCATGACCATTTGAAAATGCTTCCAAGTAACAGAATAGAATGTTCCTTAAGTGTTTCATACTCATATTTAAAGCAAGAAACCTTAATACTTTTGTGCTTCATGTGCAAGCTGCTAAGAAAGAGATGGATGATTTCATTTTGTTTTTTTAAAGGAAGTTAAAGAATTCCTCTCTCACTGGGTTAAGCCAGCCACCTGCAAGGGGTTCAGCAGTACTATAACTAATGCACACATATGGGGAATGGTACTATTATGGGGTTTAAGCTTTGTCAATATTTTTAATTAGGATGGTAACCCACTTCAAGTGCCTAATTTAGCAGAATCCTATTAAAAAGTGAAGAGATTTAATATAAACCTCTCCTCCCATGCATCAAGCTGGGTTTTAATTGAAATAGGAACTGAAGAACTGTTATCTACTCTGACAATCAATATAAATGGCTTGTAACTTGGATGTCTATAGAGTTGAATTGCTGCCATTTCTAGAAATGCACGCAATCAAGTTTTCGATGTAGTGCTCTGAAAGAAGCAGTTTTAAATTAGTTCAAACTCATATATACTCACGTCTGTACGAAGTGCTTTAATATTTTTGCCACCTTTTCCAATCACTGCTCCAGCATTCTGGAAAAACAGTTTTCAGAAGTTATTTTATGATAACACAGCACAAATTAAGTTTTTGAATTCAAGACTAAAAACAGTACACTAATTTTTGCTGGCCCAAGAGGTGGGGGCAAGCACTACTTTGGAAGGGACCAAACTGAAGCCAACTGGAAGTCTGTCCACGTAAAGCCCTTAGAATCACGAACACAGCCGAGAAAGATTACTCAGCTTTGCCATTAGTATTTCAATTCCAAAGAGAAGTTTCTAGGGAATTCTGCCCATATTGAACTTCTCATAGGCAAGATATATTAAAAATACCAAACAAAATTAATGTAATGTAGGTCAATTATTTCCTCAATTCTCTGATCAGCCTTTTTTTCCCCTTACGGAATAAGGGATTACAGTTCAAAAGTTCCCACTTCTGTTCTCCAAACACTTGATAATTTCAAGCAATAATACTGTTTTGCATATTTGTAAGGTAACTAATTTCTCAGAGCAACATAAACTGAAAAAGGCTGAAATAAATGTCAACAGCCACCAACTTCATTCAAAACACCAACAGGAATAAACTAACAAACAGAAAAAACCAGAAATTGCAAAACTAGATTTTTACCAGGTTCTTTCAAGAACTCTATGGAAAGTATTGCTTTTATTACACACACACATTATGCTAACAGCATAGTAAACATTTCATTACTCCACGTAACTTGGCTATTGGTCAGAAACACTACATGGAGTTACAACATTCTTTCACACCGACACAAAACACAGATACTTCAGAAAATATAAATCATCTGTAGCAACTGGAAACACTACAGGAAATTAATATACAGCAACTTTAACTATTTACAATTGACAACAAAATCACTGCAATCCCTGAAATACTACTTCCATACTTCTTCCTGTTGGTATAGTTGAAGAAGTTTAGTAGATCTACTTGTCAGAGTTACTAAAATTCTAAATTCTTGTCTCACGTATTTTATTTAAAATCATTAATTCATAAGCCTCTGAACACCTTTTTTTTTTTTTTTTTCAAAGACTCATGTAACAGTCATCCACCTCAAAATGGCTACCTTCCACTCAAATGTAAAAGTATCTTAGAAACTTTATTGCTCTACTTCTCAGCAAGTATATCTTTTTAATAAACCCTGTATTGATCCTTAGGAACTTACTCTTTTAAGAGAATCTCAAGGACAATTCCATTGCAATATACTTACCATTTCTACACACCAAAAATTACTCCAGTAAGTTATCTCATTTCAAAAAAAGCACATGATCTCTCCACACTTATATCCCAACACACACTTTACCACCTTCTTAAATAATGCTACACACAAAACCAGTAAAAAGAAAAAAGCGTACTTTGCTCTGAAGCAAGATGCGCAATTCAACCATCTCATCAGTGTTCCGCGATCTTTTGAAGGCCTGCTCTTCCTCCATATCTTCTGCAGGACGTTTGCCTGTAGAGAGGTCCATAGGGGGAAAACATAAACATTTATTTAACTTTCTAAGTCATAATAAAGGGGAACATATGCCAAATTTATGCTCTGTACTATTAATACATTCTTTCTTATTAGCACAAAACGAATTACAGACATCTAATCTGAGCATCTACAGGACAGAAACAAGACTGCATTTTAACAGCTTTCTTACCGATTATTAAATGAAAATGCTTTTAAAAATCTGTGAACTATGGCTTAAACAAGAATGTTGCACACAGGCAGTAAGAAATTCATGACACTTTGTCTAAAGAAGTGTACCATCATCCACTTAGTATTCACTTATAATTTACAATTGGGGAAAACCTTTTAGGCATAAAGCTCAAACGTAGTTTTGAAATACACTGAAATAGTGGTGAAGTAGTAGTAAAGTAGCACTTCAGATGCTGTTTAGGAAAAACTGGCACACAACAAGAGAAATGTCCAAACTTCCCTGGTAATTATTCCCAAGAAATTTTCCATTAAGCTCTTTAGCAGTATTTCACATATTTTATTCCTGCATGTAACAATTGCAAAGAACAAAATACAATTAACAGATATGCCCTAGAGCATTCATATACATAGTCCCATTCTCCATTCAGCTACAGAGTATTTCTCAGTACTTGGTCATAACTTTCAGTTCTCACATCTAAAACACACAAAACAAAAAAATTATGTGTCTATGCTTTCAAGTATGTGACATGACACATTAATTAAAACCAAAGATATTAATGCAGAACATAAAATTATTGCTGATGCAAACATATGGTAAAGTTAAATCACTATAAAATTCTTTGAAATACTAAAATTTATAAGATGGTCTTTCTAAAAAGGAATAGTCCTTTAAAAAATTTACCATTTGTCTCTGTGTTGGTGAAGGTCTCCTCCTGTTGTTCAGTCTCCATTGTCTTTTTTTCTTAGGTGGACAAGCAAAACCTGTTGAAAAATAAAGACGATACATTTTTTTGTCAAAAGACAAACTGCACCTCATGCTAAAGTGAAAAAGATAACAAAAATAAATGCCTGCTGCTAGAACTTACCGCTATTATATATCCTTGCTGACAAAAACTCAAGTATTCTGGGCGGGATCAAAATCCAACAGCCTATTGCTTCAAGAGCCTATGAAAACAGCATATATCAGTTGTGAGTCTCCCCACGTTTTAAAGCCTGTCACTACAGCCAGAAACCAAAAATTTGACCTAAACTATCATTCCAAATTTTTTGTTAATAAAAGAAAAAGTATAGCCCAGCCAAACACACCACTAAGAGAAGATAAAGGCCAAATCTGTCGACTTACATAAACTCTAAATGTCTGAATTACAGTTTTTGGGCACACACTAATTTAAAGCAACCACAAAATCTCAACATTGTATATGTGCTTTGGTTTCACTTTCTAAAGGGCAATAGCCCAGAATCTGGAACTGCTATTTAGGTCAACACTATTAACATTTAATAAATAGTCCTGTTAGGGCAATTGTCAGCACTTGTTCTACAAATTCTCTACCAATGTACTAGCACACACTTGAGAATGCACTCCTCTCAATTATAACTGATTAATAAACTTCCAACTACACCAAAATAACCTCTTTTTAAAAATACCACCCTCTGTAGTTACATATAATCCACTGCATGCACACACTCCCAAAACCTCCAGAAGCAGCATACTTCAGTGCAGATTTCTGAAATAAACTGTGACCTGCTTTAGCTGCTAAGTCCCATTAGCGAGAAGCGTAGATAAAAGAAACAATTTTCCAACTTACTATCATTAAAAATGTGATTTTTACAAGCACTGCCAAACAATCACGTATTTCCCCTTGCATTGCTTTAACTTCCACTGCCTCAATAAAAAGCAGGCACTCATTCTTGTATCCATAATCGGGGAAGAAGGAATGTGGGTGGGGAAGAAGCTGATTCTAACTTATTAAAAGTACTCTCAGACAATTATGTAATTGCTGCCCCGCTTGTGGGGGCTAAGAGCAGACTCTGCCTTCCCAACACATGCCGCTATTTCCAGCCACTTCAAATGGGCTAACGGGCATACACAAGTTTAATAATAGCGGAATCTCAGGCAGACATTGCCAAAATTGCGCTGTTACGCGGACGGCCAAGTAAGGAAGACACCACCAAAGTGTAACAGCCCTTTCTGACACCGGTTAATCTATTTCCAACTACCCTAAGAATTTTAAGGCAGCGGGGAGCGAACTATATTCAGTTACAGCTACAACTCACGGCTAATCAAACCTCCCCACATGTCATGTGTTCTCAGTAACCTCGCTCAGCTAGGTAAATAGAGGACATTCGTATTACTAATAAAGTCAGGTTCCTTACGAACACCAAAGCGCTAAGGCGGACATGAGCGGGGACCAGCGAACACAGACCTAAGAGTTTAGGAACGCCAGAGCGCCTCTAAGGAGCAGCGGCGCCTCTCGGCTGCCTCTCTCTTCCCCCTCTGTCTCCAGCCGCCCGCCGAGCGCGGCGGAGACAGGGGCGAGAGCCGCTGCGCCGCGGCACCCCCGCGGAGCAAAAGAAATGGCGCCCTCTGAAATGGCGCCTGCCCGCCCGCTGCGAGGCGGAGCCGGGAGCGGAAAGGCCGCCGTCACCACCACGCGGCCGCGGGGAGCGTTACCCGGCTCTGCCCGGGCGCACACAAAGGAGGTGCCCGGCGGCTCGAAGCCCGGCGCAACGGGCGGAGCAGGTCAGCCGTAGAGCCACGGGCACTCCGCCCGCCTCCGTAAGCGACGCGGCCGCGATGCAGAGTCCGCCCCCCGATCGGCTTTTGCGGCTGCTTCCGCGCAGGCCGCGGCCCGGAGCGCCCTCTCTGCGCCCGCCATAATCCTCAACAGAAGCTCGCCCTGGGCAGTTACCACAGGCAGGCGCGGGAAGGCGGTGGCCGACGCACCCTCGCCCCTGGAGCGCACCCGCTGGCGCTGCGGAAGCCGCGCTGTCCCCGCGGGACAACGGGGACAGCGGCCATCTAAGGGCCCTAAGCAATAGCCGAGGCAGCAACATGCCAATGTCCTCCCCGCTGGCGTTCCCCGTTCTACCGCCAACCCCTCGGGACCTGCAGGGAAGCCCTGAGGCTCACAGCAGCCCTGGGCGAGTTGAGGCCCCACGACAGGAGACACAGGCCCTCTCGCACCGCTGTGTCACGCAGCGTCGCCGAGCGGGGTACAGCGGCGGCTCTACCGGCCCAGGCGAGGCCTGGACCGGCTAGTGCCCTTCCCCCGCCCCCCTCCCCGCCTCGCCGTCCCCGGCCACACGGCGCCGCGGGCTGCGCGTACCTGCGCCTGCCGCCGGCCCCACCGCGTACAGGAGAGAAAGGAGAGCAACCCCAGCCTCCTATGCGCACATCCACCAGCGCCACCCGCGATTGGCCCCGCCACCGCCCCCCGCACGGCGCCAACGCCGCCTCGTTGGGTGAGGCCGCTGTCCGTCAGCATAGGAGGCGGCGACGCGACCCGCACCGCCCTCCGTGAGGGATGGGACGAGACGGGTCCGGGAAAAGGGCGGCGCCTTTAGGCCCATGCCGCGGCCGGTCCGCCAGCTTTCCCTACCTGGGCTGCGGGAGCCGTGCTGGGAGCGGCGCGGGCAGTGAGGGGGCGGCCCAAAAAAGCGTGAGCGGCTCCGGCCGGGAGGAGAGAAAATGGCGGCTGCTAAAACCCCGCCTTGTGCGTGCAGCCCGGCGCTGGCCGTGGCGAAATTCTCGCGATGATTCGACGCATGCCTCCCATTGGCTGGTGGGTGTGCGCGCGACGGTTTTGGGTAGCGCGGGCTCGGGCCGTGTCCCATCCCTCAGGCCGGCGGGAGCCCGGGGCCGCCCCGCCGGGATCGCTTGCTCGCCCCGGTGAGTTGGAACTATCGGCTTCTCCGAAGGGCTGCGAGGCGCGGCCCGTCCCGTCCTCATTCAGTTCTTCTTCCTCCTCCTGCCTCTGACCCTCCCTCGTCCCTTTCACCTCCCGTGTTTGAAAGCTGGTACTTTACTTGGGTTAAATAACCATGCGGTATCTTCCTAGAGGTGCATCTTTGGGGAGAGCTTGGAGGCAGGGTGTTCTTTTGTTTTCTCTGAAGGCTGTAATGGCAAAAAAAAAAAAAAAACAAAAAAAAACAAAAACAAAAAAAAAAAACCAACAAACACAACACCACCCAAGGAACCCAGCAAAACCCACACCTGGTATCTTTTGAATATTCTTACTGTAGGTTTTGTTTTCGTTGTGTTCTGTAGTGAGACTGAACTCCTCGGTCTTCCTTGCTAAGGGATTGGGTATGATCTATGTACAGTTAGGCAACTTAATATATTTTCAATGTTTGTAAAGTGACATGGATGCGGGGGTAGAATGCACCATTAGCAGACGCTCTCTCAAGGCACAAGAGCCTTGCAGAGGGATCTGGATATGTTGGAGCACTGGCTAACTATCAGCGGCATGAAATTTAACAAGAACAAATACAGGTTCTGCCCCTGGGATGCAGTAAAGCTGGGCACAAGTGTAAGCTGGGAGAGCGGTGTGTGTAGAGCAGCCCTGGAGAAAGGGATCTGGGGGTGCTGGTCGGCAGCAGCTCAGGGTGAGTCAGCAGTGTGTGCCCGGGCAGCCAGGAGGGCAAACCCCATCCCAGGCTGCACCAGACACAGCAGCACCAGCTGTGGTTGGGATCATCCTGCTGGGTTCAGCCGCGGTGCTGCCTCGCCCTGAGTCCTGTGGGCAGCCCTGGGCCCCACAGGTTGAGAAGGGTGGGAAGGTCCTTGAATGGTCCAGAGGAGGACAGCAGAGCTGGTGGAAGGGCTGGAAGGCACATCCTGTGAGGATCGGCTGAGGGCTCTGGGTTTGTCTGGTTTGGAGAGGAGGAGGCTGAGGAGTGACTTCATTGTCCTGTACAACTTCATTAGGGGGGATCTGGAGAGGGTCTGTTACTGGCATCCAGCAACATGGAATGGGAGTGGTTCAAAGCTGTATCAGGAGAGATTCAGACTTAATAATAGGAATAATTTGTTTACCAAGTACAACAAGGCTGGTGAAAGACCTAGAGAGTAAGTGGTGTTCAGCGTGGTTGAGGAAGCAGGGCTGGAGAAAAGGAGGCTCAGGGGAGACATTCTTGCTATCCACATCTACTTGAAAGGAAATTGTTGCAAGGTGGGAGTCAGTCTCTGAGACTGACCTCAAGGTGTACCAAGGGAGGCTCAGGTTGCACATCAAGAATTTTTCACAGAAAGTGTGTTAAAGCAATGAACAGGCTGCCCCAGGAGATAATGGAGTCACCATCCCTGGAATAGTTCAAGAAGTGATAGGACATGGCTCTTGGTGCCATGATCTAGTTGACATGGTGGCATTCAGTCAAAATTTGGACTCCATGATCCTGGAAGTCTTTTCCAACCTGAATTTTTGCAATTCCAAGAGCATGATCAAACACTGAAGCAAGCTTCCTGTAGAGGTGGCTGATGCCCTAAACCTGTTAGTGTTTAAGATGTATCTTGTTAATGTCCTTGGTAACTGTGATTTTATTTTTTGTCAGCCCTGACTTGGTCAGGTGGTTGGACTGGATGATCATGCAATGTCTCTTCCAACTGAAATACTTCTGTTCTATGCTCTGTTTGTGCAGAGCTACTTCATAAAGTAACAAGAAGTTAGAGTTTGTTACCTCTGTTGCCCTTGAAATGATGGGTGCCCGTAGTCCAATAGCCGCCAAGTCCTAGATAACTGTGTCTCTAGATAACAATGTTTCAAGCCAGCTTTCTGTTGTAGGGTACAAAGCTTTCAGTCAGACTTAAATTTACCCCTCTGATAGAAGTGTTGAGAGGCCACAGCTTTGTCCTATAGATCCTCTTATTTCTGTTCATAACAGTGCTGGTAAAGTGTGAGAGCAACATCTCAGGTCAATTTCTAAAGTAAACTGTGTGTTAACGGAAAGAAAACCACCACCAAAAAATAAAACAAACAAACAAACAAAAAAAACCCCTATTGCTGTTTTGGTTTGATTTTTTTTGTTCATTCACTTTCAGCTTATAAAAAAAGGGTGTCAGTTATATGTTCCTAATTAAATCAAAAGAAAAAAAGCATGGTTGCTCGTGTAAATCTCCATACTTATATTTTGCACATGCCTTTTATGTTGATAATTGCACATACCTTTTATGTTGATTGAAATGTTAACGGTTGGAAATGCCTGTGAATTTTATTGTCTGTTGAAGCATTTTTAAATTGTTTTATATAATATGAGCATGAAACTTGTAATGATTTCATGTTTTGTCAGAAGATTAAATACGTCTTTTTGAACTCCATTTTAGGGAATTCAGTCTCTTTCCATAGAAGAAAATGTCTACATCTAGCATTGTAGCAAGAGTGGAAACCTGGCTATCATCCACATGGCATGTTAAAGTTCCTTTAACATGGCTGGAAGCATGTATTAATTGGATCCAGGAAGAAAATAGTGGTAGTAATTTAAGTCAAGCTCAGATTAACAAGCAGGTATTTGAGCAATGGCTTCTTACCGATCTAAGAGACTTGGAATATCCCATTCTGCCTAACTGCATCTTAGATACTCCCAAGGGAGAGTTATCAGGCTGCTACTCCATACAGATTGATTCACTGGTGGATATTAGCCAGCCAGCATATTCTCAGTTGCAGAAGCTAAGAGGGAAAAGCACTGTAAATGAGGAAGTTACAGCCAGTACTCAGGCATTTCAGAAGCCCTGGGAAGCAAAGCCTACTCGAATGCTGATGCTACAACTAACGGATGGCATACATCAAATTCAGGGCATGGAGTATCAACCAGTGCCTGTTCTCTGCAGTAATCTTCCTCCTGGAACAAAAATCACTGTACAGGGCAATATTGCATATCGTCTTGGAGTTCTTCTGCTTAAACCAGAAAATGTGAAACTGTTGGGGGGTGAAGTTGATGTTCTTCTTGAGGATTATTGTCAGGAAAGAGTCCTTGCTAGATTAATTGGAGAAACTGAAAACCCTAATTCTGTTGGACAATCTGAGCATGAGCAGATTTTTTCAAGGCCTGCAGATGAATTAGAACAAACTCTTGGCCCTTCAGATGAAGAGCTTTTAGCCAGCCTTGATGAAAACAGTGAATTTACTTTAAACAACAGAACATCTTTAGAAAGTGGATACTGTAGTAGAAGCAACAATTTTAATACAGCCTCAGGTTCACTGACAGCACACAATGGAAATGTTTTGCTACAAAAATCTGGAAGTCCTTTCCCTCACTCAGATGAGCAAGTTTCTCCTCCCATAGAATATGCTGATGGCTTTTTAAATGATTTTCCTTTAGAAGATGACTTTCTTCTGGAAGAAGAGATGCAAAGAGAAATGGAAGAAGTGCCACCAGTGGATATGAACAGAAACATAGGTTTAATTACTGGCAGACTTCCGCATACATCTAGAAGCTCCTGCAATTCATCATTAAATGGCACCGGTGAAGAAGACAATGTGAATGAAAGAGATAACTTGAGGGAAGTTTCCAACAAGGAAAATAACATGAGAAGAACAATATTTCATGACGGTGGAAATAGCACGAGTAACTTTTTGCACCACAAGGGCTTACGTCAGACCTACAGTTCATCAGATTTTCCTTTGGCAAATACTCCTGAGGAAGCGCAGAATTATACAGACCTAGATGAGAGCAGATGTGAACAGCAACACACTTCTGACAGGAGGGTATTAAATGATGATCCTCTATTTTCATTAAAAATGGATCCAGAAGGAGATCAGCAGAAACGGGATTCACAGATCTTTCCTTGCAAGGCAGTAGAGACACATTTAGATTTAGATTCTCCACCTTTCACATATATATCCCTTCTCCTTGCAAAAAAACCAGAAACTGTTACATTTCTGAAAGTTAAATGTTTTATTGTCACTCTCACTGGAAACCTCACAAAAACCAATGGGTCCTGGGGTATAAAGGCTAAAATTTCTGATGGCTCTGCTTATCTTGAAGTAGATTTTGCTGATGATATTCTAACAAGTTTGATTGGCTTTTCAGTACCTGAAATGAATAAGCTGAAAAAGGATCCAGCTTTACGTCTAAAACTTAAGGATGGTTTAGAGAAATGTCAAAAACTGCTGATAGATCTCTGTTGTTTGATGACTATTGAGTTTAATCCATTTCAGTCTAAAGCTACTGTATTAATTCTCCAGGATGCTGATGCTAGGCATCTAGAACAATTGAAGAAACGTTTGAATAAATAACGTGCAGACTTGCAGATTATACATTAGGAAATGTTTAAGTCAGATTTCCCTTGAAGAGCTCTTGAAAGTTAAAGTTAAGTGGTGTGTCTCTTATCAGGAATTATAATGTAAAAGTGAGACAAGGAGATTACTTGTAAGAGCAAAACTGGGCAGATTGTTTCTTATGGTGACTATATTGGAATAAGATATCAAATATTTGTGTCTTGAGTTTTTCATTTTGGAAAAGCCTGTGTGTTGTGGACTGGTAATCCTGAGTAGCTCAGTTTGTCAGGATATGTATAAAAATGAACAAACCATCTTGTTAATTTACTTTTTCAGGTACTTACCTGATTTTTAAAAGAAAGGTACGTGAGATTCTCAGGTTTTTTTCCTGGAGAAAATCAGTTGAATAAATTTAAATAACAAATTATTGTTTAAATTATTGTTTAAATGCAGTCCCTTCTGACTATGCCAATCTGAAGACTCAAATCTATATTCACTGTGCAAGAACCTAAAGTACAGAAAAATGAAAGATTGTCTTCTAAATATTCAGGTGTGAGGAAAAAAAATCCCATCCTATACAAAAAGGAGATTTGAAAAACCTCAATATTTTTGCAAATAATTTAAAAGAAAGCCAAGTGTTTTAAAGTGTTTATTAGCAGAAAATTTTTATAACATGATGATTCTATTTCTTTGTCACATTAATGTTAATCATTGCTAGTAGTTTTGAAACTGGAGATAAACTCTTATGGTTACTTGACTACCTTTTTACAGGATAGTCATATACTTATGCTGCATCCATGTTGTATAGTATATTTAATGTTGGTCTTAATTTTGATTTTTTTTTTTTCAATTTCTGCTTCTAAAATAATAAAGTTTTCACTTAAATTTTGGTGGATGCTGTTTAGTCACTTTAAAAGAAAAAAATATATTTTGGTGAGTGTATAGAGTATGAGAAATCATTTGATTAAGTTTTTTATTCTTATTTTATCTTCTTCCCATCCTTTCCCCTTCACTTGTTTTTTGGTTTTGGTTTGGTTTTGGTTTTTGCTTTGCTTTGGATTTGTTTGTTTGTTCCTTTGGTTGATTGGTTTGAGTCGGTTTGTTTCCCTGTGAATTTAGAAAAATTAATATTCTGTCAGGAGTAGGGGAACCAATGACAGGAGCAGGCTGCCTATTGTTGGTAGTGTTTGCAAAAAATGTAAAATTGGTGGCTAGGAAAGGGATTTTTTTTTAACCTGCCAGTATCTGTCTTCAAAGCCCTTTCTTTCTCTGAACAATGTCTGTTAGGCCATTGAGATTTGCTGTGATAGATTGTCAGTATAAATACTCAATATATATACTCAATCCCAAATTGAGAACCATGCTCGAAGACTCCAAGAAAAACTAGAGGTAATTTCCCAAGTGAAATAAAAATAGAGGAAGGTGGAGCATGGGACATCTTGAGGGTTTTTATGCTTGAGGTATGAGGGGTTTTAGGCTTTATTTTGTACAGTTTATAAACACAAACATCCCTGTGTCCGTTTCTTTGCTTGCCCCTCCCATCTGTGAAGAGAATCCAAGGAAATTATAACCCCGTGAGTCACCTCTGGGTTTATTTTCTGAGGCTTTTTGGGAACAGTACATCATTTTTTTTGTAACAGCAAAACAGCAAAAGCTTTTGCCTGTCTGGAACCTATGTTACTGGCTCTTGAGTTGCAGTTTCAGAAAAAATTGCTTGTTAGTAGGAAACGGACCATGCCTCATTTAATGTAATCCTGTTAGAAGTTAGTAGAGCTGACTTTAAACCTTCAGTGCCATTTTATGGAAATATTTCTCCTATAATGAGTTAGAAAACTTCCTTTGAAGTTTTTGCTTTAGCATGTAAAAGGATAGGAGTGTTTCAACTTTAAACGGCACAGATAATCCACAGATTTTATTTTGCTTGTGCAGAGCAGGAGTAATGTTATTCAAAATGCAAAAGTAAGTGTTGTGTTTGGTTTAGATGATGAAGTCACACCTGCCCTTCCTTTTTTGCATTTGCATTAATATTTAGCCATCTCTGCTACAATAATTGCATGTGTCTCTAGTTCTCTTTCTCTCCTGCCTTCCCACCTCCTAGGCAATGTTACTTGTTTGACATCTTTTTCTGCCCCACCTCATTGTCCTTGTCTTCATTTTCAACACGTGCTCTTTGGAAATCCATTCACATGCCTGTGGTCCTGTGCAAGCAAGAAGATCTCAAAAAAGCTGTTTACAGCATGACTGCTCTGCAGATATTTCAGTGCAATTTTCTGGTATATAAGGTTTCCAGATTGGTGTTCCAGCTTCTAGAATTAATGAGAAATATTACATTGTTTTTCCAGCAAGAAAAGGAATGAAAATAGTGATATTGAGAAAGCATGCTTACTTAAGAGCTAGTATCAAACAGAAAATGGTTTATGTGGCTATGTGTACCAGTCACTGGTTCTTGCCATACCCACTTTGTTTGCTCTTAGAATCAGCTTTTAACATCCTTAATGTTTTGGTGCTCTGTGTATGCATGATGTGCATATATTGCCTCACTGTACCTGACAGTGGTGTGTGTCAGAGCCCTTCAGATAACCGCTGTTCTTACAGCCTGAATTCAGAACACAGGTTGCAACCCCAGCAGAAGTGTGGCCACATTTCTGGAGGGTGCAACAGCACTCCTGTAGCAGCTGCTGATGGCACTTGTCATGGCAGTTGCTCTCACACCTTACATGTAGCTTGGCAGCAGCTTTTGCACTTTCTGTCCTCTCTTGTCTACAGTATATCACAAACTAACTTCTTGTTATCTTTATTTCAGGTGCTAAGTAGACTTCTTGTGGTGTATCTGACTGCAGTTGCAGAATCCATGTTCTTCAAGAATGTTTTCCTTTTAATGGGGAAAATAAGCTGCCTTTTTTTGTTATTGGTTACAGTGAAAACTTCCAATTAATTTGGTGTCAATATATGAAATCTACAATATTGTCACACAGGGACATGGATGTTACTCTGCTAAGAATAAAAGCCAGTTCTTGCCTTATGGTTATTCAAGAAAATGAAGCCAATGAATGTGCTATGGCAGTGCCAGGTACTTGTCTCAGAATATCCTTAAAAGATCTGTCGCTAAGGCAAGCTAGCAGAGAGCAGAAAGCTCTCAGAAACTTTGCTGTGCCCTAGTTCTTTTCAAGGTACTCACTCCAACTGCAGGACAAGACCATGGCTAGTCCAGGAAATATGGCAGGTTTCCAAATAGACTAGGCAGGCAAAAGCAGCTTGAGGAGTAGTCTAATCCTACTGGATATTAGTTTGACCACAAATATGCGTGTCATAACCCAGCAACCTCTTTCTCATTGAGTGTTCTCAGGAAGCTACAGCTTGTTGAGATAATGAAATTTCAAAGTATGGGTGAAGAATGTTAAGGGATTTCCTAAAAGGTATTCTGAACTGTCAGTAATTCGAGTTTACAGTAAAAGAATTATATATTTCAGGTCATATCAAGAGCAGAAATTTTCATGGTAATGGAACATGATTAGATGGAACAATAAACATAACATTTGGTTCTAAATGTAAAGACCTATTTCTTGATGTCTTTCTGTAATAATGTCAAACATTTCCGTTTTGAATAAAAAGGTGATAACTTTAAGCTTTTTGTTATAGGGAGGAAAGAATGATTTATAGTACAGTGTTTCTGAATTGTCTGGTGGCAGGGAAAATGAAATGTATTTATCTGAGAAGAAAAGGCAGAAAGGACTTTAAAATGTAAGTAACACCTCTCATTTCAGATCCAATTCTCTGGTGTTATGATCCTAGAAGGAACAGAATACCGATAATAATAACAGCAAATGAGAGGATAAAGGTAAACTGGCATTGCAACTCTGAATTCAACAATTTTTACAAATTAGCTGCTCATCTAAATGTGTATGGATGACAGACTTTTGTATCAGTCTGTTACTTTTACTCTTTTCCTTAAGGACTTCTTTCCTTATTGTACTGGGTGTTCTAACAGGGTGAAATTGTAGTGTGTGGCTGTTAGAATTTGTCCAGCTTCTGATTCTTTTCTTAAGGCTAAAAAAAATGGTTTTCTCATGCTTTCCAGCAAATGGCATGTGCTCCATCTCCCTGACCACCTTGGCAATGTCTGCTGCCACGTGCTTCCCTGTCAGCGGCTGTCTTGTGTTACGGAATGCTAAATAGGACACAACACTCCTCATGCAGTCTCACAAGTGCTGAAAGCAAGAAGGCAACTTGCTCTCTGGGACCTGCTTGCTGGCTCTGATGGTCAGTCAGCACAAGAACCCATGGCTGACTTCTGTTAAGTTACGCACAAGTGCACATGGGTCTTACTCTGAAGTTTCTTAACCAGCTAGTTCCCAACCCATACTGTTGCAAGGAGTTATTTCTGCAAGGATGAAGGAATTTGCATTTGTCTTTGTCAAACTTATATTTCTACAAGTCCATGTGTCCAACCTGTGCCGTACTGGTTCTCTATCTGTAATTGCTTTTCTTTCATTTCTTGTGCCTCCCTGCCATATGTTTAAGCTTCTCTACCATTTGCCCCTTCTCTACACAATCAGACACCACTTTCTTGAGGGAGATAGGTTGGGCAGACATGACTTGACATTTTAGTCCTACGCTGACTGTTTCAAACTACCGTCACCTTCATGTGCCTAGGTATGGATTCAGAGGATTTTCTCTGACTTCTGGGACTGAGGTCAGACTGTCAAGTCAGTAATTCCCTGTATCCTCCTCCTAGAAGATGGCTGTGGCCCTTGCCTTTTATCACTAATCAAGTACTGCTGTAACCTTTCCAGTGCCATCGAGAATGTCCTTGGGACATGACCCAGCACCCTGTCTGGTCCCATGTGGAGTTGTATATTTGCAGGGTAAAGTGGTCTTGTTGCTACGAGGGGATGCCGTTACATAAGATCTCAGTAAGAATGACACTCTGACTCTAAAATGCCATTTAAAACACTAGTTATTAGATCAAATGCTTTCAGATACAACTGTCAGGTGCCTGCTGGCTTCTCCAACACTCTGTGCTGCCTGAGCTTGTCCCACCACCAAGAGATTTGCACAGCTCAATACAGCCCGAAGACCACATTGGCTGTGCACAGCACAGACTTGTGCCTGCCCAGGTTAGCCATGACATGATGGTCACTGAACCCTCAACATCTTCTGGTCAGCATCACTGTCCCATTACTTACAGTAGGCTGTGCTTCCTTTCTACAGATATTGTTAGTTGGCTTGGGAAAGTTAGTAGGCTTCTTGTCATCTTCTTGTGGATCACTGGCTTCTTCAGGTATCTGTGTTGCCTGTGTAAGCTGTATGCTATTTAGGCTATATCACAGTGTAGTGGTTTCACATTCGCCAAATTCTGGTTGCCAGATTTAGTGTTTATTCTTTTTCTGTGGGAAAGAGATTAGAAGAAAAGCAAAGCAGGCTCAAGCTTAAAAATTAACAAATAATTTTATTAACACACACTAAAAAAATGGAAAAAGAAAGTTGGGGGAAAAAAACTAAACCAAAACAGAATGAAACTCTAAAAACACTCTTCCCTCCCCTTACAAACTGTTAACTTTTCTACAAAACAACATAAAGAGACAAAACCTGTGATTTTTAGTAATTTTCATCATTTAGAAATAGTCTTTCACCAATCTTTAGGAGAGGAGTCTCTCTTAGAGTCATGGATCCCACTGACAACCGAGAAACAGTTCTCTTGTGGGTTTTAACTGTCACAAAAACAGCAGCCTGGGGAAACCTGCCTTTGTGACCCTTCCCATCAGCAGTTTTGCAAGCTGCTTATGGGTCATGGGTCTTAGACTTTTGCATACTGGGGTGTCAGCTTTTAAAGATGAATAACTCCAAAGGCAAAGGATGCTTCATCTCAAGGAACAGAGATATCTCACTTCTTCACTGGCTCAGAGGGCTTCTCATCTCTATGTTTAAGCTATGTTTAAGCATCTTACAGGATTAATATTATTTAGTCCATGACAAACACCTTTGCTCAAATCTACACACAAATCTAAACAATCATCTCCCCAAATGCATTTCTTTCCCATGATTTAAAGGGATAATCTATATATGGTCTTGTTGCTGTGAGGGGATGCTGTTATAAGATCTAATGCTAATGCTAATCTTTGTTTCCATGGCTCAATAAGGATGGAATGACAAACTCCTCAACCCCCTGTCCCAATAGTCTTTCCACTCTTGCTCCACTGACTTCATGCTGTTTTTTCTCTATGTTCACTCTGTCCTTTCTTTTCTTTCTCAGGGAAGGGTTAGGCCGTGGAAGCTTCATGTTGCCAGGAAAGGGTTAAATCTGCCCAGAATCTTTTTCTCTCTCACTGCAGCTCATGTTGTTCAAGGCTGTACTGGTGAGGGGGGGAAGAACTCACACAGAAATATCAGAGATCAGAGGACCCGGGCAGTCCAGAATCAAAAAAACCCAGTCAGGCTCATAAATGCCTTTTTTGC
This sequence comes from Hirundo rustica, assembly GCF_015227805.2. Lineage (NCBI taxonomy): Eukaryota > Metazoa > Chordata > Aves > Passeriformes > Hirundinidae > Hirundo > Hirundo rustica. Next base: position 38,447,040 of record NC_053488.1, read on the forward strand.
CCACCCCTCAGTTTAAATCGGGGCGGGCCCTGGCCCAGCCAGGCCTGTAGCTGGTATCAGGGGCTCGGCCGGCAGAGCCTGCCTGTTCCCCCGTGCTGGCAGCAGCGGGGCCCGGAGGCACAGCCCGGCCAGGGCCGCTCCTCTGGCCCGGGTCAGCAGAGCCCAGCCGACCTCTGGCTGCCACACGATGTTACCTTTCTCTCTCTGGCCAAAGGAAAAGAGAGGCAGACCTGCAGCAAATCAGGGTTTTTATATGGGTGCTTCCCAAAGTTGCAATTGACATTCTCAGTGGTCAAAACAGATGCCAATATCCCAAACTAGCCTTCTGATAGGTCCCTGTCCTTTCTAAAGCAATTCCCAGTCCTGACCGGGAAATACATTCCACATTTCTCCATAACTGGAAACAAAACTGTGCCAACCCATCACACACAGGCAATACAAGTCACAGTTAAGTCACTAGCTTTAAAATAGTTTTACTGTAGGGGCAGTACAGATGGTGGAAGAACATTTTTGGCTAGATGATAATCCTTAAAAAGCCATGGTAATATATAACTTACTGCTTTGTGGCAGGTGAATACCAAAACATCTTTTACATTGTTTTTATGGACAAAACTAACACTGATATCAGCAAAGTTCTGTTAATATAAAAAAGGCAAAATGCAGAATTTACAAATACTGTCTGAATTGGTAATACCGCATAAAGCAGAGAGGTGAGCCGAGCTGGGAGAACTGGGAGAGATTTTCATAGGAGTTACAGATTAGAGTCCTTTCAGGATAAGGGTATGTCCCTACTTAACAGGGGAGCTCTCACTGAGTCATTGTGGCAAAGAAAATTTGCCTCAGTTCTGTGGCTCTTCAAAAAGCAGTTGGAATGCCAATCCAATTGACTGAGAGAGCATCTACAGCCCTGTTGAGTACCTTTATGGGTAGGTGGAGATTGGAGCTGGGAGGTATTCCATTCTTACTGCTTGGTAGATAAATGGGTATTTCCCTGCACACTGACTTAGATTTTTAAGTTTAATTCCCTGTAAAAACTTCAGAGATACCAAACAGAGTTAATTTAGCTGGTATTGACCACGGTGACAGGTAAAGAACTTTTTGTTTGCTTACTTGGTAGGTTGAAATTTTCTTCTAGAATGAGAATAGTCTTTTCTATTGGGGGGGGGGGGGGGAGGGCAGGTGGGAAAGAAGGCCTACAGAGAGACCTGGAGAGACTCAATCAGTGGGCTAAGGACAACTTCATGGGACTCAGTAAGGCAAAGTGCTGGGTCCTGCACTTGGGTTACAACCACCCCATGCAGTGCTACAGGCTCGAGGAGGATGTGGTGGTTCTTTAGAGAGACCCAGATGACCGTAGATGGCAAAAGGCAGAGAGTCTGCTCTTTCTCTGGGGCGGGGGGAATCAGGGCTTTATTTTTGGTTGTCCTGCACCTGCAGAGTCCGGAGCTCAGTAGCTCCTTCAGCTCCTTCCCTATCCCTGTCCTGACCAAAAGAGACCACCCCACCTCCCTCTCAGGGCTTCTATCCAGGGAGCATAGGCTAGAGGCAGGGACAAGACACTACCCAACCAGGGACAAGGTGGGAGTGGAACAGAGTTGGGTTACATTCCAGTGTGGGAGGACGGGCACTGCCGAGAAGGGACAAACCACGGGATACAGTTTCCAAGGCAAACAGAGGATGCAGAAGAAAACATTACAAAACACAATATAAAGAAACACGATGTAAAACCAATTAACACACTGTAACAGGAGGAGTGGCTGGAGAGCTCTTCGGCAGAAGGGAATTTGGCCGTGCTGGTTGAAGCCAGCTCAGTATAAGCCAACAGTGTGCCCTGGTGGCCAAGAAGCCCTGTGGCATCCTAGCCTGTATGGAGAACAGCCTGTGGCCAGCAGGACCAGACAATGACTGTCCCCCTGCACTTGGCGCTGGTGAGGCCACACTTCAAATCCCATGTTCTAGGTCCCTCACTTTAAAAAGGGACTTTGAGGGTCTGGAGTGTGTCCAGAGAAGGCCAACAAGGCTCATGGAAAGACGAGAAAACATGTCATACAGGGAATGGCTGAGGGATCTGTGTTTGTTTAGTCTGGAGAAGAGGAGGCTCGGGGAGGACCTCATTGCTCTCCACAACTCCCTGAAAGGAGGGTGCTGTGAAGTGGGGGCTGGTCTCCTCTACTGTGCCTGCAGTGAGAGGACCAGAAGAAATGGTCTTAAGATGAGACAGGAGAGATTCAAATTAGATATTAGAAAAATTATTTTTCAGTGTTAGAGTGGTCAGGAAATAGGTTTCCCTGGGAGGTAGTAGACTCATGATCCCCGGAGGTGCTCAATGGGAGTCTGGATCTGTTGCTGGGTGGTGTGTATCATGGGTTGGGACAATTTTGTTTTCTGCTTATAGAGAAATGTGAAATGTTTTTCCCGCCATGACTGTGGAGTGGTTTTGGCAGGGGAGGACAGAGACCTATCAAAAAGCTGGCCGGGATATTGGCAGCTAGATTGACCAATGGGAAATGTCGATGCCACTTTGGAGGGGACATTTAAAACTAATCTGCAGCAGATCGGTCTCGCTCTTGCTTCAGAATCAGCCATGAGGTAACATTGGAGGCAGGGGGCAGGCCCTGCTACCTCTCTGGGAGGCCAGATGGCCTAGCCAGGCCTCTGGAAGCTGCTGCCCACATGGAGAGCGAGGGAAGCCCGGGTCATGCCCCGCTGCCCTCTGGGTGGGCTGGGCTGGGCCTAACCGGGCCTGCAAGAGCTGCTGCCGCATGGGAGCAGCCTGGATTGAGCCCTTTTACAGCTTTGTGGTAGCTCTGAACCGGGCCGCCCTGGATGAGACCAAGAGGTGGAAAAAAGGACATCTACCAGCTTCCTCCATCAGCACAGCTTTGCATTTTCTTCAGCCTCATGCAGCCCGGAGCTTACATGTGGCCCTTGTAGTCCTGGGCAGATTTAACTCTTTCCTAGCAACATGGAACGTTTAAAGCACAACTCTTCCTTGAGAGAAAGAAGAAAGAAAACTAAGGGTACATAGAACAGACACCGAATGAAGTCAGTTAGATTAGAAGTGAAAGTGAAGTCAGTTAGATTAGAAGTGAAAGAACTGATAATATTGGAATACGACTGAAGAAGTGGAGATTTTTAACCAGACTTCTCTAAGGTAAACTGTGGAGAAATGGACTGTTCTTTGTGGCATCTTAGTGTTGTTGGGTAGAATGCTAATTCTAATCAAAATTGAGGACTGATGTAATTGAGATTTATTTGGGAACTTTAAAGCTCCCGCTCCTGGGTTAAAAGGAGGTCTCAACCTTTGAGACAAAGATGATTTTACACTAGAAGAAGTATCCGTAAACAGTGTCCCAGATACGCTGAGAAGCTTTGCTGATAGAACATCACAGTCTGCGAAAACTCCAGGTGGCAGCAGATGTATGACATTAAGAGCACTGGACTATTTTGCCTTGTGGCAAACATCTTAATGAAAAGATCTTAGAGAGACTCTTCTCCCAAAGTAATGAATGGTTATGCCTAAATGGTGAAACTGACTGAAAATCTCAAGTTGTGTCTCTCTATGTTGTTTAATAAGAAAATTAATAGTTTGTAAAAGGAGAGAAGCATGTTTTAAAGTGTCATTCTGTTTTTGTCTAGGTTTCTTTTCTTTTTTCCCTCAACTTTTTTTTCATTCTTTTAGTGTGTGTTAATAAAACTATTTTTGTTAATTTTTAAGCCTGCTTTGTTTTTTTCCTCCTAATCTCTCCCTCCGACAGAAAAAGAATAAATACTACAATGCTACATTAATTGGTGTTTCTGCCCGATTTTATTAAATAAAGACCATTACAGTGTGTTTTAGGGTTACAGTGGTAATGCTGGACAGTGGGACTGGATGTTCTTGAAGTTTTCTTGCAACCTTGACAATTCTATGATTATTCTATGAAAAGATGGATTATTATTTCTGCTTAAAGGGTCAAGGATTTCTTTTATTGATGTTGATAATCACAGTCCAAGAATGAGGCAATGGTAGCACTAACTGCAGAAGATTAAAGTCTGATCTCACTTTTAGAGTATTGACAGAATAACACCTTTCACAAAGCATTCTTTCAAATTAAAAAAAAAAAAAAAAACAACCAACAAACAAACAAACAAACCATTAAAATGCTGAGGTGAAAATATACCTATGTTGAACACAAGGAATCTCTGATGGAAAATATTGTAATTTGTGGTAATTATGAAGAAGTGTTGTGCTCCACTACCAGCATTTAGGAAATAAATGTAATTTCAACCTAAACCTTCACAACTGACTTTCCTGCTCCTAGGACAATCTCTTTTTATATTTACAATTACAGCACGATCATCATTTAAGAGATGTGTACTATATATAAAATTTGGGCAAGTATTATTGCTATTAAACAATGAATCTATCATTTATCATAAAGAAAATCAGCTGCCTAAGCACATGCTGAAGTAATTTACTCCCTTGTACTAACTGTTAGTGTAATTCCCTCATACAGTTTCTCCAAACTAGAAAGTGTAAATAAGGATCTACTTGTAACTTAAAACATTCACATTATCTTTCATTAGATACTTTTTGATGAAAACACGACAATTGTATTAAACCTTTTATTTACAAATTAGTAACTTAAATGCAAATAATGAAAATTTCATTTGATCTGCTAGAATATTCTGCCAAGCATATGTGCAGTAAGGGCCTGTATAAATATTATATTATTTTAAAATAAATATTTGTGTATGGAAGAGAACTGAAATAGATTTTAGGGGTTTTTTTAGAGGTGATCAGATACAAAGGCAAGGATCAGCTGTTAAGCACTATGGAATCACATTGGCTAGTGCAGGCAAAGACAAAATAGGAGAAAAGTAGGTATCTTCCTTATGGGGCCTGTTGCTATTTATGAAAGAACATGAGGCTAATTCTCATGATATATTTAAAATCAACATTATCTTTTATCTGTGACCTTCTTATTTTCTAATACCAGTGTTGTAATATATGATTTATAATCTTTTAATGTAAAATAAGAAAGGATAGTGTGAAATAATCCTCTATCTCTAGCCAAGTACTTTATCTACTGTCTAATATCAGTGAGGATTGATGACTAATCAAGAGACAAAAAAACCCTAGAAGTCTGGTTTTCTTCTATCAGGTGACACCAGTTAGGTGTGTGTAGTTTTCCCAATTGCATTTAAAACTTCAGATTCAGTGACCATTCTTCCTTTTCTATTATTTGAAAATAAAATGAGGAGTTAGTTTGATCTAATGCTATCTTCATAATGGCCATAATTTATTATAATAATCAAAAAATTAGGCTGTGGTTACATTTACAAAAATAAAGAGGTGGCATAATTGTGAGTATTGACAGCTCAGTACTATTTCTCCATACATGAGTATTGATTGTTGATCACTGCAAATACAGAAACAAATATACAAAATGCAGCGTGTCGACTTTTCCATATTTTTAGTAGTAATTTATCCGTGTGGCACAGAATCTGATGTGTTTCAGCCATATGCTGTGTATTGATGGAGGTTTTACCAAATCATTATCTTGTAAATAGAAATTAAATATTAAGGCCTCTGTGGCTGGTTCTTTGTAGAGGAAAACTTTCTTTATAGAAGTTTTTTTTTTCTCATCTGAAGATACATGAAAATGTGTGCTAAGGAGAAATATGTTCTGATAATCTTAACAAACTGATTTAAATCCACAGTTTATGTTATTGATGAAGACTCATTATTTCATTAATAGTTTTGAATCTAAGAATCCAATAATATGCCATCATTGTAATTTACAACTTTACATCTTCCTGAGAAATACTTCCAATACTTTCATATTGTATTATACCAAGAATTTAAATGTTTAAGAAAGATATTTTGTGGTGGAAGTAGGCAAAACAAATTTTTATTGTGTCAGAAGTATATTCTAATATTGGGAAATGGTGTGTCTGTTTCTGAATTCATTTTGGGAGTGTAGGGGATTGCTAGAGGAGGAGAATTTTTTAGTGGAAAATGAAAGGGTGGTTGGAGAGAAAGTCAGATATTTTAAAGGCAGTGTATTTTAGCTAAGTATTTCTTAACTTGATTGGAGAGGGAAAAAGCAGAAGCTTAAATAAAACTTAAACCACCCCCCCCCCCCCCAAGCATCATACACTGGTTTTAACTTAACATGGTTTCTGCAGAAAAGTCTATTTAAATAAACTGAGGTTTCTGTCCTAGGCAAGGAAGCAATGTGCTTTACACATATGGTGTGCTTGATGTTGCTCTAGTGGTTTGCACAGACCAATCGGTAGCAAAACTTTTGCTGGATACTCTCATAGCAGAACCCATCTGCCAAAAGTTTCATGCTGTTGTATGGGTTTTTTACCATTCTGTCTCATTTGGAATGTTGTTGAATGCAAAAACTTGTATATTAATTCACAGAAGAAGCCTGTGAACCTCTCAGATGCCTTGAATAACCTCATGTTTTTCAAGCAGAGGAAGTGAATTTGGAGTTTATGGGGAACAGGTTCAGTGCAATTAATTATTTGTGGTAGGATTTACACAGACTGACAAATGTTGGACATTGTGGTATTGGTATAAAGATGTGTAAGTTGATATAATTTGTGTCCTTTTGCAGAAAGTTGTGTAATAACCCCAGTTAATAAAATAACGCCCATGTTGCACCTAAAATTTTAGGCAGGATTGTGCTGAAAAAAGATTAAGGACCTGATCACTTCATATCTTAGATTTGCTTTAGATCTGTATAAACCATACTACACTAAAGAAGGTATTAAATATTTTCTGGCCCTGATTTCATGCTTGTATACCAGCTGTGTTAAAAACAATCAAAGCCATCATCATTAGCAGCTGGGTTAAAAATTCTGTAGTTGTTGGGCTGGATTTTAGCTTGAATCTGTTCCCCTGAGGTACCAGGGAGGAAATGCTGCAGGGGTGGAAAGAAGCAGGGGGAGGGACATGGAGAGTGCATATGCCAGTTTATTGTGTGTGGAGCCATAGCCACTGTTCTGCTGAAGGGTAGCAACAGGCATCCTTCGGAGTCAGCAGGAGGAAAATAGGATGAAAATATAAGAAGATGGAAGTCAAGAACAGAAGGGTAGGAAGCTAAGAAGTAGAGCTATGAATATCAAAATGAGAAAAAGCTTACTGTATCCTTGTTTTCTTTCATGAACCAAATGATATCTTTATTAGGAGCAGTAAAGAATAATAAAAAAGAAGGATGCTGCTGTGACATTGAAAACTATATGTGATTGTAGAAAGCCCAATTGAACTGCAGAAGCAGCTGAAAATTAAAATCATACATACTAATACTGATTTAAGCTACCAGTGAAGATTTACAAAATAATTGGAATAAATTGCTTAATTTGAGGGGGCTCAGTATCTACAATATCTACAATATGTTTCTTGCTGAAATTTTCCTATCAAAGAGAAAGGAAGGCATAGTGAATCATTATTTTCTCATTAGTATTCCACTGAACTGCAATTTGTTACATCTGTAAGTGTTAAAGTATATACTGTATTCCTGTAAAAGAGCACAAAAATAATGTCTAATAATAATAACATATTTGTCTTTTTGAGAGGTGATAACTTAGAATCATTGAATTGTTTAGGTTGGAAAATGTCTCTAAGGTCATCAGTCCAACTTTTAACGTAATAGAACATTACCTTTAAACAATCTTGAATCATTGTGTTAGCTTTCTTCTAGGTACCAATATCCCAATTCCTCTAAGCTGCATAAATAAAGAACAAACTGATTCTAATTAGAATATAAACAACCATGATGAATTTTGTACCACTATTTACAACAGTGAAGGGGAGTGTGGGTGAAGGTTGAGGAAGGATTCTCAATGCTGACTTTTCCCCTGATGTTTTTTAAACAGTGCATTTATCTTTTCTTTATTTCTCAAAGTATCTTCTCCAGCTGTGCAGTTGTAATTCAGCAGCGTCATGTGTTGTCATTTCTGCATTAGTAAATAGGAAAGACCTGTTTACAGAGTAATTATGAAATAACCTCATAATGAAATGCAGGAAAGGGTTCTAATTAAATTTTAAAGTTGCTAACAACTATTCAACTTTAAATGAGAATTTTCAATCCATGTATCCTAATGAGTTTTCATGATACATTACTAAAGTATATAAATGATACAGTAAACACAAAATGTGGTTTTCCACATTTCCAGTGTATAAAAAAAAATTGTAAATAAAATATACAAAAGAATTCAAATATTATCTTATGGTGGAATAGTAGGGCAACCACATGAAATTTTTAATACTTTTTAAATACATAACCAACAATAAAGAAAGCCTATAAAGATTGATATCAATAACCCATGTAGTCCAGTATTTTGTCTGAAAATATCTAGGACTAGATGTGGAGGGTAGCATGGCAAGGGAAAAAGGTTACCTCCTGGATTCTTTCAGCAATATTAGGCTTGTGGACATCCTCAGCCAAAGGCTGTATCTTTACACTTAGTAGTCCCTCATTGGAAATCAAGAAAATTAGATAATCAGACTATGCCAGACAATCAGAGGTTTTAGTGACTATAATATATTGTTAAAATTCAATTCTTATTTACCATCTCTGATTCAGGTACTGCAACACTTATGTGCAGAGAAAAACTGTATTTTGGATACAAGATCTATCCCTATTTTTCTCAAATTCTTACCTCTTTCTGTTACCACACAAACCTTAGTCAGGTTAATCTCTTTTTAAAAAATCTGCTATGTGCACAGTCTAATACACTAAGTACAGTCAATGCCATAATCCACGTCATTACTATTACTTAAACTGTAAAAACAACACCAAAAAACCCAGACAAAACGATCTATACAAGTTAATCTAAGTATGAAAACTGCTTTAAAACACTAACTGAACATTTATAAGTAGCATTAAGCATCGCAATATTAATTAATAATCATTTAGAATTTGTAGCTATCATGGATTGGCATAGTTTTATTTTCTAGTTACAGAGAAACGTGCAATGTGTTTCCCTGCCAGGTCCTTTGAAGTGCTTTGGAGGGGAGTGGGGGAGGACAGGGACTTATCAGAAAGCTAGCCAAGATATTGGCAGCTAACTTACCAATGAGAATGCCAATGTGACTTTGGAAAGTGTTGCAAATGGGCCAGGAGACCAGCTCCTTTTCAAAGGCCTTTATTAAGAACAGCTCTGGGTGGGAAACTCGAGGGCTCGCGCACACCACCACTGCTCCCGATGGACGCTGCAAAGGGGGAGGTGGTTCAATTTTGGCACACAGCAGAACTGGGGCTTCCGTCCTCACGAGAGTCCTGGGGAAGGAAATGAGGGCTCGAAGTCTGGGGGTGTCCTTCTAGTCAAGAACTGCTAAGGTTATGGTGACGACACAAGAGTTGGCTCCAATCGATGATCCAAGTTCCTTACCGTTTTGCCAAGTTAGAGTTGTTATCTGCAGTCCTTAGTTTTCTGCTGGCTCAGTCATCTTTAGGGGTCTTTTGTGTTAGGTGCACCTTAATTTGCATATGGCTTTTGGTGCACAGTCTCTTGGGAGCAGAGGTGGTGACATCCGATGGAAAGGGAGTACAGGCATAGAGTAGGGAATAGGGAAATAGGGAATAGGGGTACAAACGAACAAGTCTTTGCTTATAAGCTATTAACAAACAACAATTATTTAACTTAGGCAAACTTGGAACAGTAACCCTTTAACAGTAACTAAGAGCTCACATTTTAGGATTTTATTTCTTACAGAAAGGATATTTAAAACTCTAATCTCTGGCAGATCACTCTCTTTTTTCGGAGTTGGCTATGATGTAATATCATGGGCAGCCGGGGGGCCTTTACAGCCACAAAGCTGTAAATACGCGGCATTGCTGAGCTGTTCTTTTTCCTCTCCCCACCGGCAGCCAGGAGAAAAGGGCTCAACCCAGGCCGCTCCCATGCGGGCAGCAGCTCCCGGAGGCCCGGCCGGGCCCGGCCCTGACACCCAGATGGCAGCGGGGCCTGACCCGGGCCCCCCGGAGCTGCTGCCCGCATGGGAGCGGCCTGGGTTGAGCCCTTTTCTCCTGGCTGCCGGTGGGAAGAGGAAAAAGAACAGCTCAGCAATGCCGCATATTTACAGCTTTGTGGGAGCTCCGCGCCAGGCCGCCCTGGATGAGACCAAGGGGTGGAAGAGAGGACCTCCATCGGCTTCCCCTGTTGGCGCAGCTTTGCACCTCTACAGCCCTGCAGCCTGGGGCAGGGAGCACATGGCCACTGCAGGCCTGGGTGGATTTAGCTCTTTCTTAGCATCCTGAGACTTTTAAAGCACAACCCCTTATTGAGAGAGAGAAGAAAGAAAACAGAGGGTACGTAGAACAGACACGGAATGAGGTCAGTTAGATTAGAAGTGAAAGAACTGATAATATTATTAGAATAGGATTGAAGAAGTGGACATTTTTAACCAGACTTCTCTGGGGTAAACTATGGAGAAATGGACTGTTCTTTGTAGCATCTTGGTGTTATTGGGGAGAATGCTAATTCTAATCAAAATTGAGGACTGATGTGATTGAGATTTAATTGAGAACCTTGAAGATCCTGCTCCTGGGTTAAAAGGAGGTCTCAACCTTTGAGACAAAGATGATTTTAGACTAGAACAGTACCCCAAATCCACTGAGAGGCTTATAGGTGGCCAAAGAAGAAGGCTGCTGATAGAACATCACAGTCTGCAAAAACTCCAGGCGGTTGCAGATGTGTGACATTGGGAGCCACAAGACTGTTATAGTCTTGTAGCAAATGTCTCCATGAAACCCTAGAGAGAGGCTCTTCTCCTAAAGTAATGAATGATTATGTTTAAATAGTGAAACTGACTGAAAATCACAAATTGTGTCTTTCTATGTTGTTTTATAAGAAAATTAATAGTTTGTAAGAGGGAAGTGTGTTTTAAAATTTCATTCTGTTTTAGTTTGAGTTTTCTTTTTCCCAACTTTCTTTTTTTTTTTTTTTTTCATTATTTTAGTGTGTGTTAATAAAACTATTTTGTTCATTTTTAAGCTTGAGCCTGCACTGCTTTTCTCCTAATCTCTCTACCACAGAGAAAGAATAAACACTAAAACCACTACATTAATTGGTGTTTCTGCCTGGTTTCATTAAATTGAAACCGTTGCAGTAGCAAAGCTACATGAAGTGGCAATTATAGTATTGTTTGAAAGATCTTTTTGATAACTGATAAATTCAGTGAGGGTAGATAGACCTAATCTAAGGAAATTCTTCATTAGGTTAGAGAAATAAATACACAGAACTAGTTATGTTGCTAAGAACAAGTATTTCAATCACACAGAAGATTTACTATAACGTAATCCTGTCTTCCAGTTTCTGGCTTTACTGTTGTGTGTGCTGCTTATACTACTTTTTCTCATATACTTCCTGGTTTTTGTTTTTGAACTATAAATTCATTATCATTTGTACTATTTTTGTAATTGAATTTTTTTGACTGAAGTGTCTTATACTGTGTCTCTATACTCACTTGGAACTTTTAAGCAGATAATGGTAAAAATATAAAATATAATACAAGAAAACATAAACCAACCCTAATAACCTCAAGTGCTAAACTGTAACTCCCTAAACCAAACTCTGTAATCCCTAACCCTTAATCCTAACCATCAGATATGAAATAATGCTTTACTTAGAATCATAGACTCATTCCAGTTGGAAAAGATCATTAATATCATTGTGTCCAACCATTCATCCAGCATTGCCAAGTCCACCACTAAACCATGTCCCTAAGTTCCACATCTACACATTTTAAATGCATGCAAGGATCATGACTCAACCATTTCTTTGGGTAAACTGTTCCAATGCTTGACAACCCGTTCAGTGAAGGATTTTTTACTGATATCCAGTCTAAACTTTTGGAGCAATTTGGGGCTATTACCTCTTGTCTTGTCACTGGCTGCCTGGGAGAAGAGGCTGACCCCCACCTGGCTGTGACCTCCTGTCAGGGAGTTGTAGAGACTGATAAGGTCACCTGTGAGCTTCCCTTTCTCCAGGCTAAAAAAACTCATCTCCCTCAGCCAATCCTCAAGTCCTGGACTTGTGTTCCAGACCCTTCCCCAGTTCTGTTGCCCTTCTCTGAACAGACTCCAGCTCCTCAATATGCTTCACATTGCTCACAACAGTGGGGGACCCAAAACAAGGTGCAGCTTCATCAGGGCAAAATACAGGGGGATGATCCCTTTCTTAGTCTTGTTGACCACACTGTTGCTGATACAGGCCAGGATGCCACTGACTTTCTTGGGCACCTGGGCACATGCTGGCTTGTGCTCACTTACTGTCAACCAGCAATCCCAGGTCCTCTGAACGAGGACCTGGGATTTCCAGGCCGCTTTTCAGCCACTCTTCCCCAGGTCTGTAGGGCTGCCTGGAGCAGTTGTGATTCAAGTGCAGGACCCTACACTTGCCTTGTTGAACCTCATACTGCTCTCAGCTTCAGTCCACACTCCTCTGCAGGGCCTTCCTACACTACAGCAGATCAACACTCCCACCTAACTCTGTCACCTGCAGACTTAATGAATGTGCTCAATCCCTTCATCCAGATCCTTGATCAAGATATTAAAGAGCATGGTCCCAATACTGATCCCTGGGGAATCTGTAGTTATTGGACACCAACTGGATGTAACTCTATTCACCAACACTCTCAATTTTTAACCCAGTGAACAGTGGTCACATCCAAGACATGAACACTCAGATTGTCCAGGAGAATACTGTAAGAAACATTGTCAAAGACTTTATTAATGTCCTAGCAGGCAATGTTCAGAGCCTTTCCCTCATCTGTTAAGTGATGTTTCTGTCCCTCACTGTTTCTGTCCCATCTGGGGGGCCAGTTGTTTCTGTCCCATCTGGGGGTGCCTGTTGTTTCTGCCCATCCCAGGGACGGCAGTTGTTTCTGCCCATCCCAGGGACACCAGTTGTCGGGGGCTCCTTTTTAGGAGCTTAAATTCCCCGGCATTCAGGTGGTTTTAGAGTTCTGGCCCTCTGCAAAGCTCTGTGCCAAACGCAGGAGAAGACGGAGTCTTCAAGGTTACATGCTTTGTTTATTAGTTCTTATCTTACAATTTTCTCAGTGTCCAAAAGATGTTTGCCGTGGCTCGGACATCTGGTGACTCCCCCCGTCTCTGGGCTGTCCTTATCTTTTATACTAATTGCTACGTATTCTTTATTTACTATTTATTACCAATGTCTATCACTATTACTAAAAAGGTCATCTTTACTCTGACCCAATCCTCACTAACTACTTTGTGCCAGCGTCACTGCAGAAATGGAGTGAGGGAACAAGAAGGAAGAAGAAAGGGACAACGCCCCAAATTCTCCATCTTGCCCCATTCACTTCAATGCCAAGAATCCCAAACTCACTGTTTTTTCACCCTGTGATATTCTAAACTACTATTTTTACACTCTTGTGGCCTGCAATGCTTCCTGCAGTGCAAGAAGCCTCTCCCATGGACTGAAATCAAATCCAGTGTCTCTCTGAGCCCTGGGCTCTGGGCTCTGGGCTGGGGTCCCAGAGGCCCCTGCCCAGGTCCCTGACCCTCCAGGGCAACCAAAGGAATGCCCTGGACTCCAACAGATCACCCATTTCATAGGGTGGTCACAGGATGAGATCAGGTTATTCAAGCAGGATCTGCCTTCCACAACCCCCTGGCTGGGCTGTCCTGTAAATGGCATGTGATGACACTCAGGATAATCTGCTCTGTGACTTTCCCCGATATGAAGGTCAGACTGACTGCCCATAGTTGTCTGGATCCTCCTGACCCTTCTGTAGATGAACATCACGTTGGCCAACTTTCAAGTCATCTAAGATCCCCCATTTGACAAGGACTGATGATAAATAATAGAATGTGGTTCAGACAGCACTTTCAAGACCTCCCTCGGTATCCTCAGGTGGATTTCATCCAGCCATGTAGACTTGTGTGGGTCTAAGTGATCTAGTAAGTCACTGACCATTTCTCCTTGGACTGTAGGAGATTCATTCTGTTCCTTATCCCTGTTTTCCACCTCAAGGGGCTGAGTACCCCAGTAACTTATTGCTGTCTCCAATTTACTGCCCTTTCAGATGCAGGAAATCAAGTAGAATAAATTCTTTGTCCAGAAAAATCTGGTTTTCTATTTTTGGCTTAAAATCCTGGACAAAATTTTGGGTGATTATTTTACAAAATGAAGATTATCAGAATGCAGCAGGTTTCCATCATGTTTCTTTGTTGTTCTAGTATTTTAAGTGATGAATGAGAAGTAAATAGGAAAACAGTAGCAGGAGTAGAATAGGTATCTCTGCCCCAAGAAGCAGCAGACTTGTGTAACTACTTTTTTACATTACATCTCAAAAATATCAAGTTTTTTGTTTACTTACAAGACTGAGGATGCATGCTCTCAAAATTTTTCTCCACACTCACTTTCCTACAGAGTCAAGGATTCTGGGTTTTATTTGATTTCAGGTAACCACATAATGGCTGGAGGAGAGGCAGCACTACCATCTTACTCTGGAATGTTATAGGCACTCTACTGAAAGTAGGATCTGTGTTGGTGACCACTTTACACACACAGCCACTCCTTGTAAAGGCACCCTGCTTTAACTAGGCTGCATGATGTGTGCTGCCTCGCAGATTCAAATGACTGCTGAGGACTTGCCTTATAAGAGTTGTCACTGGCACCAGAGGCACTCTGGCACTTAGCACAACAGCTAAGAGGAGAAGTGTTTTTCCTGCACTGCAGACCTCAACTTCTGAAAGAGAGAAATGGGCAAATGAAGTGGACGTGACTGAGTTTTCAGAAGACAGAAAGCAAGGAAAAGGCAGAGGCTGGAGGAAAAGAAAGCATGAAAGCCACAACAATATTTTTTTTTTTTTTTAAATAAAGGGTTGTCCAGATGCAGAGGACAGTCCTGAATTTCTGAGTACCTGGATAGAGCACCAGGAATTAAAAGCTGGAGATGTAAGAGGCAGGCAAGGCCCAGATAGACAGAGAAAAGGAAATTTGGTTATGTGGAGGCCTGAAGAAGAAAAAGAGAACATCTAAGGTGAGAAATTTGAACAGCTATGGGAAAGGGTCTGCATATGAACTGTAGGATGGTGGCAAATGGGCAGATGCTAAAAGCTGGAAGACTAGAAACTGGCAGGGATGGAAATAAATAGAAGTTAGGTGGTGTAGCAGAAACGGACGGGCAACCAGGCAGGACATGTAGTACCTATGAGCATAAAGATAAGAGAGAAGAAAGATTAAAAAGGTAGATCCCTTCAAATGCATTTTTCCATGACTGCACTTTCTCAGTTATAAGCAGCTACAAAGTTTTTTTTTTAGGGTCAAAATATAGAATGTTTTTCTTTTTGAAGAACATCAACACTTGAGATATTCCTAAATCTAACCCTGGGAGGATGCAGTTAGTCATACAAAAAAGTGGGTTTATTTGAAAGGCTTTTTTTACCCTAACAAAAGTGGACTGTGATCTACAAATGTGCCATTTTTGCTTATCCACAGCTGTGTAATTTCTTTATCTATTATGTAGAATCACCAAGGCACTTTTTGCCAGTGAAATCCTATTTATGCTGGGAACTTCTTCTGGCCCATCTTCTGGCCCTCAGCAATCATATCTTAAGGCATCTCTGACATAAAATGGGCTTCTTTGCATGGTGCTAATTTTAGGTCTCCAACCTGTGCAAATCATTAGCAAGAAATGGAAAAGATTATATGGTCACAGTAGCAGAAAGGAAAACTTCTATGCAGAACTGAATACACAGATATTTTAAGTGCTGACAACTATCTCCAGTACTAAAAAAATTGACGTTTTCTGGTCTTCAGAGTCACCATCTAATTTTAAAATACAGTATCTCTTAGTTTACAAAGTTGCTTCTTTAGTAAATTGTCTTTAAAAGTCATCATATATTGATCTATATCTATCTTTACCTATGTACATATCTACATTGTCCAAATCTGAAACCTTGCTTATCAGAATCTCTTTTGACATTAAAATTCAAGTTTGTTCTTGCTTGAGAATCCAGTTCCTACTGTCCAAATAGGACATCATGGCCTATTTTTCACTTGTTCCTTGGTTTTCCTGGAGTAGGTGATGAGCTCTGTGTGGTTTGGAGAAGTCTTATTTCTTTCAAGAGTGATTTACTTATTTTGTTTTATCTAAATCATCAGTAAATCCCATAAATATGTAGTGGGATTACTAGAATATGCAGCAGGCACATCAAAACTACTGACCCATTTTTGAGATACTAGTTATTTTTAATAAATTACACATGATGTTTAAGTATGTGTAATATATTTATTAAAATGTGCATTTGTAAAATTTATATTTACTAACTCCTTTCTTTTTCCCTAACATCCCAACCAGGTAATTGTGTTTTAAAACCCCAGGTACTGCTGAAATATTTGTAAATACTATAATGTATTTGCTGATGTATCTATGCTAACCTTGTTCTTAAGGTATCTAAATAATGCATTCAAATCAATATTTAGACAAGTAGCTGATATTTAACATTGGTTTTGAATTACTGCAGTTAAGATTAATACAGATTTCAGGAAATTGCAGGTTTCTCTGATGTTTTAAAACAGAGCATTGTGCAATGAGAATGTTGTTAGCTATATTAATGTTTTACAAATAGAGCTGCTGTAATTAAAATTAATAAGATGGCCTTTTCAGTTCTTCTATTTTCTCTGTACAGTTCTTAATTATCCTACCATAAAACCTATAACAGCTTTTCCACATTTTGGGGGACTTTTGAAAGTGTAATGCAGAATTCAAGCAGTTATTCCAAATAAATTCTTTAATTTGATCTTGCTATAACATAGAAAATATGTTAAAGTGTCACAACACATTGCATTTATTACATATATTCATTGGACGATCAGAAACAATGTATGAAAGTATTTCGGCTTCCTAGGAAACCTGACAATGCTAGTGATGTTGTTTTCAGTATGAAATAATGAAGAATACTTCAAATATGTTTGCATTTTCCTTCTGGGTATTTTTGAAAAGACCTTTAAAAACAATTTCTTATTCCAATTAAAAAAAACTCAAAAGCATTGCACAGAATCAACTTCTGCTCCCAGGGTTATTTTTACTGATGTTATTCTTTTAAATGCAGTTCCATCAATTAATAGAAATTGTCCTGAGTGGAGACATCTGGAACATAAAGATAATTATTCTGTGTACTATGACTTGATACAATGAGTGGAGCTAAGGACATACTTTCTCTCCAGCAACAAAAAGCTATTTATTATCACATGAACAGCACTATAAGAAAAGAAATCCTCTCTTGATTTAAATAGGAATCTGTTTCCTGTTACAAAACCCCAAACCCTCAAACAATACTAAAAACAAAATTTGCAGATCCCAGGACTACCATAGAGTAAGTAATCAGAAGAGACTAGTATCTAGTTTTTGTTCCAAAGGAAAGAGAGGAAATGTTCTTTCCTGCTCCTAAAGATGAGAATTTATTAGACCTCTTAGCAAATAATTTCATATTACAGTAGATTACTGGGAATTAGTGAGATTGGTTATGTCCCTATGGGTTTTTTTTTTAAATGTCCTTAGTCTACCTAGAAAAATTTTGAAGTGGAAATTTATTATGCTTACAGAATTGTTTAAAGGAGCATAGCACTCTCAAAATAAGGGTCACAGGTGGAATGTAGAAAAGCTAATATAAAAGATAATGGAAAAATCCACTGCTTCTCTTCACTGCTTAAATTATGTGATTGGGTAAATGGATTTCTCTACTTTCTAGGTCTGTGCTTCTACATTGGTCTAGCAGCCATTAGAGAGAAGAGGTTGCTCTGCAAATTGTCTCCATGAATCCTGTAGTTCATCTTTTTATTGTGTAAAACATAAAAAATTGCTCCTAATCAATCCACTTCAATTTTCCATCTCAAAATCATTTATCATCCCTTTTTGGCCTAGAGTACTTCTGAGATGTTTTCCTGAAACTAATTAAAAGGAGGTAGTATTTGTATCCGTGAGCAGATTAAGTCTGTGTGGGGTAAATCTTACTGTAGCAACAACAAAGACTCTATATTTTTACATAAAAGTTCTTAACAAATTGATCAATGCTTCTAGAATAAGTACTCCACATTTCAGATGTAATAGTAGTCTCTTATTTAATAAATAAAAGATGCATCTCTTGGTTGCAATAGTAGACTCATAGAATAGAATAATAAAGCATCCAGTGTTGGAAGGGATCCAGAAGTTTCATCAGATTTAACTCCCATCCTGCACAGCACCATGCCCATGAGTCCCACCATGTGCCTGAGAGCATTGTCTGAATTCTTGAACTCTGTCAGGCTGGTGCTGTGACCACTTCCCTGAGGAGTTGTTCCAGTGCCCATCCACCCTCTGGGATGAAAAATCCTTTCCTAATATCCAGCCTAAACCTCCCCTGACACAGCTTCAGGCCATTCCCTCAGGTCCCGTCACTGTCACCACAGAGGAGAGATCAGTGTCTGATCCTCCTCTTCCTCTCATGAGGAAGTTGTAACTACAATGGGATCTGTCCTCAGTCTCCTCCAGGCTGAACAGACCAAGTGGCCTCAGCTGCTCCTCGTATAGCAAAACCCCCAGCACTGGAGGTGAGGCTGCCCCAGCTCAGAGCAGAGGGGACAATCCCCTCCCTTGCCCGGCTGGCGATGCTGTGCCTGATGCACCCCAGGAAAAAGTTGTCCCTTCTGGCTGCCAGGGTACTGCTGGCTCATGTTCAACTTGCCAGGATCCCCAGGTGCCTTTCCATGGCACTGCTTTCCAGCATCTCATTCTCCAGTCTGTCCATACATCCAGGGTTGCCCCATCCCAGAAGCAGAATCCGGTACTTTCCCCTGCTGAAATTCATATGGTCGGTTGTCACTGAGACACACAAAGAAATCACACGCAGACAAGAGATTTTCGCAGAGGTTCCTCTGATCCAGCTCCCAGCTGAAAGAGCGGAGAGAAGAGAGCCCTTTGTTTATTCTTTTACTTTTTATACATTTGTGGGTCTAGCAGAAGATTGGCTTTTTGGGGTTTCCACCCCTCAGCCTCAGTGGCCAGACGAATTGTCAGTTACAATTGTTTTCAGGTTAGAAATATGCAAACAAAAGACAGAGAATGAAAAACAAAGGATTTGTTTATATTACTTCTGTGGGAAAGGTAGAAAAACTGCTCTAATATTCTACAGTAACTAAAAGATCTGACTCCATTTATGAAAATCAAAAGGCTAATAAAGAAACTCAGAAAAACCAGGGTAACAGTCGGTGATTGCCCAGACCCCTGATCTGTCAAGGACTCTTCTGCAGGGCCTCCCTCCCCTCAAGGGAGTCAACATCTCCCAGTTTTGTATCATCTGCAAACCTGCTCAGTATCCCATCCAGTCCTGTGTCCAGGTCATTTATGAAGATGTTGAAGAGCAGAGGGCCAAGGATGGGGCCCTGTGGAACCCCTCCAGTGACAGATTCCCAGTCTGATGTTACCTCAATCTCTATAACCCTTTGTGCCTGACCCATGATGTGCCTGCCATCTCCTGATGTGTTTATCCAGCTGTGGGCTAGATATTTTGATCAGAAGGATCCTGTGAGATTTACTGAAATCCAGAAACATCACAACAACTGGCTTCCCCTGGTCAACTCCTGTCCTCTTCAGAGGAGATGCTTAAAAGGTGATCAGCACTATGGATCCCAGCACCTTCAAAAACATTTTTCTCACAGGACCTTTCTCTCTATTACACTGAGCAGTCTGATATCTGCTCTGCCCCTGTCCAGGGTTGAAGTTTTGCTGGCACTTTTCCAATTGACAAGAGAGATTTTAAACTTGATCACTAAAGTCACTATGACCAAGACAGCTCCAATCAGTGCTTCACTCATGAGACCTTCTCTGTTAACAAACGGCACATCAAGGAGCGTTGATCAGCTCCTTCAGTACATGTCCCATGAAGTTACCACTGTAGCAGAACTTCTGTCTCTGCCACAGGAGAGCTTATCTGTTTTTTATTAAGTGGTGCAGTACTCAGGGCACCTTTCTCTCACATGAGCCTCAGATGTGCCTCAGTGAAGTAACTCAATCAGGACAGTTTGCCTTGTGTGAGTTATTTCAGTGCCATGTGATTGATGCTTTCAGCTGACCGTAAACATCTTGCTGTGGAAGCAGATGTGGAAAGATAAGCTGTAATTTTTGACTGACAGAAACTTCACTCCATAAACTATAACAGCTACACCACAGTTTCACAAAGCAAAAGACTGTATATTCCCTAAAAATGTGTGGAGTTTTCTCCCCGAAATGAGGATGCCTACTTCATGATTATTCTCCTGGGGGCTGAGAGAAAGGACTATCGTCACTATCATACACTATCATCAGTGGTAATTGACACTGACTTCTAATCTATACTATTTCTTTGCTAGCTATAATATAGGTATCTTTACATCATGCACTGTTTTATGTAATCTACTAGTAGCTCTTTTTTTTTTTTTTTTCCCTGTCTAGTGAGTAACTCTGTTTGAGGCCTTTTTTCTGTTAATCTCCTTTATATTTAGTAGATAAGTCATTTTATAATAGACCTGATTGGCTATCCTTAAGAACTTGCAAACCAGAGTGATTTAGGTACAGGGATTTAGAGCTGCTGCCAAGAATCTGATCCTAAGGCAGGACTTGTCTAAAGCTCTCACTCATCCCATAACAATCACTCAGGTGTTTAGGAATCTTCTGGACCTGTTTATGCCATCTGTACGGTTTCCCCAGTTAACATCTGGCAAGCTGAAGTCCAGACAAGGACAGTTGATTTACTGGTGTCTGTTAGTTCCTAATAGAATAATTCATTGGCATTATCATCCTGGCTGCGAGGTCTACAGTAGATTCCCACACTGACATTCACATTATTTGTTTGTCCCCAATTGTTTCCCAAAGGCACTCAGCTGTGCTAGTGACAGCTGCAAACTCCATACATTCCAGTCCCCCATTACATTTGTCACCCACCTCCATACAATGTTACCCACCTACATCACCAGCTCTTTCCTCCTGAAGTCCCTGTAACCATCCAACATGGCAGAACACTCACAGGGCTCATCCCACTAGGATTCGCTTATGCCAGTGATGTCATGTCTCTGAGACTGTCCCAAGGCTTTGAGCTCCCTTTGCTTAGTCTTTATGCTGCATATGTTTGTGTAGAAATATTTCAAGTGTGGTTCACTGTAGTTAACCACCTCCTGGAGCAGACTGAAGGATGCCTCTAGGACTCAGTTCCTCAAGTTTTGGCATGCCATTGCATTCCTTACCACTGGCAAGCCTGGTTTTGTCCCTTCCCCACTTCAAAGCTTGTTTAAAGTTCTGCCAATGAGCACTGCTAGCTCCTATGCTAGAATACTTTTCCTTTTCTGAGAAAGGTACATCCCATCAGATGTTTGTAGACCAGGTGTTAAATACACCATCCCACAGTGAAAAAGCTCAAGTTTTTTCTAGTTACGTCAGACTTGTATCCATGTGTTGGATGACCAGTCTGCCTGTTCCTTTTGTTATTCTTTCTTGCTACTGGAATGACCAAGAAAAACAGTACCTGTGCTCCTGATCCTTAAACCTGTCATCCAAGGTGATGATTCAATACTGAACTGTCTTACTTTCTAAAAAAGAAACTACATTATTTTGAACTTTCCTACTTACAGATAGCAAGTCACTCAGTAAATAAGGGTTCTTTTTGGCTTATATTCCTCTGAGACTTACAGAGACTCGTTTTGTGAAAAATAGTATTTTCTATTGACTATTTTGTATAGTCATTTGCTCCTAGAATAGGATATTCATTACATTCAAGTTAAAGAACATTTAGGAGATATGATGGTAGGCTGCTAGTTCATCAGGAAATTATTAAAAATCTGTATTTTCTGTATTTCTGTAGTATGCAGGTGTGATGTTCATGGCTGGAATATTGCAAGGCTTAATTAATTGTTCTTGAGATGTCCTGGCAGAAGACATGCAAAAAAGCACTGTTGTCTGAATAAATATTTTGAGTCTAGTTTTGTAATCCTCTGTAAAACAATGGTATTATTACTACTGGTAAAAAGCTAGAATTCCATTTCATTGTAACAGTCAAACTTCTCAAGTTTGTTTCTCTTCTGTGCTGGATTAAAAGCAAAACTTTTAAAGAATTTTCACAAGGCAAATTGCATTGTAATAACATTTTCTGAATAAATTCAGAATTTCAATTTCATCTTCTCTCAGTGGAAATAACTGCCTGACTTAGGTTGTTTAAAATCTTTCAAAAAAACCCAGAACTCCAAAGAGCTAACAATGTCTAATATATACTTCAGCTTGGACAATCAGGGTTTTCTCTCAAAAACGTATTTTTTGAAAATGCTGCAACCGGATTTACTGATTTAAATATTTTCTGATCAATTAGGTCTTACTTGTGATGTACTTCTACACAGAAACTATGATGTAATTTTGTTCAAATTTGACTTTCATACCTGCTTTTAGTTTTGCTGAAAGTAGTGACACCACAAATAAATCATATGCAGAATGTCATGCTGTATTGGGATGTAATAATGATACTTGTAAGTTCATTAAGATAGCTAGAAGCCTTCTCTAATTGTTCATGTTAATCAGTGCAACAATTCTGTACAGTGTGTGTGAAACTTTAATGCCTACAGCATGTTATGGCACCTGGCACCAGAGAACTGAGCAGTGAGCAGGTTCAATTCTGACTCATAGAAGGCTATGTATGTCCAAAAGTCATGTTTCAGTGTATTCTGACACATGGATGGCTATGTGCAAACCAAAATTCATATGGTTTACTTGGCCAAGATCATGCAAGTACCGGGAAAAAAATGTTTGAATTCATAAATTCCAGGTTGAATTTTTAAGGCTAAAAGATAGATTGGAAGTCTCTGGGACCCAATCAAAGTTTGTGCTGGAAATTTTCTGGGTCAAATTTCTAATTAGAATTATTTTATGCTGAGATAATGTTTTTAGGTGAAGGTGGCCCAGAACAATAGCAGAAAATTCTATATACTTCCAAAATTTGCTTTCACAGGCACTGAAAGCTGTCTTGGAAAAACAGAAAGCAAATTCTTTTCTCTGGAGACCTAAAACCTAACACTGATAAAAGTATAATTATTAGGGCTCAACAGGATTCTCAAGATTTGCTGTGGCCAGTAAATGTGCCTGGTTCTCCAGAACACTGGCAGGAGGGGTGTAGGCTGTGCTACAAAAAAACTTCTCATGGTGCTTGCTTATTATATCACACAGCCTCTGAATTAGGGTTTCAAAGATGAGATGAGAAATACTATTTATCTTCCCTCAATGGGTGTACATGCAGTTCCAGATAGGATGTTGTG